>NC_138176.1:170408597-170857641 GCF_964165515.1 Mesoplodon bidens
TGGGCACGTGTTCCTGTGGAACCAGGGGCTGGCAGGGAGGCACGCCTCTCTTCTTGGTTGCCCAGGGATGTTGAGGGGCTTCCTCCCAGAACCCATTCCTGCTGAGAGAGGGGCAGCCAGGCAACCTGGAAGCCTTTACACCATCAGAGAGGGGTGGTCCCAGCAAGGCTGGAAAGGACACCCTCAGCGAAGCCTGAGAGTCACAAGATTCTGATGCCCTAGGAGCTGTCCCTTAGGTGCTCAGATACATTTGTGAAATAAATGCATGTTAACCCTCGGTCTCTTGAGGTTTTTCTACTTACAACTACAAACTGGCAAAATAAGGGCACTGCCAATTTTGGGATCCAGGCAAGCAGCGGGTCCTCCAGAGCCCCCAGCCCAGAGGGGTCCCGCGGATTGTGCAGGCAATGCTCTTCCAGCCCTGCTGGGCTGTGCAGTTTCCAAGTCTCCCTGGTGTGGAATCCATCCATCAGACCGAGAGGACCAATTAAATGCCCGAAGGGGCACTAATAGCCAAAGCCGGCAGCCTGTGACAGCGCTGAGCAGCTGACACCGACACCTCTCCCTCCCCTGGACCTTAGCCCCACCACAGGACCTGGGGCCCGAGAGGGTGGGCCGTCTGAGCTGTGCCCACAGCAGGTGGAGCGTGCCCCCCACTGAAGCTCCCTCCCCACTGTGCCCCACATGCCTCCCAACTCCAGCCCTTCCCAGGCTCACTTACCAGGTTCTATCAGGGGAAGTCGGTCAGTCAAAGGGTATGGAGACAGAGAAGGAGCCGGGAAGGAGGAAGAAGGAACCAGAGAGAAAATGGTGAGATCCGAGGTCAGGGTAACAGAAAGGGGCCGAGCTGGACCCCAGGAGCACACCCAGCTCCGGAGGAACAGCTCCCTCTGCATCTGCTGGGCCACGTTCTCTGGGGTGCTGAGGAGGGGTGGGTGTGTGTGGGGTGTGCACACACGTGCTGGGGTGTGGGGAGGTCTATGCAGCCCCACATCCAGAGGAGAGGGAGGGACACAGAGGAAGAGGTACAGGGGCACAAAGCGTGAGGCGGGCAGGGGTTCCTGTATCCCTGAGCTCCCTCTGTCCTCACCCAGAGGGAGGTGGGGATGGTCAAAGGCTGGGAGAGGAGGGGCCACGTCCCTCTGTCCTACTCCCAGGAGCCTGGACAGGACGCCTGCAGGAAACGACCCCAAGCATTGTTATGTTTTAATTTTCCTAACATAGAAAATGTTAACGACTTGATAAACACAGACTCGGAAAGTCTTCACATAGTTCATTCAAAAGTGTAAAGGGCACACAACCGACTCCCTTTCCCTGTTGCCCCTACCCTTTGAGAGCCTTCCCCAGAGAAAACCATACCCCAATCCCTGGGTCTCTTTCCCCAGGAAATCCATGCATGTAAGAGCATTGTGTATCTACGCCTCCCCTCTTCGACACAAACAGTAGCATACTCTACACACTGCTGTGTTGGATTTTTTCCACCTAAAACTATGTCCTGAAACTTGTTTCACAATTGTTCAGATAGCTGACGATACCAACAATAATCACACAGCAAACATTCACTGGATGCCTACTCTTTGCCAGACACAGTTCAGAATAACCACAGAATAACCTTCTGTAGTTGCTGTTGGGAGCCCCTGGGGCAGTGCAAAGCCACATCAGAGCAGGCACACAGGAGGTGCTCAGATGCGATGGGGCTTCAGCAGCTTTTCCTCACCCGTTACTCTGTTCGATCCTCTTCCCATGGGCCACACGGTGGAGATGAAGGAATACTGGAGCTTGGAAGCCCCTCCAGAGGAAATCGAATTCACAGAGGGTGGTGGCAGAGCTCTCAGGCTGGGGTGCCCTCCAGACGGAGGGAAAGAGAGTCAGAGTCTGGTGCGGGCGTCCCCCAACTGCAGCTCCAGGGCACGGGGGGAACGTACTGGAGTTCCATCCAGCAATATGAGTGAGCTGAGCAAACCAAGACGGCATCGCTGAGCACTCCAAGGCTGCCTCTAAGAGGACGCCAGCAGAGGAGGCTGCCCCAAGAGCGGTTGTGTTAGAAATGAAGGAAGGGAAAATGCACTGCAGGTGGAGGGAGTGGCTTTAAACACAAAGTTCTCCGGCCTTAGAGTGTATCAGAATCACCTGGAGGCTTGGTAAACTACAGACTGCTGTCCTCCCCCAGGAATATCTGATTCAGTAGGTCTGGAGTGGACCTGTGAATTTGCATTTCTAACAAGTTCCAGGTGATGCTGATACCACTGCTGGAGTGGAGAACGAATAATTGATGATGAGGCAGACAAGTGAGCTGATTACAAAGGTCCATGTACAGAAGCTGGGGAGATTGTTGGGGTATTGGGAGGCTTTGCAGCTCTCCTACAGTCCCTCTGCAGGGGCCATCTGGAGGGCTCCAGCATGACATTGCTTCCGTGAGCAGTAGGGAGCCACTCTAGGCTCTGGAGCACAGGAACACTGGGGTTTAAAAAGGAAGGTGGGGCTTCCCTGGTGGCGCAGTGGTTGAGAGTCCACCTGCCAATGCAGGGGACACGGGTTCGTGCCCCAGTCCGGGAGGATCCAACATGCTGCGGAGTGGCTAGGCCCATGAGCCATGGCCGCTGAGCCTGCGCGTCCGGAGCCTGTGCTCCGCAAAGGGAGAGGCCACAAAGGTGAACTTGGCGGCCATGTGTGACTCACACCAGCGCAGCCCTCCTTACCTGGCTGCATGTCAGAATTGCCAGTGGAGCTCGAAAAAGAAACTCAGATGCCTAGGGCCACTGTGTCAGAATCTCTCAGGGGTGGGGCCCAGGCAGCTGCATTTTTTCACACTCCCTAGGGAACCACGTTGCTCAGTCAGGGCTGGGAAGACATCAGCTGGGACAGGGAGGGCAGCTTGGAGGCACCCACGGGGATCCCGGAGGGTGAACAGGGCAGAGGCAGAGTGGTAGTTCTCCACCCAGCCACACAACAAAACCACCTGGGGAGGGACTTCCCTGGTGGCACGGTGGTTAAGAATCCGCCTGCCAATGCAGGGGACACGGGTTCGAGCCCTAGGTGAGGGAAGATCCCACATGCCACGGAGCAACTAAGCCCGTGCGCCACAACTAGAGCCTGTGCTCCCCAACAAAAGAAGCCACCGCAATGAGAAGCCCGTGCACCACTACGAAAAGTAGCCCCCGCTCGCCACAACTAGAGAAAGCCCGCGTGAAGCAACGAAGACCCAATGCATCCAAAAATAAATAGATTTATTAAAAAAAAAAACCCACCCGGGGCGCTTTAAAATACCCCCATGCCTAGGTTGCACCCCAGACCAAGGAAATTAGACTTGGGGTGGAGGAGACGAGACATCAGGATTTTATAACGCTCTTCAGGTTACTCATTCTAACGTGCACCCAAGGATGAGAACTACTCGGGGACAGCCGTGGTTCCCTGAGTGTTCTACAGGAACGGGTAGCATCAGCATCACCTAGGAACTTGTTAGAAATGCAGATTTGGCGGTCACACTCAGGTTTACCATATCAGAAACCCTGGGGGTGGGGCCCAGCACTGTTTTAACAAGCCCTCCAGGTGTTTGCATGCCCGCTGAAGTTCGAGAATCCCCGGGACAGAGCAAGGCTGGGGGTGAGGGAGTGCGCAGGCAGAGGGACTGAGGGGACGCCTGGGAAGGTGGTGCTAGCTCAGTGCAGATGCAGGACAAGCACCTGGCCAGGCGGGAGCACTGGGTTTCTGACCTCCTCCCCACCCCAGGGCCTCTTGGCCCCTTCATATGAGATCTCTGGGTCTCAACGAGTGAGGTCAGCTCCCTTCTCGCTGATCTGCCGCCAGGGACTGGAAGTTCACTAGGCTTGACACTGTAGCTGTCAGGACCCCGCATATGGCTGTCCTGAGACCCCAGAGCCACCTCCGGCTAAATTCTCTCAAATGCTCAGCCTGCCCCTTTCAGAACCTGCCCAGAGGGCTAATTCCCGCTGGGACTTGGCTTGTGACTGTCAATCCCTCGGGATGTGTGTGTGGGATTATTACCCAGTTCGTTAAGTTGGTGCAAAACCCCTATTAACTGCAGCCCTCAGCCCAGAGCCTTCTAAAACAGCAGCTTCCATTTACCAAGCCTCTACCGTGTGCTTCCCATACCTTAACCAAAATTTTCACATCCTAGTGACGTCAGCATCAGTCCACCCTTTTTACAGAGAAGGAAACTGAGGCCAGAGAGGGTAACTTGTTCAAGATGCACAGCTGCCAGTGAAGGATTCAAACCCGGGTCAGTACTGACTCCTACAGGGTACAACAAGGGGCAAAGCGCGCCTCTGCCAAGATCAGGGAGGAAGGTGGAGGGGAGGGGACCCCGGGCTGTAGGAGGGTGCGGCCCTGCTCCTGGGGTCCTGTGTCCTCCACGCCCTTGATCCTTGCTCGCGCAGCCCGTTTGGGGGGGATCGGAGTGCGCGCTGCTTAGTGGGGCGGGGAGGGAGGGGGGAGGTGGGGAGAGGCAGGAGGTCCTCTTGGAGCTGTCGAGGGGCAATTTTGTTGGGAAAGGAGATAAAGAGGAACATCAAAAGGATCCCAGTGTGTGTGGAGAGGAGCCCAGTGGATTTAAATTCTCTTCCAGCCAGGAGAGGCGATGAGAAGGCTGATAGCCGGCAGCCGCGGGTCCCAGAGCCGAGCTGCAGCGCCGGCCCCTCCCCGCACCGGGCTGGGGAGCCGGCTGGCTGCCCATGGGGCTGCGAGAGTTTGGCTTTCTTTATTTATTGGAGGGGAGGGACGCATGAAATCACTCCTCACTACCCCGGCCCCGTGCAGCGAGCTACGCTTTGCTCCTGGTGACTGAAGTCTTGGTACCACTGTTCCCTACCCCGTGGAGGGCAGCACACCAGCCCCCCAGCCCAAGGTATCGGCCGCTGCCAGCAGGAGCTGCCTCCCCAGCCTCGACTCCCCAAAGCTCCCCTCCCACTCCTGGAAGTGGAGGGGTGGCCTTGAGGGCGGTCAAAGCAGACCTTGCCCGGCAAGGACGTTCCTGCCTAGCCTCTTTGCAGCTCCCACAGCCAATATTGGCTCCGTGATTGACCCAGTGTTGTTTTTCAAGTATGTATTGAGAGGTTATTATGTGCTGGGTCCTCTACAACTCTTAGCTCAGCGAGTGCTCACAACAACCTGGCAGCGTCCTGGGTGGCATTCACACTGGTTAACAGCTGCCATATGCAGGGCCCTTCCCTCCTCTTGGGGAGCAGATTCCACCCTGTCAGGCCATTAGGCTTGCTTGGAGGTGTCCTGGGTGCTCTCAGAGCCTGCACCTGACTTCTCTCTGGATATGGCTTCCCCCAGTCATCCCCTGCGGTCTCGGGCCACTGGCACTTCCCTCTGTAGATGACCTGGTCCCCCAAAGGGAGGAAGGCCTAACCCAGCCCCCAGACTCCTTCCCTGGATGTGAGACCTGCCGGTGCCTTCCTCATCCTGCTGACTCTTGCCTGGTTCTCCCCACCCTGAGGCACCTCCCTGCTGATGGTGGCACCAGTTTGCCCCTTAGAGATGCTCATCTCCCTCCACTGTTGGTCAGGGTAGTGGCCGGGTTGGTGACCCAGTGGTGTAATGCAGTGGAGAGAATGGGGTTCAGGGTTGGGAAACAGGCTCTGCTGCTTCCTAGCTGTGTGACCTGGGGCAACGCACTTCCACTCCTGGAGCCTCAATTTCTTCATCTGTGAAGTGGGGAGAATAAAGCATACCCCACAGGACTAAGCAGCAGTATTGTCTCTTTGCTTCACCAGGTTTTGGTGCGTGACTTGTGGGTTATGTTTTCTTGCCTAAGACAGGAGGCTCCCTGATGGCAGGAGCCTTGTGTGTGTTTTTCCTTTGTACCCAAACGCTAGGGGACCCTCACTCCACCCTATGAACCACGATGTGCCCTGGAGGGGACCTTAATTCCTTTCAATAGAAGAGGAAGGACCAGGGTCACGTGCATGTCACGTGCATGTAGAGGGGACTAGGGACTCTGCAGTGTTGTGAACCAAGACGAAGAAGGCCCAGGGACCCCCAGAGAGCTCTGTGAGCTGGTGGGACACCCTTAGCTCAAGGTGGGAATGGGGCTGGGGACCTGGAGTGCGGAGATGGGCCCACAGAGTCAGTGCCACCCTCGCAGAAGCCCTGTCTAAAATTGGCCAGCCAGGGAAGAGCCCTCTGACCAGTGATTCCAAGGTGTGAGGCCCTAAGCTTCAGTGGTGGCTAAAAGCACAGGCTTTGGAGTTAGACCTGAGTCCAGATGCGGGTACTACCCTTTCCAGCTGTGTGATTTTTGCACAGTTTTATCTCCTTGAACCTCAACTTCCTCACCTGCAAAATGGGGAGAATGAAGCCTACCTGATAGGGCTACTGTGGGAGAGCAGCAAAATATTAATAAAGTGCTTGGGATGGAGTAAATGCTCACTAAAGGAGAGTGGTTATTAGTGTTCTGGAAGGGAGGGGAGGGAGAGAGGTACCCCTGGGGAGGGGCTGATTTCTAGACCTCGGCTTGGCCAGGAATGAGAGGGGCAGGCAGAGAAGGACAAAGGCTCGGATGTGTGCAGGGGTGAGGGGACCCCCCCATCCTGGGCAGGGGGCCCTAGGCCTCCCTCCCTCTTCCACTGTGCCCTGTTGGTCTAATCCATGCTATTGAACGGCAGAAAATCAAAGTCCACGGAAGATGTATTTTTCATCACTCCTTTGTCCACCCTTTCACTTAACTAACTCCAGTCAGACATGCCCAGGTGAACTTGGCAGGGGGCCGGCCTCTCCTCACCCCTTCACTTCAAAACTTGCTGCTTCTTCCCACACTTGGGGGGGGCACCAAGTTGCTCTGGCCCCGCCTGCCTGCCCAGGGCAGCTGTCCCACACCCACTGCGCAGGCTGCCCACTGTGAAGTCGGAGTCCAGGGGACAATGGGGAGAAGCCCTGCACTATCATTGCCTCCATCTCCTGACTCCGCCTCAGTCCCCAGGGACCTTCCAAGCTTCAGAGTCTGGGAGACGTTTGCTGGCACGTCCCCAGTCATTTCTGGGTGAACGGCCACCTCTGTCTCCTTGTGTTCCTCCCACCCCCTCCAGTTACTGGGCACGGCGTCCCAACGCCAGAGACCCAGCAAAGCCCATGTCACATGGTGGTAGCTCAGCTCTGCTGTGTCTTCTCCTTCTGCATCCCAGGCTTGCCTGGCTCAGAGCCTCAGCTTCTCCACCCTGGGAGTGTGGGCCAACTCTCAGGCCTGAATCAGAGATGGTGGGCACTGCCCCTGGTTGACCAACTGTCCCAGTCGGCCTGGGCCTGGGAGGGTTCCCAGGATGCAGCAGGGTGAAGGACAGCCCTCATTTCAGGTTCTCAGTCCACCTACACCTCCTTCCCAAGCTCCTCTTGTGGTTTAGACCCTTGAACAGTGTGAGCCTGAGGTCAGGAACCAGGGGTCTGAGGTTTTCTCTGGATCTGCCATTCCTCTCTGGGGCAGGATCTTTTATCTCTCTGGGCCTCAGTTCCCTGATCTGCAAAATGGGAAGCGCGGACTGGGTGATGCTCTAAGGGCCCGTTAACACCTGCTGTGCTCTTTCAAACTGCTTTTCGCACTTGCTCTGTCCACTCCTCTCTCCGAGCCTTCTCTGATCCTTCTCTCTCTCCCCTTCCCTCCCTCTCCGTCTTTTCTCTCTTCCCCTTTTGCTTGTATCCCTCTTCTCCCTGTTTTCTTGCCCCTCCCCTCTCCCCTTTCCCTTTTCCTTTTCTCCCTCCTTTACCTTCTACCTCCAACTCTTCCTCCCTCCCTCCTCCTCCTCCCCCCATCGCCCTTCCTCTGCTTCCCCCTCCTCCAACCCTCTCTCTGGCAGACCTGGCCCTCCTCTCCCCAGGTTATCTGTTGAATTCCACACACGCCTGCACAGACAGGATCAATCCGAGGCTGCCTTGCCTTCAGCTTATCTCTGCTCCAAATAATTGATTTTCCCTCTTTAAGAGTAACTTGTTGGTGAATTCCCATGTATTGCAAAAACCCCTGTGAAATCTAATTCAATCCTATTGGCAGCTGGAACTTTGGAGAAAGAATACTAGAGAGCTGTCAGTTCCATCACTAGCAGACGTGTGTATTAGTCACCTACAGAAGAGATCCAGAGGTGGGCAGGTGCTCCTCACCTGCACATGCACACCTCCCTCCCTCCCTCTCTCCCTCTCTCCCTCCCTCCCTCTCTTCCTCCAGAGGCATCCGGTCTGTCAGCCCCGCAGTCAGCCCCAGCTCTTCTGGGAAATGAATTACAACGTGCATTGGGTACATGCATTAAGGTAAATGAGGGACAGGTGCTTTCAAATTCTGTTTTCCTAATTTGCAGCCCATTACCCTAGTGCACTATGGGGATCTCACCCAGCTACACCTGACAGCTTGTTTCTTTCCTTGCCCCTCTCCCCACCCCTTCTGTCCCTGGGTGCTGAGTCCCAACTCCAGGGACCCAGCAAAGCCCATGTCAAGCAGGGGTAGCTCAGCTCTGCTGTCTCTTTCTCTTCTGTGTTCCAGGCCCGTCTGGTTCAGAGCCTTGGAGTGGGCCCCCTCTCAAGCCTGCATCGTTGATGATGGGTACTGCCCCTGGTTGACCAGCTGTCCCAGTTTGCCTGAGACTGAGAGGGTTCCTGAGATGTGGGCTTAAAGTGTTAAAACCTTGGCAATCTCAGGCATATTAGGATAATAGGTCCCCAACTCTACGATGAGAGTCTGAGAGCCCAGCAGCGGCCGGCTGGCACCACTGTCCAGGTGTGGAGGTCATGCGCTGGGTGTGGAAGACAAGGAGTCTAAGCATCTAGTTCCAACCACACCAGCCCCTGTGTCCCACAGGTGCTCCCCAAACTCTGAGCTGACTTTGGAGGTTCAAACCCCCAAGCAGCTCATACACAGGAGCTGGTCCTTACCAATGAGGAGGGTGCACAGCTGACTAGAAGCTCTTGCTCAGCCTTGGTTACCATGGCTCTGGGTGGGTTCCGTCTGGGGGTCACAGGTGCCATCTATGTCCACTAGATACAGCAAAGCTAACTGTACCCACCCCTAGAGATGGAACCAGTCACTCTGGCCTCATTTCTATGCCCCAAGCAAATAGCCATTTCATCCAAATCTTTAGGCTACCCTGGACTTCTAGGGACCTGAGCAATCAGCCCAGTGGGTACTTACTGAAACAAAGTGGCTTCAGGGGGTACCTGTCAGGAGGGCTAGGCTCCCCTTAATAGTGCCCATGGGTGTGGCTGAAGGGCAAGCTTTATGTGGAAAGCCCAGGGCTCAAAGGGACCTTTCCAGGCCCACAAATGCAGAGACTGCTGCCCAGGCCAGAGGTACTGGACTGGTACCTCCACGAGCAAAGGGCAGAGGGACCATGTGAGATTCATGAGGCCCGAGCTCTTAATTCCAGAAAAATATGCTCCACCCCACAAGATCCCAAGGGAGCCAGGCCATGGCCCCCTCATCCTTTCCTCCCTCTCTCCTGCATGGGACCCTGTTTGAAGGCACCTGTCCTAAGTGGAAAGCTTAAGGATTTCTTCCTTGTGGCCCGGCCTCCCAGCACGGGTGGCCACTTTTCTAACATTAAAGTCTGCCATTCTGGTCAGAATCTGCCAACTTGGACGTCACCCTCACACCTGGCTTCAATCCCCTTTCTCACTCCACTGGCAAACTCTGCACCGGAGTTTTGGCTGGGGTTGGGGCAGTGGGCGAAAGAAGTGTACTCAGAGCTGCAGGGAGGAGAGGCCAAAATGCAGGAAGAAAGGGTGTGCATCCCAGTCTGCCCCAAGGCCAGAATCTTCCTGCCCCTCCCTCTGGGGGCCCCTTCTGCAGAAGAGCACAAGGCCTGAGGGGCAGAACCACAGCAGGAGGACAGGGAGCCTCGCTGGGCTGGCGGAGCGGGTGTCCAGCCTCTGCTTGCTGGCTGGGCCCTCTAGGGGCCTCGGCCTCGGAGCAGGGAGGGGCAGGGTGCAGAGCTGGGAGCGGGCCTTGCACTGAGCGGCCGCCTGGCTCTGTCCATTTACCATGCTAAAACTATTTCCCTGTTCCCACAGAGAGAGAAATGTGGCAAGGCAAAGAAATCTACACGCCTTATGGAAATCAGGAGGGAGACTCTGCCTGCGCTAATCACACCACTTTATATTCCTCTGCCTCTCCAAGAGCAAGTCCACCTTCCCCATGCCTCTGGGTGGCAGGGAGGGGGTGGAGAGGGATCCCATTGCCTCAAGAGGCTTGGTGGAGGGGGGGCAGGTAGAACTCAAGACTATTTAGAGGCCATGAACCTGGGTGTCCTGGGAGCCAGAGGGGAGTGGGTGATTTCATCTCCTTCCTGCTCCTAGCCCTCTGCTGAGTGGAGCTGCCCAGACTTGGGGTCCCTTCCCTGAGAACAAAGGCACCACAAATGCCCTAAGGAAAGGGTCCTAGGCTGGGACAGGGCACTGGGCTCCAGGCAGATGGGTGACCATGCCTGATGCCAGTGTCACTCAGCTCCCCTTGGGCATCCCGAAGTCAAACCCGGGCACAGCTGCCCAGGTTTGCAAAGAGCCCTGCCTACATGACTCATGCCACACCTTCCCAGGCACACAGGTATCGGCCACATGGTAACTGTGGTTAAACAGACAAAGCAATACAGGCATGAGTGAATAACCTGCATGTATATATCTGTGAATGTGTGGGTGTGAGAAAAAATCAGAAGATAAGAGACGGTGGGAAGGGGGGCAAGAGAGGGATGATCTGATTCAAAGAAAAGCTAACAAAGATAAACAGATAGAGACTCGGAGAGAGAACAGGCAAGGGTGGTAGAGGGCATTCAGATGAAGAACTAGGTTGAGGGAAAGATGAAACCAGGAGCCTGGCCATGCCCAGCAGAGTGGTGGCAGATGGTGACAGCTGCCATCTTTTCCTCCACCTAGCCACTTCCCTCGCCTGCCCTTTTGAGCTTCTGCCACTTCCACCTCTGGGATTGCAAACCCTAGCCTCACTCCAACCCTCATCTTTTTCACGGACCCCCCATCCAGCCCTTGCCCATTTGTGCTATCTGCCCTCACCCTGTCCTCTTTCTACTTCTGTCCAGACTAATCAACCTAAAGCACATCTCTGAGGGTATCACTCATACTCAAGAACTGTCGATGGCTCCTGACTGCCTGCTGAATTAGGTTCAAACTCATTGTGGCATTCATGGCCCTAGAGCCTACCCTTCTCCCTTATAGGAGGGTGGTATTATATATTTGTTGAATTAAATGACAGTGGAGAGAAGGATGGTGCTATCTGAGCGTAAAAGTCCATCAGTGGTGCTATTTATGCTGGTACCTTTCACGTCATCTTTTTTGGGGGGATGCGGGGGGAAAGGTCTTCAATAATATAAATTTTTAGAAATTTTATAATTAACACGCAGTGAAATTGACATTTTGGGGTATACAGTTCTACGCATTTTAGAATATATAGCTTTCCTAAAAGCTATATATAGCTTTCCCCCATCACAAACAGGACGCAGAACAGGTCCACCCCCACCCCAAACTCCCTTGTGCTATCCCTTTCCAGTCACCCCTCTCTTACCCCTAACCCCTAGTAACCACTGATGGGTTCTTTGTCACTAGAGTTTTGTCTTTTGAGAATGTCATAGAATCACACAGGACGTCTGTCGCCTTTGAGACTGGCTGCTTTCACTCAGCAGAATGCCTTTCAGATCCATTCGATTCTCACTTCACCTTTGTGGTCTGCTTATTTAAGCACAGTCCCATTCCTATAGGATGAGTTAGCATATCTGCACGGACTGCAGAGCTAGGGAAGGAAAGTCCCGCATCCCTCTAAGGGCTGGGCCAAAGCCGGTGTACTAGGGAGGGCTTCGAAGGTGGGCGGGAGAAGAGGGTTAAGTGGATTTAAAAAAAAAAAAAAAAAAAGCCTGGTGGACCTGCTCAGTAAATGTCAGTGGATGTGGACCTTCCCTAATGAGGGTAATTAAGAGTCCTTATGTTGAGAACAGAAAAGTAAATACAGATACGTATGTTAACTGGGGACTACTGATAGATGTTCAGGCAGCTGCCTCCTGGTCTCCTCACCACTGTCTCAATCGTTCTCCTGTCCTTCAGTGTTCCCTCTTGGTCCTCCTCCTCCCTCAGGGGTGGCTCCTTCTCAATGTCTTTGCTGGTTCATCCTCATCTCCCCTAACATGAACACTGAGGTGCCCTCAGCCCCCAGCCCTGCTCTCTGTTCTTACCCACACCCCTTTCCTTGGGTGAGCCTGGTTAGAACCACGGCTTTAACTACAATCCAGACGCTGGTAACACTCCCATTTTCCCCTCCAGCCTGGACCCAATTAGTGTGGCTGGAGCCTCCTTGGCTCGAGAGGCTCCTGTCTAGATTTCTAGGATCTCGGAGAGCCAGCTGAGGTCAGGTAGCTTGAGATAGGCCACGGTAGGAGAAGGTACACCACAGAGATCACCAAGTGCTACATGTTAGGGTCCTCCAACCCCAGAGCCGCTTGTTGGGCGTTTACCAGCACACCCCCTCTGGCTTCCCGGCATTTCCACTTGAATGTCTAATGAGCATGTCAAACCTAACATGTTGAAAGCTAAGCCACGGATTCCACCTTCCCCTCACCGAAGCTACTGCTTCACTGTCTCAGGAAGTAAGAACTCCAGTTTCCTAACTGCTCAAGTCAAACAGCTCGTGCAGTCATCCTCAAGGACCCCCATCACCCCAGCAAATCCTCTCCCTTCAAACACGCCCAGGAGGTGACCACTCCCCACCCCTGCACACACCTCTCTGCCCACTTACGGCCCTCGCCTCCTAGGAATGGTCCTGCCCTGCGTTGTCTATGAACCCAGTGCATCCTTAAAGTCTTTTAATTGAGATAAAATCATCATTTTAGCCATCTTAATGTGTACGATTCAGTGGTTTTGCGTGTATTCACCACGTTGTACAACCACCACCTGTATCTAGTTCTAAAACATTTTTATCATCCCCAAAGGAAATCCTGTACCACGAGCAGTCCCTCCTCATTCCCTTTCCCTCCAGCCCCTGCGACCACTCATGTGCCTTCTGTATCTATGGATCTGCCTGTTCTGGACATTTAATGTAAATGGAATCACCCGCTATGTGGCTTTTTGTGTCTGGCTTCTTTCACCTAGCATCCTGCTTTCTAGGTTCATCTGTGTTGCACCATGGATCAGAACTTCATTACTATAACAGTTGAATAATATTCCACTGTACGGAGATAGCACATTTGTTTATCTACTCATCAGGTGGTGGGCATTTGGGTTGTTTCCAGAGACTGTCCTTTTGAAACTTTGGTCCGATCAAGTGTCTTGTTCCCTGCTCACTATCTTCCTGCCTCTGAAAGCAGAGCCTCAAAAACAGCCAGGCCTGTCTGCCCTCCCCCAGCCCACGGGCCTCCTCGTGGCTTCCTCAACATGCAGGCACACTCCTGCCTCAGAGCCACCATGCCGGCTGCTCCCTCTGCCTGGAATGCTCTTCCTCCAAATAGCCACACAGCTCACCCGCCAGGTTCACTGAGGTCTCTCCTCAAACGTCATCTTATTGGAGAGACTTCCTCTAACCCCTTCCCCTCCCAAGCACTCTCTTAGGCCCATCACTCTGCTTTATATTTTCTCCATGGCTCTCATCACCACTTGACATAATATATATCGATTTGTTTCTTTAGCCTTCCACTGCACATACACTGCCCGAGGGCTGGACTTTGGCTGTGTGTTCACTTACGAACAGTGCCTAGAAGAGCACGTGGCACGCAGTAGGTGCTCAACAAATACCTGCTGAATAAATGAACGAATGACTGATTCCCGCCTCCCACGCAATGCAAGAGTCCCTCTAGGGCATCTCTTTCCTCCTGCCCCCGGCCTGCTCCCCTGCGTGCTTCACTAGCTGCTCGCTGTGTATCGCTGGCCCTGCTCTGTGACCTCACGTGGAAGGTTCCTCTCTGAATTCGTTGTGCTCAAGTGAGAAGAGCAGAGGTACCTTCTGCCTGTTGACACTAGGCTCAGGGCCCTTGTCAGGACAAAGGAGAGGGAAATACACTCCGCTCTGCACCGAAACATCCTTCTAACTTGGGATGTAAACCTATGACAACACCAATCTCGAAAACTTCTCTCACTCCCAATTCCTTTTTCAAATTCAATGGAGAAGCTAAGGTCTGGAGAGGAAGGAGGAAACGTCTGCCCTAGGTCTTCACGGACAGAATGACAACACAGCCATGAAACCTTGCCTTGCATCGAATGCCTCCTACCCACCTCCCGGCCCATCCCTGCACCATTCTCCCCGCTCAGGGGACAGAGGCCGCAGGAGCCCAGGAAAGCAGGGGAGGAGGCTCCCTGGCCTCCTCGGTGGCCGGCCCTCCCCGTGGCTGCTCTGCAGGGCTCTGCGCTCCCTGTGCCTTGCTGATGAGGATGTTTCACAGCCCATGGTCACGGTGACAGGGTGGGATACACAGGCCCAGCTTCAAGACGGGGATGAACAAGACACACCACCAGTTGCTGTTGGGGCCGTGACAGCGGGTGGCAAATGGGGCAGGTGGGGGAGTGTGGGAGTTAGAAACCACGTTCTAGGGTGAGGCTGGGCTCACCAGGGCCCATGGTGAAGGGGCACCAGAGTGGGCATGACCCAGCCAAGAGGCGATGGAGAGAGCATGAAGTTTGTTAGTTCTGTTTATGATCCAGGTGGGGGTCTCCAGGAAGACCAGACGCTGCTTTTAGGGAGCATGACTCGGAGGATAAAATGATTCCCGGTACTTCCCATCTGTGCCAATGGGAGGTGGTGGGCGTGGGGAAGGGAGCTGGGTAAAAGGTGACCAATCCCCCAGATCCAATATGGAAGATGACCTCCACCCGCTGGAGGGGACTCTAGAGCCATGGGTACTTGGGTGGGGAGGGGTGAGGTATGGGCCCTGGCACTACAGCTTCCAAATAGGCCCTGCCTGCTTCACACCCCCACCAGGGCTACGGGGCCTGGTGTAAAAAGCATGCTAAGTAGATTTATGGTGAGACTAAATTAGGAGGTGTCTGAATCATGTCGAGGACACCCTCTGCTCCTCAGGGAGGTTGGAGCTTAGCATGCTGGGAGGAATCACACCACGGGATGCAGCCACACACAGAAAAATCCTAATAATCATCATCGTCATAATAAGAACCTCAGCCAAGGCAACTGGGGAGAAATTAATGGGAAAAAGCACCGATGGGGCTGCCCTACTCTCCCTGGCTTTCCTTCCAGAGCGGCTTTGCTTTGAAGTCAAAAGATATTTTCCTGGTGAGCCTAAATCTTGAGGGAGGAACCCTAGAAATATGTATTGAAGCTGTGACATGGCAGAGGTCTTGCAGACAGACCCCTGCCCACAGCCAGGGCAGAGGCGGGGAACAAATGTGCAGAGCGGTGCTCACCCAGGCACCACGGATCCCAGGTCCCAGCTATACTGACTGTGCTTTGGGTGGACGCTTAACCCCTGCTTTGCAACAGAACCACCAGAAAACCTTTCAGAAATAGGAGTAGCCAGGATGGGCACCTGGCTGGGGGCAGAGGGGCTAGGCAATGTGCCTTGCCTTGGTTGTTCCCGGGGCCAGACCCCCCATCCTCTACCTCCTCTCTGCTTTACTTCAGTGATGAAGTCACAAGCTGGGTGAGAGGTACAGAATGTTGGAGGCATTCCATCTACTTCCCTCATAGCCCCCGGGGGATTCAGTGGGAGGGGGGTCATTTCCAGCCAGATCCTAGTTATCTCCCTAATGGAGGGGAAAGAAGGGCCTGGATGATTGGATAATCACACATCCCACAGGGAGCAGAAACCTACATCTGCCTCCACAGATGCCCTCCCCTCTCTCCCTCATCTCTCATCACTGCTTCTAGAGTTTGGTTTCTAGTTCAAATTGCTTTGGAAAATAGGAAAGCAGAGGTCCATGTCTTGGGTCACATCAGCAGGTAGGGAGAGTTTAGGGCAGCTGGGATCACTCCCTAGGGTGCCAGGGATGTATATTTCCTGTGCCTCTACTGCAAAGTAGATGTTGGTAGGTGGATTTATGGGGCCCAGTTGAACAGTGGCCTGGAGGGTCCAGAGCCGGAAGATGGACCCTCAGCTGAATGTCTGACATGGAGAAAGTGGCCTCCCTGTTCTCACCCCACCTCACCCCAAATGGATGTGCAGCTCAGGATGGCAATTCTGAGAACCACTGGAAGGTCAGCCTTAGAGCAAAAGCCCAAGGAGGGAGTCCGGCTGAAGGGGGGCAGTTAGTGAGGACAGGGATTAAGGAGGAGTCTTCCATCTTTTTCGTGCCGTGGACCCTCTAACAGTCTAGTAAACCCCACAGACCCCCTTAAGAGAATAACATTTTAATTGCATAAAATAAAACACACGGGACCACAATGTCAATTAATTATCTTGAAATACAGCTATCAAAGCATTTAAAAAGGGTGTTATAGTAGAATTATGTGCTTCTTAATGCATAAAACAATGAGATTTGGCAGCAGGTCTAATATACACTGTAATTTCAAAGTAGTGATGCGTGTAAATGATATTTTGAGATCCCTGTGACACCTGTAATGCGATATGAAAATATCTGAGATTTCTCTTGGGCTCAGAGTCACAGGTACTATTAAGGCCGCTGTGGTTTGTTTCTATTTCATAATTAAAGGGAGTGTGAAAGTTCAGGTAGAGGTTAGCAGAAATAAAGATGGAGATTTTTCTCCATTCAGGGTCAAAGATGCCTTGGCGAGTCAGTGGGCTCCCATCCTGGATTAAGAACCCCTGGACTAAAAGGACGCCTGGGAGGGGCCCATGGGGCCGGCACCACAACCTTGCAGGGCTGTGTGGGGAGAAGGGCCAGAGGAACTGCAGGCTGGACGGACTGACTAACAGGAACAAATGCGAAAATGAATTTAAATAAATACAAGGTTGCGGGCTAGGCTCCCTGACAGGCCTGGAACACATGTGAAATGGAAAATGAGGGTGATGGATAAAAATAAAGCCAAGATTAACAGGAGAACAAGAGCAACCTCCCCTTTCTCACTGCCCCCTCATCCCTACAAATAAAACCAATATTCTGGAATATGGCCTTTTCTCCCTGTCATTTGCTTTCTTTTACTTATCTGTTTGGTGATGTTTTCTCCTTGGGGAGGTGGGTAAGTCCGTTTGTTTGTTTTTTTTCCCAATGCCCCTCAAACAAATGAATAGTGTCATCTCCTGCCTGAAATAGGAATTAGCTCCTGCAAGATGTGTTCCCACTCACCTCTGTGGTGCAGCCGCCCCCAATGCCTCACCTCCCCCTCGCCTTCCCACTAGCCATGCTGGAGGTGGAAGACCCACCTGCTTGGTGGGACAAAACCTCTGAGAATGGGGAGTCATGGCTGTAAGTAGGGAGATGAGCAAGAGGCACAGAAGTGTTTAAAGCCAAGCGCTGAGACCCACCGGCTGTGTGACCTTGGGGAAGCCTCTTAACCTCTCTGAACCTCAACTTCGTTTTCCCTAGAAAGGACACAATAATACACGTATCTTCCAGGGCTGGGATTAAGAATTGTTAGGATTTAAAGAGTGCTTTTTATGGGCCAGGCACTGTTCTAAATACGCATATTGACCCATTTAATCCTCATAATAGCTCTATGAGCTAAGCATTATTACTGCCTCCATTTTGGATCAGAGAGGATAAATGAGTCCCCTAGGGTTACACAGAACAAAAGTGGCAGCGCCAGGATTTGAACCCAGGCAGTCTGGCTTCAAAGGCCTTATTTGTAACCACTCTAGCTGGCTCTTTCTTCCTAACCCATGAAGGGCCAGGCTGCCCCAGGTGGTATCTAATAAAAAAGCACGTGGGTGGGCAGGGAGAGGCTGGGGGCAGGGCATGAGGCCCACAGCGGTGCCAGGCCCCTCTGCCCAATGAGGGGAGCAGAAGTGGCTGAAGCAAGTTCAGCGGGGGAGGATGGGCCAATGTCGGGGTTTGGTTAGCGTTAGGGTTAGGGAAGCTTCAGGCAGTGCCCTCCCCCTTCCCACCCAGGTCCTCTTGGACAAAAAGAGTGTTGGGATTTATAGTCTTCAGGCTGACTGCTCCAACCCATGGTTTCCCAGCGGTGGCCACTGAGGCACAGAGTGGGGACATGACTTGCCTGGAATCCCTCTGTGAGTGAGGGGTGGGACAGGGCTTCCCTGCTCGCTCCACCACCATCTTCTCCAGGAGCTCCGGACAGGTCTGGTAGCAGAGTGCTATAGTCAGAGTTCAAAACCCTGGGTCGATCTGAACACGGGAGAGCCTCAGTCACAAAGGCTGAAGACAGCCACTCAATGTCCTCCTGAGAAGTGTTCTGAAGGCAGTTTCTAGTGGACTTTTTAGGTTTCATTGTAAGGGGCCTGGCGTTCTCTGGCTTCTTGCAAACACCTTAAGAGGAAATTGGCTATAGGGCAGGAGAGCCTCAAGTCAGATGCTAGGAAGCACCTGCCGGCTGGAACAGGTGGTCAAGGGAGGTGGGAGGGTTTTCTGTGTGGGAGACTTTGCTGCGTTTCCCTGCTTCCACCCATGGCCCCTGACAGCCCATTTTTAACACAGCCATCGGGGGCTCCTAAAGAAAGATGACTCAGAACACATCAGCTGGCTCCCATTGGGGCTCACAGTCACAGAAGAACACCTCCCCGTGGCTGGCAGGCCTGGCACCATAACGTTAGTTGAGTGAATGAATGCATCATCCCCCACCTGTGTACATTTCAATATAGTCCCTCACAGAGGCCAGGGGGCAGCGGGCGGCCGGCAAATTAATGAGGTCTGAAGACCATTCTGTAATGACTGCAATTCCCAGAATAGGGCAGAACTGGGCAGCAGAGGCTTCTCTGGGGGGATATTGGCACCCCACTCTCCACTCCGACCCTTCTCCTCCGCAAACATATTCTTAAGGACAGCAGCAAATCTGTTCTGAGAAGCTGTGGGTCAGAAGTAAAGTGGATCAAATGGTCCCAACTCCTGAGAATAAAGGTAGGATATAACACGGATGGTATTTCCCCTGATGAGCATGTGAGAGGAACTGTCCATTTTTAGCCCAGTCAACTGGGCAGGGTCATGCTTAGTACAGAAACAGTATTTAACAACAATCCCCTTTGCTGGAATTTGTAAAGCAGACAGAGGCACGGATGGGCTTCCACACTCCCTGCCTCTGGCCCCCTAACCCTTCGGAGGCAGGAGGCAGATAATCCACTTGCAACTAAGTAGAAGAGTGGCTTTTTAGGACAACTGAACAGAAACTGCCAACCCTCCCAATCAGTGCAGATGGGAAAACATGACAGCCTGTGAGCTGGCTCAGCTGTAGGTAGGACTGAGGAGGGCTGCAGGCAAGATCAGGAGAGGAAAAGTTGACCAAACTGGGGAAAATGCAAAGATCATGTTGAGGGCAAGGGGGTGGGTAAGGATATGGTAGGGATGAAAGTGGGTGAGTGTGTAGCTACTCCCTGTGGCTTCCGAGAACAGCAGCGAGGAGGAGACAAGAGAATGCCCAGCAGCTGAGCTGGGGGAATGAGGCTGCCGAGGCCTTTCATTTGAAACTCAGAGATGAGCTCCCATACCAAGGCTGACTCCTGGGGCCTTTGCCTTGAGATTCTTTTGATGTGATTTGCATTACAACCATCTATTTGCATCTCAACTGTCAGTACAAATGGATGGTTGTTGGCTTCAGCCCACCCTGTCCCTTTCTCCTCTGGCTTCTGTTAAGTTTTCTATAGCCGGGCAAAGAGGAAGAAATTACTCAGCGAGACTTGACAAAAGGGATGCAGTCCTTGGGACAGAGAAAGGGCCTCTTTCATGCACCTTTGTTGTCTTGAAGTGTCTGGCAGAGCCTGAGGTTCAGTGAGAGGCTGAGTAGAATCTTGGATGTGGAAGGGATGGCAGGCATTATCTAGGCTTTGTGAATTAGATTAGCATCCTTATTAGGAAAGACTGCCACAAAGGGCTGACTGAGAGGTTAAACTGCTTCCTCTTTCCCTTCCTGTTTTCCATCAGCACCCTCTACTGCCCCACAGTGGACCTTTGAGGTCACCTTCCTACATAAACTCAGCCGGATTTAGGCTTCAGCATAAGGGTACTGACTGATGATCTAGTTTGGATAAAGCCCTGGGCCACCTCATCGCTTCTTTTATCATTTAATCATGTTTTTAACTCAACAAAAATAAACTTCTGCGTGCCCCCCAAGTGCCAGGCAGAGTATGAAGCACTGGGTTACACTGGTGAGCAAAAGCAGACCTGCTCCTACCTGTGGGTCATTTAGCCTAATGGGAAGACAGGTACTCTTGAGACCACCACACTAATAACTGCAAAATCACACTCATGATGAGTGCAAGGGAGAATCACATGTTCTAGAAAATCTACAACAAAGGGATCTGACCTCTCCTCATGCGCCCTTCCCTTCTCCAAATCTGCTCAATAAACATTTTCCTGCCATAGCTAGCAAATCCAGAGTCACTTTCAACCCAGACACAAATCCCAACAGATGGAGTCTCCCCTCAGAAAGAGGTTGGAAAAATGACAATTTAAAAAAATCTTTTACAACAGCTCTTGAGTCCTCTTTGAGGTTCTCTGATTTTTCCCAGACATTGGACACTTGGGCAATGCGGCAAGTGCCTGTGGCTGCTGTCTTTTGTTCCTGTTGGTGATGTGGCTGAACACTCCACCTTGGGAACCTGGGACCTGGCCATCAGCACCCAAGACTAGGCTTTGGGAGCATCTACCTGGCCAGATCTGAATCCCTCCAGAGTTTTGGAGAGTGGAGAAGAGATGGGAGATACAAAAGAGCAGGGCAACTGAGAAAGCAATTTCTCTCTCTCTCTTACTTAGGCACCAGCCCAGGACCACATCTGGGGTGGTTTGGGTGCTGCCCTATGGGGAGACAGGAAGATGGTCCAGGTGACCTTAGGGTGGGATAGCCTGGGCTGCCTCTCCTCCTCTCTCTGCACCTCATTGTGCCCTGGAGAAGTGGGACCCTGTGAGAAGGAGGCCAGTCCTCTACTGTCAGAGACACTGGCCAAAGCCCAGGGGAAAGCAACTGAGTGGTCCCTGGTGGTGTTGAGCATCCTGTTCACAGTGGGCGTGCTGATGGCTGTGTCCGAGTGGGGAGGGGTCACTGGGGCAGGCTGGATCCAGATGCCCCTCAGCATTCCTGCAGATGCTTCAGATAGGCTTCCCACAAAGGGAGCCTGAGGTAAAACCCAAGAGGTCAGAGTAACTTTGAGATCCCTCAACAAGTTGCAGGGCCCTGGGAATTCTGGCCCTGCCGGTGGTGATGTCCCTGGACCCATCTGGTTAACATTTGTGTGTGGCAGGCACCATGCTACGTCCTATACACGTATCATCTGAGCTCCTCCTCTCCACATACCTTGTTGATACCCTTTGTGGCAGAGACAACTATTTAGCTGCTTCCCCACATTCCCCAGCCTTCAGGCAGTGAGGTGGGGGCACCTAACTAGTTCTGGCTGATGGGCCCTGAGTAGAAGTCACACTTCTGGGACGAAGCGTAGAAGAGCTGGTGATTAACCCTTTAGCTGCCTCCTGCTTCCTGCAGCAACCACGATCATGCAGAGTGTACACCTGAGTGACCACACAGAGGAGGGTCTCCCTGCCCACCCTTGCCGGATAAGTAGTCCAAGTGAGAAATAAACTGCTCTTTCAGGGTTAATTTGTTCCTGCGATAGAAACTGACTTATACATTGTCTTTTTATTTCTTTTTTATACAGATGAGCAAAGTGAGGCTTAGAAAGGGTCGTGACTCACCCAAGGTCACAGAGCTAATAAATGGCAAGGCTGGCCTTGAACACAGGCCTCGGCTGATTCCTTGGCTTGGCATTCAAGGCCCCCCGAGGCCTATGTCCCAGCCCACCTTGCCAGCAGCCCACTGCACAATCCCTGATCAGTTGCACGGGTTACTGCCTGTTCCCTCCATCTACTTACAGGTTTCTCCCTCCAGTCCTCCCTGTGGGCCACAGCCTGGCCCCCACCACCCCTCCTGAGGACCCTTTCACCATCTGATTTATACCCCAAGGCTCAGCCCTAGTCCCCCTTTCACCATAGAGTCTTTCCCGATCCTCCCAGCCCCTACTTCCCCCTTCCTCAGCTGAGCTCTGGAGCCTCACTGCCTATAGTCACTGGACCCTGGACCCACGCTGCTTCCAGTGTCTCTCTTCCCTTGGGCATTATTATCAGCCTTAAACTTAGGATGGGATTTTCTTCTGAGGTTCTCATTCACACAGCTGTCTCCAAAGGGGGACCTGCACTCCCAGGGGATATAAGATGATCCACTGGGGTGTGAGAAAATGTTAGAATCTGTTTTTATACTTGTTTGTCTCCACCATTTAAACTTTCCACATTATTGTATATGTTTTAAAATTACATATTACATTTGCATAAACACATTTGGCCCCATGGGGCAGGGACCATGGATTCCACTTCCTGGACTCCCTGAAGTGGCCAAATATAGCTGCTTGTAAACAGTAGATGCGGACTTCCCTGGTGGCACAGTGGTTAAGAATCCACCTGCCAATGCAGGGGACACGGGTTCGATCCCTGGTCCGGGAAGATCCCACATGCTGCGGAGCAACTAAGCCTGTGTGCCACAACTACTGAAGCCCACGCGCCTAAAGCCCGCGAGCCACAACTGAGCCCACGTGCCACAACTACTGAAGCCCGCGTACGTAGAGCCCATGCTCCACAACAAGAGGAGCCACCGCAATGAGAAGCCCATGCACCACAACGAAGAGTAGCCCCCGCTCGCCACAACTAGAGAAAGCCCTCCCGCAGCAACGAAGACCCAACGCAGCCAAAAATAAAAAATAAATAAATTAAAAAAAAACAACAGTAGATGCTCAGTACATACTTCAATTATCTCAGACAGATAGGTATGGAAAGACTTAGCAGGAGATGGAGGCATGTGTGCATGTACATATGTGTACACACGTGAACAGAAACGTGACTGTGCACGTACACACACACACACACACACACACACAGGCCAACTTGCCCTTGTGAACCTGAGTCCCTGGGGGGACTGTGTCCAGTTGAGAGAAGCTGACAGGAGACAGGAGAGGGGCCAGGAAGTGAAGAGGAACCAGGCCTGGAGCAACGCCAGTTCGGCCACATGTGAGGAGTAATTGCAGAGAACACCTCGGGCAGGAAAACCTAATGGAATTCCTGAGCAGAGTGGGCCAGGGGAGCAGCGGTAATAAATAGAAATCCTATTAAGGTTGTGACTGCTGACGGGCAAGGGAGGTAGGGCGAGGGGAGGGGCGGGTTGAAGGCGGGCTGAGAGGGTCCTGAAGGCATAGAAGCTGCCCCATCCAGGCCCGGTCCTTGGCTTAATGACACAGGGCATAGCTAGGCTCAAGGGAGCTGCAGCCCTGCCGGAGCCTCCTCCCTCCTGTCCCTCTTGAGCTCTCTCTCACTCATGGCCCATGTCCCTCCCTCTTAAGATTGGCCTCAGCCTGGCTGGCCCTTGGGCAAGGGGATACAGGTGTCCTGGACCCCCTGGAGTCTCTGTATGGCCTGGGATCCTCTGGAAGGCACTTACACTCCTTGCAAGGAAAAGGCAGGGTCAGTATTACCCCCAAAGCAGGAATAAGACTTTTCCAAAGTCAGCATTTATACAAGAGCCTCTACCTTTTAAATTTTATATTTTTTGTGTGTATGTTTTAAAATGTACATACTAGGTTAGTATGATGATCATGTATATACATTTCTGAATATAGAACTATACGTTGGAGGTGTGTGCTCAAACAGTTTTTACAGGGTGTAGGGGGGGTTGGTCCAAAAGTTTAGAGACTACTAATTTTTGCAGTCTTATTTATCCTCAGAATGTAGCAGGGGAGGCTGCAGCCATGTTTGTTTCTATTTTATAGATGGGGACCTGGGAGCCCAGTGATCTCTGGCATCCCTTCCAGGGTTGCACAGCCCGGGCCGGGTGCTGGGCCGGATGGCCATGCGTTCTGGGACTCACCTCGTCCTTGTCCACCACCTGGATAAAGAGGGGGAGGGCAAAGCCGACCTGTGCCAGCTCAGTGATGGCCACGCTGTACTCGGAGCTGTTGAACTCTGGGGCATTGTCATTGATGTCAATCACCAGGATGTTGAAGGTTGTGGTCACTGTGGCATCAGATGGGGTGCGGTCATCATTCAGCTCTGTGCCCTGCAGATAGAGGAATAAACACCCCAGGGATGAAGGTGGCCATAGTCACAATAAAAGGCATCATTTACCAGGGCTTTCTCAATGCTGGGCACTGCACTTTATGTGAATTATCCCATCTAATCCTCACCATAACCCCAGGAGGAAGATTCTATCATTAGCATCCCTGTTTTACTGATCTCCATTACCAATGGGGAAACTGAAGCTCAGAGGGGTTAAGTAACTTGTACAAGGACACACAGACAGAGAAAGTATCAAACTCAGGCAGTGGGATTCTAGAACCAAGGGGATGAGGTGGGGTGGGGAAGACAAGATAGATTTAGGGGTTCATCTAGGGGCAAAGGGAGAGTCTTTATTCATTTGGCAAATGATGAAACCAAGGCCAAGAACATTTGTGCCAGCAGATAATTGAGAATTAATTCAGCATCTGCTATGGACTGAACACTGTGCTAGGCAACGTGAAGGTCTGGGTTGGACTTGGAAATAGATGGACTCAGACACCTGGGCACCCAGTCTCTGGGCCAGAGTCCTTGGGCCACAAAATACCCATTCCCAGTCCCACCCCAACCTTTTGAACCAGAATCTCTGGGCAAGAGGCCCAGGACTAGGTATCTTTTACCAGCTCCCCAGGGGATTTGGATTCACAGCCAAGTGTGGGAACTCATCCTTATATTTTATATAAAGATGGAAAAGCTGAGCTCAGGGTTGCACAGTGAGTTGGCGCTGGGACTAGGGAGCAGCTCTCTCTATTGGAACTGCCTGCCTCCATAGGAAGGGAGCAGAGACAGGAGGGGAGGCTGGGAGGGGGCCTCGGGCTTGGCTCCGGATGGGAGAAAGGCCGTGTTAGCTTGCCCTTCCCCGCTGGCCCGCATGTGCACATCTGGGTAGAGAGGACAGAGCCAGTGGGCGAGTCAGGGCTAATCAATCCATCGCTGTCACAGGCCTTCTCAAGGTCAAGGAGAGCAATGAAGGGCCAGGCTGCACCATCCTTCCCATACCAATGGAAGGGCCTCCTTCCCAGAGCCCCTCTCCTCAGTCTTTGTACCACCCCCTCCTCTCAATCGAAGGCTGGGGCTGGGGAGGACCCCTGTGGCCCAGGCAGCATCTGTACCCTAAACGGGTTTCCCAGGGAATGCCTCAGCAACTTATTGATTTTAATTAAAACCAATCATGAGTGGCAGGGGGCTGCAGGGGGCAGGGGGCTATGGCTCCATCACACTTTCCGGGGTGGGGACCACCACAGCTTCTGACCCCTGCCCGCTGCATTGCTGTTTCCTAACCAGGTAATAGCCCCAGGGAAGCCACAAGAATTAGAAATGGGAGAAAACCCCAGAAATGAGGTAAACCTAAGAATCTGAGTTGGCTATATTAGAACTTGAAATCATGGGATAATAGAGAGGACCACGGGGTGTGCACACACTTGTGCCTCCTCACCCCTGAAATGGGGATGAAAGTTGCAATCCTCTGCAGTTTGATAAGGGCTGAGAAATGCCCAGCAGAGGGCCCCTGACAAGGCCCACATCTGACAAGCGTTGGACCTTCCTGACAGGGGCCCTGGGCACAAGCCCCGGGAATCAGTGCAGGGTAAGGGAACAGAAGTGACCCACCTCCTGGACCCTCCGCCTGGGCACCGCTGGAGGCTGGCACCACAGTGTGGGAATCCCCTCTACCCATGATGGAGCTGCCCAGCGCCCACTCTCACCTTCACAGTCAGGATGAAGCCATGGCTGTACAGGGGGTTCTCCCGGTCCAGCAGGCCGTTCAAGGTCAGCGCCCCGCTGATGTAATCCAGGGCAAAGATGCTGTTGGTATTCCCTGCAAGAGGGAGAAGAATTCAGGGTGTGACTGGGGCCCAGGGCAGGTGGACATGGGGCTGGGGCCAGGGCTCCTCTCTGGACATTAAGGACTAATCAATAACTTAAAATGAGAGCTGGTTCCAGGAGTAGGGCAGAGAACTCTGGGGTACAAAGGAGCACATAGCCCAGGCAGCAGATGGCCCTGAATCACAGGATGAGAACATTATGCCCATTCAATCTGCCCCAAGGCTCTCTTACTGAGTCAAGGAGAAAGTCTTGGTTTGGTGCTTATATGTCTTTAACAGCCTGTCTAACACTTGCTTCTTTTCCTTTTTAACAGAGAGAGAGCAGGCTTCAGGCTCAGAGCCTTTCAAAGGGAGCAGTACCCAGTGAGGACTCAGTGACTGCTATGTCTGAATATTTGTGCCCCCCCAGAATTCATATGGTGAAATCCTAACCTCCAAAGGTGATGGCATTAGCAGGTGGGGCTTTTGGGCTTAGGTCATGAGGGTGAACCCATCCTGAACGGGATTTGTCTCTTATAAAAGAGACCCCACAGAGCTCCCTTGCCCCTTCCACCATATGAGGATTCAGCAAAAAGGCGCCACCTGAACCAGGAGGAGGGCCGTCACCCGACCGTGCTGACACCCTCATCTTGGACTTCCAGCCTCCAGAACTGTGAGAAACAAATTTCTACTGTGTATAACCCACCTAGTCTGTGGTATTTTGTTATGGCAGCCACAGTGGACTAAGGCATTAGCCTTGTTTTGTTTCCCTTGTGCTTATTTTTATGGTCATTTCCTATTCTATTCTGTTCTTTCTAGTCTGTTCTATTTTACTCTACTTTTCTATATGGCAGTGATATAAAGTTTCCTTTTATGATAAATATAAGTTAAAAACAAAATTCAATTTTAGAAGTATTTAAGTATTTATTAAAATTTAAAATATGTATTTAAAGTACTGGCAAAAATCACGCACAAATGGCACTGGCTCAAATGTACCCCACCCCTCTCTCACCCACCAGCTTTGTCTTATGCTGCCCCACAGGTACCTGGCCCTCACAGTGGCTTCCACAGGTTCCCCAGATCCATTCCTGCCTCCTGTCTTCCTCCCACCCAGTGCCAGCCCCTCCTCCTCTTGCTCCGGGAAGATGGTCCTAATCTCTCTCACTTACCCCTCCGGCCCTACAGGCAGTAGCTGCTGCTCTGTTTGTTCCCCAGTTGCTTCCTGTGTGTTAATGTGCTCCTTTCACCCAGCCTAAGAGTCTGCTGAAGATGGGGGGCTTTCACGACCGTTCCTCAAGGTACCTGGACAATGCTGGGCACACAGTGGCAAGCATGCTCCTGAAGGATGGCGGCTTCCAGCCCACCTGGGCCCCCATACTTGCCCTTGTGCCCTTCTCATCAGGCTGTGTGTTCACTGGGAAACCCTCAATTCCACTCCCCTCTCCTCCTCATTAACCAGTGTGTTGGTTCATTCAAATACTCGCTCGCTCACTGCCATTCATTCACATATTCAGCAGTCCCCTGGACGGGTTGTCCTAAGGCCAGGCCCTGTGCTTGGCGCTGTGGGGGACGCAGAGGTCACTCTGCCAGGATTTTTTTGACGCTGAAGCACTGACAGCCTCGTAAGGGAGCTCTGACACCCACAAGAATCAGCATCTCAGTTCACAGCAGGGAGAGGCTGTTCACACACAGGAAGGCTCAAAGAAGGAAAGCTTCATGGAGGAGGTGACATTAATTCCTTACACCACTGTCTAGCTGTGTGACCTTGGGCAACTTATCTAACCACTTTGCTTCCTGGTCTCTTCATTTGTGAAATGAGGAGAATAATGGATCTATCTCATAGGGTTATGAGAATTAGATGAATGAGAAAAAATATATACACAGGTACAGGCTTCGAAAGGTTCCCGGCACAAAGTAGGTACTTCATAAATGTTGTTGGAGCTGGACCCTGGAAGACAGGCGGGATTGGGGAAGGGGGTGGAGGGACACGGATTCCATAGGCGGGAACTAACATCCAAGCCTCCAACACACAAGGTGGACACCAGGATCGCCCATGGAAGCTGCTGTATCTCCCTGCTCCGCCCCTTCCCCGGCTCTAAAGGGATCCGCACACAGGCTTATATCCTCTCTTGGATTAACTAGGGCAAAAGGAGAGGGGAGACAACGTCCTTCTCTAACTTTAGACTCTGAGGCAGGGGCCGTTCTCAGCCCCTCTGTGCTGGCCGGCAAGGTGGTCCACTCCCAGCCCACTGCAGAGGTTGTCTGAGGCAGGGGAGAGACGGCTGCTGACAGCAGAGCCCGGCCGGGTCTCACGTCACTCTCAGAGTGTGGGCTTTGGAGACTCTGACCTGGGCCAGGCCAGGGAGGGGACGTCACTCCAGCCTCCACCTTTCCTAAGCCTGTGTCCTGCGGCCTGGGTACCCTCCTGCGGGCTTTTGTACAGCTGCCCTTGTGTAGTGGGGAGGAAAGAATTGCAAGGAGGCATACACATGCATGAATATAAAGGAGATTTTTTAGCTAGGAATTCTGCTGCTGGGGAAACAAGAGGACATGTGCTTTCATCTGCTCATCATTAGCTAATCCATGCAGCAAACAATTATTGAGCTCCTACAGTGTACCTGGGACACCTTCCGGTGGAAGATGTGGCCCTCAACCAGGTATTCCCGTGACAGGGTGATCAGTGCTGAGGTGGCTGAAGCATGGGCAGCGCAGGGTGCTTTAGGGGCTGGGTCCTCGGAGCCCCTAAATGCTGAGCTGCACGGCTGCCCTGAGGCAAGACCTCCAGCCTCTTGCCTCTCACACCCTCTTCCCCACCACACATACAGGCATGGGCCCCGCCTCCTCAGCGCCCCTGTCCGGCATCCCATCATTCCAGAGTTTCATATAAATTTATTCTTCCCAATAAAGGAAGCTATCAATGTTTACATGTGATTCAACTTTTATCTTTGCCAGTGTTTTCCTATAAATCATTCACAAACCAGAAGCCTCTTGTCGAACGATGTGCTGTGGTTTTCAGTTTGGAAAATAAGGGTATCACCCCTGGCAAACTCAGTTGGGTCCCGCACTCAGCACCTTTGCCCTACTCATGGCCACACTGCCCATTCCCAACTCCGAGTCTGTCCCCAGCACATAAAATACCCCTCTCCCAGCCTAGGCACCTTCTCCAACCAACCTGCAGGCAAATACCCCTCAACTGGTACAAATTCAAACTCAAGGACCCTGCCCCCAACACACATACACGCCTGTGCGTGCATTTCACACATCTGTGTGGAGAGTTCACCTCTCAGCCTCCTGCAAAGTACGAGTGACTAATTGCCAGGACCAACGGTCAGAAAGGGTTACACCCAGGGAGCTGACAAGGCCATCTAAGTGAGTCACTGCCTCTGATATTCCTACTGTCACCATGGCAACATGAGCACTCACTGGGATGCTGGCTTGGGCAGGGACAGGAGGTGAGCCCTGTGCCCCAAGCAAGGCAGGTCTCATTCAAAGACTGATTGACTGATCAGATCACTCATTCATTCCAGTTCATATCAAGCGCCTACTCTGTGCAAAATGCTAGAGAATCAGCAGAGAAAAGCAGGCAAGGTTCATGTCTTCAGTCTCACACGAAAGATCTGCATTCAGAATAAAATCACACTATTGAGTGTATAAGAACTTGCTAAGCTAAGGCCCCTGAAGGAAAGCAACGTGGAACAGAGAAGCAGTTATGCCCTGAGTTCCAATCATGGCTCTGCTACTAGCTAGCTGGGTCACCTTGGTCAAGTTACATATCTGGGCCTCAGTTTCCTCGTCGATAAAATGGGAGTAATAATAGTACCCACCCCAGAGTGTTGTTGTGAGGATTAAATGAATTAATACAGTGTCTGGCACATAGGAACCTCTCAATAAATGTTGGCCGCCTGTCCTGCACCAAGACAGCACCATGGACCGTCTCCTCCACCCAGGAGCCTGTGCCTAGAGCTTTTGCCCAGCGGGAGCACTAAACCAACCCATCCTCTTGCCAGGAGAGCCTCACAACCAAGGGCCCAGATGTACAAGGTGGCAGCCCTGAGGCCAAGGCTGAGAACAAAACCCTCAGGTCCACAGGGCATCACACCCAGGGTTCCGGCCTCGGGGTGGGTCACCACTTCCTTGCTTCCCTCCTTTATCACCCCTCTCCCCCATCCTCCCTCCCCCGGGGGGCCGTGGGCTTGGAAACCATACACATAAGTTTCTCTGCTATCCTGGAAACTGATACCACCCTGTCAGCCCTCTGGCCTCCCAGACACTCTTTATCCAAGTCCCATGGGGACCAGGGGGCTGGGGGTGGCTCACTGGGGGATGCCTTTCACCTGTTCAGCCCCCACTGCTGAGCAGAAGGGCAGCTGCTTTCCCTGGGTCGACAGGTGCTGTCCTAGGGGATGTACCTGGCAGGGAAGGGGTCCTTGCAGGGAGTAAGGCTGCACCTTGGGCACCCTAAGACTTCTGGGAACTGGTGACTTAAAGCGTTCACACAAGGGAAGAAGCAGGTCATTCCTAGCTCTGCTGGTTCTCTTGTGGGACAGCCACATCCTCCAGGAGCTTCAGGCATCGAGACCTCTTCATATTTGCAAGAGGGAGGTTGAGAAGATGTGAATCGAGTCTGCAGAAGCACAAAAGGCTGCTGAAGGGAAGTCACAGCCCTCCTTCCCCTGTTTATTAAAAAATAGTAGCTACAGTTTGTTGAACACTTCCCTGTGCCAGGCACTGAGCTAAGATGTTTGCACAATTATATTACTCAGTCTTCACAATAACTTTAGAAGAAGATACCCTGTGTTATATGTGAGGAAGCAGGCTCAGAGAAGTTAAATAACTTGTTCAAGGTCACATGGCTGGTGAGTGGCTGGCCTGGAGTGAGATTTACGCCTCTCTTTTTCTCCCTGCAGGCGTTTGCCCTACACACGTTTGCACCCACTCTGTACCTGGCCCGGTGCTAAGGGACAAGGAACAGGGTGAGACAAATAAGAGATTGTCATTCTTCATAGAATGAGGTGGCAAATAAGTTGCTTTTTTCTCAAGAGGGAGTCCTAGTTAAAAACTCTCTATGTTCAGGGCTTCCCTGGTGGCGCAGTGGTTGAGAGTCCGCCTGCCGATGCAGGGGACGCGTGTTCGTGCCCTGGTCTGGGAAGATCCCACATGCCGCGGAGCGGCTGGGCCCGTGAGCCATGGCCGCTGGGCCTGCGCGTCCGGAGCCTGTGCTCCGCAACGGGAGAGGCCACAGCAGTGAGAGACCCGCGTACCGCAAAAAAACCCAAAACAAAACAGAAACTCTCTATGTTCTGAAAAGTTCTAGGTAAATTCCTTATAAAATGATAGAGTTTTATGTAGCAGTAGAATGTCCACGTGGCGATACCCTCCAGGAGCTGGAGGCGAGGGGTGGATGGGGACTCGAGTGGGAAGACAGGGGCTGTCAGCACAAAGGTGGTGACATATATAAGGCACTGGCAAGCCAGCCTTTAGGGCAGACCTATGGCTCCAGTGAGGATGCACAGGAAAATGTAGATAGAAAGGCAGTGGTCAGAGAGGCAGATGGGAAACCAGTATAGAGCCAGGTGCCCAGAGGCGGGCAAAGGGGAAGTTCTGAGAGAGGGATGGTTGACAGGGTCATACAGTGCCAAGAGAGGCTCAGGATAAGGAAGATGTGGCGAAGGTCCCCCATTTGGATCTTCAGATGCCCCTGGAGGTCAGACTGTGAGATACAGTGGCTGAGGGGGGCCCTGGGGACCGTTAGTACAGGTGCTGCTGCCCGGAGTTTGGTGTAATAAACAGGGAGAGAGGCCGAGTGGCGGCTAGAGGGCGCAGCAGAGTCAAGCAAAGGGCTTCTGTTTCATAGATGGTCAAAGGCAGAGGGAGAGGGAAACTAGATTGGAGGGTGTGAAGGTGAGGGTAGACGGTCAGACTTGGAGAGAAGGCGGGTGGCTCTCTCTTTGGGCCTTGAGAGCTCACCCTCCCACCTCCTCCTTCCTTCAAGGCTAGCAGGCTCTCTCCTTCCCCAGGCGCCCCTCCTCCCGGCCCCTGCCACATCTCATCACTCCCACATCTTGTCCCCTTGTTATCTCGCCCGGCAGCATCTTGACCCATGGCGGAGCTGGGTCTGGGCGAAAAGCAGTTTAGTGAGTAGCTGATGGTGCGTGTGGGAACACAGGCTGATGACTTTCAATTGCTTTGTCTGCTCCGCTGGGCTGACTGCAACCCACTCTTGCTGCCCCCAGGTTAAAGGAAAACCAATGGCTCCCACCTTGGTCCTGTCTGTTCTTAAGGTCCATTACCAATGTCACCAGCCTCAGGAAGCCAGTCCTGGAGGTTGCGCCCTCTCTCACCCCACTGAGCCCCAGAGCTGGGCTGGCACCCTCAGAATAGCCCTGTGCTGTGGGACCTCCCTGGTTCTCACATCCAGAGACCCAGCGCCGCCTCGAGGGTAAGGGCTAGGGTGTCATGCTTCCGTCCCCATGGTACCCAGAACAATGCTCATTCCCTATCTGTTGGATGGCCTGAAGGTTCTTGCCCCCGCCCCCCGTAGGGGTTAGGAAGGGTCAATGAGCACACACTAGGTGTGGGCATACTCTGGGTCTGGCCATGCTGGGCCATGGGGTTGAAAAAAGAAGAAAAAATAGCCATGCTTATGAGGAGCTCATGATCTAGTTGGTCTTCTGGGCAAAACTATCATTCCACTCAAATGCTAGTTGCTGAATGGATGAGAGGACTAGTGGGACCCTGATCCCTCACCTGGTCTCTGACTCGTTTACCCGGCCCTCCACAGGGCCAGGCATCCTCCCCAGGGAAGTGAGCAGAACTGGGATATGTACCCCCTTCCCCCTGGTGCTCCCTCTTTCAGCTGTAGTCTCTGCCTGGAGTCTGTTACATCAGCACCCTAGTGAAGACTGCCTACTGTGCGTGAACTCGAAGGATGCAAAAAACACCTAAGCACCAACAACAGATCTGCCAGTTACCAGCTGTGAGACCTCCTTCAAATTGTGAATTCCTTTGAGCCAAACCCCTCATCTCATCTGTAAAGTGTGGATAACAGCTCCCACCTCACGGGACTGTGTGAGGATCAGGCGTGATCATGTATGTAAAGCACCTACGGTGGTGCCTGTCTTGGTTCCCGTCCCTTCTTTCCCTGCTATGCCTGTTTTCTGAATACAAGAATTGGACCAGGTTAGCCCCAACTATGGCCCATCTTATCCAGAATGAGTCAGGAGGGGCCTTCCCCACAATATCCAACATGCATTGTGCCTGGCTCTGTGCAAAGGTTTTTTTTTTTTTTTGTATATTTATATAGGATGTTACAAAAAACGTGAGTGAACTTTTTGGCCAGCCCAATATATTTCCATTTCACAAAGCTCCCATGAGATAGGTACAATTATCCCCATTTTCCAGATGAAAAAACGAAGGCACAGAGAATAACTGGTCCTAGGTCAGAGCAAGGGGTGTAACAAGGAGTTGAACTCAGCTTTCACTAAGCTAAAGAGTTCATGTCCTACCCAGAGGCCCCTGGATTCCCCCTGCCCCCCCACCACGCGTAGCTGTTAAACAGCAACGTGTGTGCTGTGTATGCCGCCTGGGCTAGTGGGACAAACTGGGCTGCAGTTCCATCACTGTCCAGTGGAGCCATATAATTCTGACTGGTACACACTGTATGACTGCATAATGAAAATTGGGAGTCAGACTGAGATATGGGCTTTGGGCAAGATATCTTATGAATTAAAAATTGTTACTTAGCTGCCTGCTGACAAAGGGGGACAAGTCCCGGGTGGCACCTGGGCCGGGCTGCATTGAACAGCTCTGTGACCAACATATGGCAACCAGCGGTGTGGGTTACCTTGGCTTTCTATCAGAGAAGGAGATGCAGGCTGAGAGCTTGCTGCCCCTCCTAAGGACCATCAGGGAGGGGGCAGATTAGGCCTACCCCCTCTCCAAAGCTTTCCCTGAAGCTGCCTGGAATGCTCACCCTGCAGATCTCTGTGGGTGCCTTGTCTGCATTCAGGTCTCAGCTCAAAGGTGCTGGTGACCTTTGAGGGGGCCTCAAAGGAGCCCTCTCTAGTCACCCCACCATCCTACTCTCACCCTCATCACTCTCTTCTCCCTTATCCTGTCTTATTTCCTTCAAACCACTTCTACTTTCTGAACATCTCTTTTCATCTGTTAATGTGTTGGCTTATTGTCTGTCTCCCCACACTGGAATATAAGCCCTGGGAGTGCAGGGACCGGTTTCTCCAAGTGCCCCTGGTGATACATAGTAGGTGCTCCACGAAGGCTTTTGACCAATGCATGGGCTGCAGCAGGGGTGTCAGGGCACCATTCTGAGGCTAGTGTAGAAGGTTACAGGACAGAATGGTACCAGGGTGACTTATAATGTCACACATCACAGAGACCATAACTGCACCAGGGCTATGAGGAAGAGTCAGCCAATCAGCAATTCCAGCTGGGACTATCACACCCACCCCACCACAGTGACATGTTTGTTTGAGCTGAGTGCCTCTTGTTAATTACAGTTATTACCGACCAGTCAGGGAAAGACGATCTTTGAGCCCCCCACAAGCAGGTGGGAATTGCAGTCTGCTTGTCTTATAGGCGTTTCACCAGAACGACAGTTTTCATCAAGCTCAAGTACACCAATAAATGATCACCTCTCGTAATAAGACCACAGACTGGACTCTGACTAATCTGGCTCCAAGTTATGAAACATTAACCTGAGTAGCCAAGGATAGTAAAGCCTATTATGTTAGAGTTGCTAAGGGTCAAGCCAGGCCCCCTCACCTACAGCAGCATCCAGCTCCCCACCTATAGGGAGAGGCAGCCCCTGGTCCTCTGACGACACTTTAATGGGGATCAGGAAGACATTGCCAGGGGCCAGGGCAGCGATCAGAACCTCCTGATTTCCTGAAAAACCTTTACTCTGTAACCAGGCGAATTTCTCCAAAGGGAATAATCATGGATGTGCCCACAGGTGCAGCTCCCAGGATTTTCACCGTGGTGCTGTTTACTAAGGAAAACTGGGAACAACCTAATGTCCAACAATAGGGATTAATTACGTTATGATATGAAATTCGGTCAGCCACTAAAAATAATGTTGCAAAGAGAAGTTTGTGACTTGAAAGATATATGTTTCAGACATTTTCCCCCCAAAGGAGTCATAAAATAGCATAGCTCCATAAGACACTTTTTTTGTTGTTGCTTAAAAATATATATATATATATATAGAAAAAGGAATGAAATGTTGACAAAATGTTAACAAAAATGACCTCTGAGTAGTGATGCAAGAGCAGTGTTTCTCAACCTCAGCTTCTCATGACATTTGGGCTGGACAGTTCTTTGCTGTGGGAGACTGCTCCACGCATTGTGGGGTGGTTAGCAGCATCCTTACCCTCTAGCCACTAGAAACCAGTAGCACCCCTTCTCCCAGTTGTGACAACCAATAAATCTTCAGACCATTGCCAAACGTTCCCTGCGGTGAGGGTTGAGGGGGCCAAAATCATTCCTGGTTGAGAACCATTGCTCTAGAGCCATTCCTTTTTTTTTTGCGGTGCGCGGGCCTCTTACTGTTGTGGCCTCTCCCGTTGCGGAGCACAGGCTCCGGATGCGCAGGCTCAGAGGCCATGGCTCACGGGTCCAGCCGCTCCGCGGCATGTGGGATCCTCCCAGACCGGGGCACGAACCCGCGTCCCCTGCATTGGCAGGTGGACTCTCAACCACTCTGCCACCAGGGAAGCCCCAACGTTTCCTTTTTGATTTATGTGAATTATACTTGTAAAAAGAATTAATATAGTACCTTAAAGAGTAACCCCCAAAGTTCTAGAACTCGATAGTGATGATGGGTGTACAACATTGTGAGTATATGTAATGCCACTTTAAAGTAGTAAATTTTTTTTTTTTTTTTTTTTTTTTTTTTTTTTTTTTGCGGTACGTGGGCCTCTCACTGTTGTGGCCTCTCCCGTTGCGGAGCACAGGCTCCGGATGCACAGGCTCAGCGGCCATGGCTCACGGGCCCAGCTGCTCCGCGGCATATGGGATCCTCCCGGACCGGGGCACGAACCCGTATCCCCTGCATCGGCAGGCGGACTCTCAACCACTGCGCCACCAGGGAGGCCCTAAAGTAGTAAATTTTATGTTATGTATATTTACCACCAAAAACCCCCCAATATTTGATGATGTGTGTCTATGTGCTCTAAGTTGGTGCTAGATGTGGGCTGAGTCGGAAACGGATTCACTTTAATGAGTAATTCTTTGTCTACCTGGGTTACCACCATGACTGACAATAATTTGCTGAATTTAATCTCCCTGAGGACAGGGACCTTTCCCACCATGGTCACTACTACCTCAGATGGATGAAGGAAGGGATTTACTCAAAGAGGAGTTTGCAAGGTACTGGAGAGTCTGAACAGCAAAAGATAAGGTCTCTGCGCCCGGGTGGCATCGATCTAGGCGAGGAAGCTCACGGTGCCTGGGGCAGGGGATCCTCCACCAGGCCTTAGAGGGCTGGATTTGGGTCAGTATGGAGAGGGGGAGGGCATTCTGAGCAAAGGGCTGGAGGGGACAATCACTTCCAAAGTGGGGAGCCAGTGGGACAAGTGGAGTTCACATGAAGTGGTGTCAGAAGTGGCTGATGCCAGAAGGTAGGACCCTTGAATGCCGGGGAAGTAGTTTGGATTTTTGTCCACAGCTGTGGGGAGGCCCTGGAGGCAGGAAGCCCTGTTGGTGATGACAGCATGGACTGGGTGATGGCAGTGAGTAAAGGAGCAGTAACCAGGGCCACTTATTATGGGTTCTGAGCACTTCCCATGTATTGGTCAATTACTCGTCACGGCAACTCCACATGCCAGGTGGCATCATCATCATCATCATCACCATCATCATCATCATCATTGTTATACCCATTTTACAGGTGAGAAAATCAAGGCACAGAGAAATTAGGTGATTTGCCTAAAGTCATACTATCAGTAAGTGGCAGAACCAGGGTTCAAGTCTGCTTAACTCCAGAGCCTGGAGGCTTAGTTCACACACCAGGCTGCCCCCAAGAGACAGGGAAGATGAATGCTTCTGCCCATTGGCAGAGCAATTCTGAGCTCACTGGATTCTCAAGACACCCTGCAAGGCCAGCACTGCTATCAGACGAGTTAACTGAGGCTCAGTCAGGGAAGTAACATGTCCAAGAACACCTGGTTTCTTAGTGACCAGGCTGGCATTAGAACCTGGGTCTTTTGGGTCTCAAATGGCCCTCCTAGCTGCCGTGGTCTCTCCTGGGTGGAGCTGGTGCTCCCTTGGCTCTGGGAGCCAGAGACTGGCCAGGAGAAGAACAAGGTGAGGAGAAGGGAAAAAAAGGCTGACTTGCTCACTTGACTGGAGGCTGGTTACCTCTAGGACCCCGGGCAGGTGGGCCCAGGACACCCAGGCCCAGCCTCAGCAGGAGCCCCTCCTTGGGCCAAGAGTGGGCGCTGAGGTGCACTGGGTCCCCGGACTGGCCCACATAATTCACCTGAGGCTTGGCATTCAAGAGAGTGTCAGGGCTCTGGGAGATTTACAGGCTCTGATAAAGCCATCTCAGCCTGTGCATAAGAAGCGTTTGATATTTGATGATCTGAAAGGCCTTGTCCCAAAGCGGGAGTGCGAGGGGGGAAGGAGGAGGGTTTTCTTAAGAAAACAAAGAGGACAGTGATCAGAAGCCCAAGGAGAAGGAAGCACGAAGGCGGGTATGTGCTGTCATCCTGGTGAGGCCATCACCCCCACCTCCAGCACCCCTGCACGGATCCAGCATTGAGACATGGGAAAGGCAGGCCCAGGGGATGGGGCTTCTTGGAGAGTGGGGCACCAGAGACCACCTACCACCCTATAAGGCCTCTCTAATGAGGCACGGGGTGGGGGCGGGTGATGCCCCCAGGGAACCCACCATCTAAGGGGGAAGACTGGCCACCCCTGGGGGAAGGACAAAGCATATATATAAAGAAGCTGACTGAAGAACTCATAAAGGACCTGACTAGATGCATGCTTGTGGGCTTGTGGTCCTCTCTGAGCCTCAGTTTCCTCACTGGGGGTGAGAATACCTGTCCTATTCACTTGGCTATTTGGAGGTTCAGTGGGATAAGGGACCAGAAAATGCTTTACAAACTGTAAAGTACTGAGCCTATGCTGGGTATGTGTCAAGAATAGTGAACCTGGTGCCTGGGGCAGGTGGAACTAAGCAGTGCCTGGAATTGAATGATGTTAGACAAGAAAGACTGGCGAAGAGGGGCAGGGTGGGGTGCCATGCCAGCTGTCGGTGCACACTGAACTTGGTGGAAGAGGAGGCTCGGCACTCCTGAACCTTCCCTTCCAATCCTATTTCCCAGGGTCTAACCTCTTCCTCTAAACGCTGCTCGTTCAGTTCCTTGTCTTGCCATCATCGTGACTGGAAAAAGTGTCGGCATCGGAGAGCCCTGAGTTCGAATCCTAGCTCTGCTACTTCCAGCCACGTGACTTTGGGCAAGTGACCTCACCTCTATGAGCCTCAGTGTCCTCACCTGCCAAATAGGGATGATAATAGTAGAAGGTGCCTCCTGTGGTGGCTGGGAGGATTCAATGAGACGACAAGCACGGAGCTGGCACAGAGCAATGCTCCCTGAATCCCCAAGTCCCCTCAGCTCCCCTGTCACTTTCCTTCTCTGAGTGCTGATCCCACAGCTGCCCCTCCTTCGGCCCCAAGTGCCGCAAGTTCTGGAGTGAATGACTTTCAAATCTGGGAAGGAGAGCCCATCACACACACCTTGAGCTGGGTAATTTATGAATCAAATTGTGCTCCGTCAGGGCTCCGCGGCCCAGAAATAGATGTGGTCGGACGAGGTTCAGGGAGCCAGCCTCAGACACAGTTATCTTCATAGAAACTGGCTACCAACTGGCAGAAGCAGCCCCGACAACTGACCTTGAGGGGCTCCCTGAGGGCTGAGAAGCCCCCCTCAATCTGGTCCCTGCTGAGTCCTGAAGAGAGGAGGGAGGTCTGCCTGGGCTCAGGAGGATAGCTGGTGATCCCGGGCAAGTTACTTTACCTCTCTGGGCCTCAGGGTCCTCTCCTGTTTAAAAAAGAGGGGGCTTTTCTATGGCAGCGGTTTTCAAATTTCTTTGTTTTAGTAGCAAATCCTTTAATCAGACAAAATCTTCCACAGAATCCCAGTATATAAAACAACCAATACCAGAGCTAGCTGCCCTGGCTGAAGCAGATGAGGGGGATATGCTGGAGTCCAGCACACTCGGCACCCCCATGACCCCCAAAAGGGGCCCTGAGGGATGGGGTTGGGGGCTTGGGGATTCAGGGAACCTGGAAGTCCCCACAGACTCTTTCAGTTTTAGGAGTCCCTGGTTGTCTATGAGCGCTTAGCCAAGGATGCACGGCCTGACATACCATCTGGGTTACCCGAAGACCAATAAGTGCTGACCAGGCAGGTAAGGTAAGGTGTTCAGAGGATCAATATTTTTTCATCTGGGTCAGATCTTTTTGAAAAGGGCAGATGTTGTAGTGCCTAGGACCAGGGCTAAAATCTCAGCAACATTCCTCATAAGCTGTGTGACTGTGGGCAAGTTACCTACCCTCTCTGGGTTTTAGTTTCCTTGGCTGTTAAAGAGGAGGGGTAATAGTTGTCTCATGGAGCTGATGGGAAGACGAAAGCAGGTAATGCATCTATTTAGTTCAGCACATAGTAAGTGCTCAGTAAATATTAGTTGATATAAATTCTTTTGGAGAAGGAAGGAAACTCAGCACTCGACACATCCTTTGCAGCTTAATCCTCATTGATTACTAAACTGAGGTGAGAGGTAAAAAAAATTTGTCCCAAGTCACATGGCTGGTAAGTGGTTGAGCTGAAATTTGAACCTACAGCATTTGATGGCAAAGCCTGTGTTTTCTCTCCTACTCCTCCCTAGAATCATTGCTTCTAGAAGGCCCCACCAGGAAAGCTCCAGATTGTGCCAGGCCCAGTTTCCTGATGTCAGAGGGTTTTCCAGCATCTGGTCAGTGACTCAGAATGTGACATCAAAGCAGATGTTTCTGATCAGGGAATGATGAGGGGGGCAGGGGGGAAAACTACAGATTTACTTAAGTATAAAACCCACTTGACAATGTGGAACACAAATATTGTGTTCTACTGAATATGAATCAGAATCATCATGAAAAAATGGCAAATTCATCCTTCAGGGCAGGAGCTCCCATTGTGAAAACTGGAAGGTTGGGGTTTCCCGGAGGGTGTCCCCGGGAACTCTGACGCCTGGGGTATAGGAAAGGCCAACTTTTTAAAAGTTCTGTGGTCAAATACATTTGGGAAATGCTGAACAGGCATCTTTGCTGCAGGACTTGTGAGAGCCTTTAATGGGCTAATGTGGCTTGTAACTTGCCAGGACAAGGATGTTGTGATGCAGCGTCTTTCCTACTTATTTGGCTACAGAATCCTTTTTGCAAAGGCTCTCTTGAGGAGTGGTATGGGAAACCCACTGCCCTCCAGTGGGCTCTCTGAGCATGCACGGTAGATGTGTCCAGTATCAGAGATGGAAGATGCTTTAGAGCCCAGCAGGTTCAAACTTCTTCTCCCCCTGCAGAACTGAGGGTCAGAGATGGTGAGTAACTTGGCTAACATCACACAGCAAGTTAGAGGCAGAGCTGGCACCAGACGGGTCAACCTCAAGTCTGGCTCAAGTCTGGGGGCCCGTCCAGGACACAGTTGGATGTGGATCCCAGACCAGGGGTGGGTCCCCTAGCAGCTTTGGGACCATACTGAAAAAAAAAAAACTTCCTATTATGGAAAATTTCAAAGATAAACAATGTAGAGAAAAGAGCACAACGAAGCCCTGTGTACCCATCACCCAGAGTCAACAATTTTCAACATTTTGCCAATTTTCCTTCTTTTAAACTCACCCCTCCCCCCCGGCACTGGAGTTATTAGAGCCAATTCCAGTTCACTCTTAAATACTGTATATGTCTCTGATAAGGACTTCAATGTAGACAGACATGCCACTATCACATGAAACAAAGCTGATGATTCCTTAATGTCACCCAAGACAGACCATATGCAAGTTGGGGGCCATTTCTGAGGCTGATGTTAGGGTTAGAGGTGTTAACCCTTGCTCCTCAGAGACCCAGCCTCCGAGATCACTGAAAATGAAAGAAAAGGTCCTTTTAACAATACCTGTCAAGTTCCATTTCTTAAGAGCTAAAAGAAGAAAAAAAGATCAGAAGTAAATACGGTAAAGTGTCAATAAATGTTATCTGGGTGATGAATATATGGAGGCATGTTATGTCAGTTTCCGTACTTTTCTAAATATTTAATATTTCAAATTTGCCAGTGATCCTGGCCCTGCTTCTCTGATGAAGGCCAGGGGTCCTGGACTGGCGCATGCACGCGCACGCGCGCGTGTGTGTGTGGTGCGTGGGGTGAGTGGGGTGGGTGACCATTTCATCCTGGCAGCCTGGCTTCCAGAATGCCCTCATCCTCCCAGCATGAGCATCAGCCCCAGATGTCTCATTATGTCTCCAGGCCCTGGTCCCACGCGCCACACCAAGTGGATGTTCAGAATGCTTGATGAGTGAGCCCAGTGAGCCCAGGGAGGGGTGTCCCGAGACATTTCCGTTCCCTTGGCTCAGACAGGCAGAAACTTCTGCTGAGCAAGCAAGAAACAGGAAAAAGAGAGATGTCCTTGCCTTTTTAGCTAGGGAGGATGATCAGCCACCAAAATCTGTGCGAGGCCTTTGATCACTTTTTTGAAATAGAAAGGCCACAGATCAGAGTTCAGGGTACTTCCCACTGGGCCACCCTCAGGATGCATGGCCTGGGGTCCTTCTTGATTAGAGGGGCTAGCTTGGGCTATAGACTCCTACTTCCTTGGCAGGAGGGTAGTTTCTCTGGGATGCTCCCAGCACAGCTGAAGGGATGGGTACCCTATGGTACCCCCCCACTCCAAGCTCTGTGAATGGATACTTCTGGGGGAGGGGAGGGGAAGCAAAGGATCCAGCTGAAGACAGATGGCATCTTTTGGGGATGTTTTGCAAGCTTGAGACTCTCAGGGCCCATGGAAAAGAGGAAGTAAACCTTTGTTTGTGAAGGAAGCTCCTGGCACTGCCCCTGGCACCAAGCAGAGCCTCAGAGCCCAAACACCCTTCATCCCAGGCCAGACGGAGGGCAGTCTTTGACTTTCGGCCCCCTCCAACCTCTGCCCAGATGTGCCCACTCTCCCTCCCAGCAATGCCAGCTGTGGCAGCCCCAGCCTGCAGCTCCCCCGTCCGAAGATGACTTATGGCTTTAATTACCGAGAGCTGGGTGTGAGCGTCAGGACGGAGCCAGCCCCATCAGGCTTGGTTCCTGTCGACAAGGGGCTGCCAAGTTGGCGAGGGCGGTCCTGCATGCTGCCACGCTGTCCCCCCTTCTCTGGGCGGTGACAAGGTCCTCCCTTCCCTTCTGGGGTGCCTGTAGCCTGCCCACCTGCTCTGAGGGTGGAGTGGGGGAGCATGGATGCAGTGGGGGGTGTGGGCAGAGCGGCTCTGAGGCCGGCCCCTGAGAGAGCTTTGTCTAGAGAGTTGTGGGAAGATGCAGGAGGGGTGAGCTGGGGTAGGGAAGAGCAGACGAGGCCCGGGGGGCTCAGAACAGTGACCAGGCCCTCCCAAGGAAGAAGGGCTGCCGAAGAAGCTGGGGTGGTATGGAAGAGGTGTGAGTGGCTGGACAGACAGATGGATGCAGCCGAGATGGTTCTCATGACGAACCCTCCAGATTATCTTTCACCTGGCCACCCCAGTGGGCTTCCAGCTGGTCTCCCTGCTTCTCCTCTTGCCCCCTCTCCAGCCCATTCTCCAGCCAGCACATCTTTCAAAAGCCTGAGGCAGATCAAGTTACTCCACTGCAGTGTCTTCCCAGTGCAAATGGAATAACCCCAACTCCTCGGCCTGGTCTGCAAGCCCCTAAATGATCAGCCCCTGTCCAGCTCTCTGACCGCACTTTCTTCTCCTAATCCTCGACTCTCCACTACACTGAAGCCTCATCAAACCTCTTTTTCCAGTTTTCTGCTTCTTAAATATACACAGCTTATTGTTGTCTCAGGGCCTTTGCACATGCTGTTTCCTCTGCCTGGAACTCACTTCCTGCACAGCTCCACGTGGTTGTCTCCTCCACTGTTGCTCAGGTCCCTCTCAAATGTCACCGTATCAAAAAAGTCACCACCCCAGCTAAGTGGCTGCAGCTCATTCTCCATCATACCTCCATCCCCTGTTTTATTTTCTTGTAAGCCCTTGTCACTCTCTAAAATGATCTTGTGCATTCATCTGTTTGATTGTTTATTTTCTGTCTTTCTCACTAAACTATAAGATCCGTGAGGGCAACAGCTTTATCTCTCTTGTTCATGGCTGTGTCCCCAGAGCTGATGCATGAGAGGGGTTGGATAAATATTTATGAATAATCCAATGAGCCCCAACTCTTCGTGTTACAAAAAGGGACAAGGACCTTCACATTGCCCAGCAAGCTAGAGGCAGAGCCGATAGACCAGAAGCGACTACCCTGACCTCCAGGACCAGGTCCCCATTCCTTGCTCTACTGACCCTTCTTTGCCTGGGGCGTGAGCTGCCAGGAATGCCAACCTCTGCTCCCTTCCTCACCATAAAAGCCCCCTAGGGAGGCAGGCTCCAAGGTCCATCGTGGGGGTTTTGAGGAGCTGCCCCCGGTGATGGAGTGACATTTTCCTGCACCTGTGGCAGCTTCAGGGAAGGGCATGTGGGGAGTGGTGGGTGGGGAGAGCTAGGGCAGAGTAGCTGAAAGAGCGAGCCTGGGAATCAGGTCCCTCCCTCGCTGCTCTGGGCCTTGGTTTTCTCACCTGTGACTTGGGAGGGTTGGACTGGATGGTATCTGGGCCCCTGATGTTGGGAGAAAGACAGAGACCGGCAAGGGGACAGGCGAAAGCACGATAGTGCCTGTTCTGCTCCCCTCCCTCCCTGACCCCAGCACCGCCACAGGCTCTTGCCCCCGGCCCGCGTTATCAATCTCCCTCCACCTGGAGAACACCCCTACATGAAATTCCTATTGGCATGAAGCCTGTGATATAACAAGTCACTCGCTTTGCCTGGGAAATGAAAGATGATAAGGCAGAGTTCCTGGGACAGAGGCGATCTCCATAAATCCGCCAGGGTGTGCTGGGATTACTTTGTGGGATTAATTACCTGTCCTTCAAACAAAGACCTGATCTCAGCGGCCGAATGTCCTCAACCGGTGAGGGAGGGAGCCTTGGGCGGTGGCGGGGGTGGGGGGCCCTGGGCTGAGGGGCAGGCCACGGGGCGGGCTGCACAAGTGGGGCATTTTAAGATACCAGGTCAGCACTTCACTCCTCCTGGAAGACCCTACATCTCTCCCTCCTGCCCAACACACCAAGTCTACCTGCTTCCAAGACTTTCTGCAGCTTGGGCCTTCTTGACCTCCAACAACCCAGCCTCCCCTCCCACCTGTTTCTCATGTCAGCCCAGGGCAACACTATCTCCTCTCCTCTCCTAGTTACACTCCTACTGCCCAGAATTGGGGGGCTTCCCAGCATGGATGGGAAAGTTCTATGTACAGTAGACAGAATAAGGACTGGACCAGGAGCCAGTTCAGTGTCTACCACTTCTCCAACCATATGACCTTGAGTTTCTTGAACTCTCTTGGTCTCAGTTTACCCACCCATAAAATGGGAACAGCATAGGCAAGGTCTGTACATGACAGGGTTCTCATGAAGACCCAACTGGGCACGGTGGCCCGTGGAAAGCACGTGGACTTCAGACTCACATAGACCTGCCATTTCTTGGTCTAGCATGACCTTAAATGTTACATAACCTTTCTGAGTCTGTTTCCTCCTCTGTGTAATGGGGACACTGATAGAGCTTGTTGTCAGCATAAGATACAACCTCTGTAGAGGGCCTGGCATGACATCCTTGGGAGAGATTCCACTGACATCCTCATTACACTGCAAGAGGAGTGCGGTCACAGTGGCTTTCTGTCTTCTGCTCTCCCCGCAGGCCGGTCCCTTCTCCCTGCTGAGCGCACACTGTGCGAACCTCCCTCCTCTCCCAAGTGGAGCCAAGCAGAAGACTTCACTCTTGGAGCCAAGGAACACCAGTGCTAATCACAGGGAGGCTGCCCAGGGCCAGGCTGAACACCAGCCAAGCCCCAATTAGCTGTTCTGAGTCACAAGGGCCACGGAGGAAAGGCGGTTGGTATAGCCTTTGGCTCCCCGGAAAAATAAGGAGGGGGATGGATTTCATGGTAGAAACATGGATGTTAGATGGTCACCTCTGGGTGGAGGTGGCTGGGGTGTGACAGAAAGGTCCTGGATGTGAGATAAGGGTGGCCATGCCACATGTGACTTGGGCAATCCCAGGCACGCCACACCCGGTCAGCTTCCATGGTCTCATGGGGTGAAATGAGAAGGCCATCCCTCCCTTGCAATGTCATCCTGAGGATGGATTACTTAGGTGAAGGCCCCTGGCAGCTGCTCAGGCACACATGAGCCCCTTAGGAAAGGATGGCTGCTTTCTAGGTTCCCAGGGGAATGTGGATGGGGCCCAAGCAGGCCTCCAGGGTTCAGAGGCTCATGTCCTAGGGGCCTGGTGGACATGTGGATTCCAGGGGATTCCATGATCACCATGATGGGGAGGAAGAGAATGAAGATAAGAAGGCAGATGCTTGTGGACCCCGAGCCAATCAGGCAGCCATAGACCAGAGGGGACACGGTCCTGGGCACAGGGTGGGGGACAGTGGGTCAGAGAGCAAATGGAAGCTGATCTGGTTGGTGAGCATGAACCTCCCATGAGAAAAGGAAAGGGAGTGACCAACCTGCTCCCATCAGCTCAGTAGAAGGGGCAAGTTGAGTGGTCAGGGAAGGCTTCCAGAGGCGGTAAGTGGGAAGATAAGGTTTGAAGGAAGGGCGGAGTACAGAAAGATGGATAACAGTGGAACAAGCAGACTAATCAGGTAAATGGGATGACACAGGCTCCTCTCTGCTCTTCCCAAGTACCCTTCTTTCAAGAAGGTGCAGTGAAAAGCAGTCACTTCTCCTAGGTGATGTGAATGAACTTGGGAACAGTAGTAATTTACTGAGCATTTACTATGTGCCAGTCATTGTGCTAAGTAAGCACTGCCTTCTCTTTGAACGTCAATTTACAGAAGTGATTTGTTGTGGTCCCACAGGCAGTTGAACTTGGAGTTAGAATTTGAACTCAGATCTATCAGATCCAAAGCCCTTAGCTGCTACCTTAGCATACTAATGCCAAAGCCACTTCTCAGGGAGCAGCCAGTCGGTCATTTTGTCCTGTAGGTGGTACATCCCATCACTCCAGGTTGAGTCAGTTTAGGGACAGGGTCTGTCCCTCCTAACTCCTTGGCCACTGTGCCTGTAGGATGGCCAGTGTCTGAGGTAGGTCCTTTGAGTCCCAGAGAAGCAAGATGAGAAAGAAACAGCAGAGATTTCCTGGGCATGGAATGGGTGTAGGGTTTAGGTAAAAGGGGAGTTTGCTTCTTCAGATCTGTTGGGTCCATCTACATCCCTCTGAACTATATCCATTTTATTGGACTCCAGATTTGATCTCCAAAACTGGAGTCCAAACTGCTTGGGTCCAAATCCTGGCTCTGATGTTTACAAGCTCAGTGGCCTTGGGCAAGTTACTTAACCTCTCTGAGCTTAGTTTCCTCATCAGTAAAGTGGCAACAATGATAGTACCTTTATCATCGGGGTGCTGTGAGGAGTAAATGAGTTCATATATGAGCTGCTTAAAGCAGTGCCAGGCACGTGGTGATTACCAGGTAAATGTTAGTAAATGTTATTATTAGTTGGGTGGGTTTTCCCCTTTACCTCCCAACCTACTCCTTCTCTTCTTCCAAAGAAGTACCAATCCAGTGCTTTGCTAAATGTCTCTGTATATGCATGTATTATTGTTAAATATCTACTGTGGCTATTGTTTTTTTTTAACTTACAGACATGGTATTATGCTGTTCCATTCTATTTCTTTTATCACTCAACACTAGGTTTTAAAGATTTATCTACAATAGTTTGCTGTCTGTACATCTATTAAGTTGAACCCTATGAAACTGATGACATTCGACCATTTTTGACCTACAAAAATGGTGATTTCATCTAATAGTATCTGGCTTCAAACTGATACAGGGTATTCTTTTTTTTTTAACATCTTCATTGGAGTATAATTGCTTTACAATGGTGTGTTAATTTCTTCTGTATAACAAAGTGAATCAGCTATATGTATATATATAACCCCATATCCCCTCCCTCTTGCGTCTCCCTCCCGCCCTCCCTATCCCACCCCTCTAGGTGGACACAAAGCACCAAGCTGATCTCCCTGTGCTATGTGGCTGCTTCCCACTAGTTATCTATTTTACACTTGGTAGTGTATATATGTCCATGCCACTCTCTCACTTCGTCCCAGGTTACCCTTCCCCCTCCCCATGTCCTCAAGTCCATTCTCTACATCTGCATCTTTATTCCTGTCCTGCCCCTAGGTTCTTCAGAACCATTTTTTTTTTTAGATTCCAGTTATATGTGTTAGCATATGGTATTTTTTTTCTCTTTCTGACTTACTTCACTACGCATGACAGACTCTAGGTCCATCCACCTCACTACAAATAACTCAATTTCATTTCTTTTTATGGCTGAGTAATATTCCATTGTATATATGTGCAATATCTTCTTTATCCATTCATCTCTTGATGGACACTTAGGTTGCTTCCATGTCCTGACTATTGTAAATAGAGCTGCAATGAACATTGTGGTACATGACTCTTTTTGAATTATGGTTTTCTCAGGGTATATGCCCAGTAGTGGGATTGTTGGGTCATATGGTAGTTCTATTTTTAGTTTTTTAAGGAACCTCCATACTGATATAGAGTATTCTTTAGTGTAGGGGTTGGCAAACCTTTTCTGTAAAAGGTCATAGTAAATGTTTTAGACCTTGCAGGTCAAGAGGAAAAATTGAGGACATTATGTTGGTACTCACTTAATGAGAGAAAACAAATTTCCACAAAATTTTTGATGAAATTTGAAGTATAACAATAATTGAGCACAATTTTTTGTAACACTGGTCTACTAGTAAGAAGAATGGAATTTTGGGGCAAAGGATAATATTTTACTTAAGTGGAGTTCAAAGATAGTGTTTACTACCATCAAATCAACTGCAAAAATACTCATCTTTAAAATCCATTCTTAGCTTGTAGATCATACAAAAACAGGCAGAGGGAGGACCTGGCCCATATGCCCATGTGAGTATGAAGAAGTTGGTCATTGTAACTGCCATCTGCATTTCTCTGATTTCTAGACAGTTTTGGTACCTATACGTATATCCACTAATCTTTGGGGTGTCCCATTCTGTGAATATACTTTGCTTATTTTTCTATTGACTTTACCAACTTTTTCCTATTGATTTGCAGGAATTCCTTATATGTTCTAAATATTAGTCCCTTGTTGGTTTTAATTGTTGCAAAAATCTGTTCCACACATGTCATCTGTTGTTAACTTTGTCTATATATTTCAGTGGAATTGGAAATCCTTTGATGATCAATTTTTCATTTATGGCATGTGTTCTTGGGTGTTAAGAAGTCCTTTCCAACTACAAGGTCACAGAGATATACCCCCACGTTTCCTTTTATGAGCTTTATATTTCACCTTTCACATTGAAGTCTTTAATCCATCTGGAGTCTACCTTGGTATACAGTGCATGGTAGGGATCTCACTTTATTTTTCTCCATATAGTGAGTTAGTTTTCCCAGCACCAGTGACTATACAAGTCATCTTTTCTTCATTGATTTGTGGTGCCATCTTCATCATATATAAAGTTTCCATATTTATATGTGGGTCTGGTTCTAAGAGCTCTATTCTGTCCCATTGGGCTATTGTCTATCTTTTAAAATGTACTAGATGGATTTGGGGCTCATCCCACTCATTGTCCTGCTGCTCTCTTCTGTACCAGCTTCCGGATGACACCATCTCAGGCTGCCAGGTCCCTATGCTTGTGGACGCTGCTTGTGATGATGAGCTGGCCAATCTGACCCCCTGTAGGAAGTTTGGAACTGGAAAACTAGAATATGGAGATGGTTGACAGCTGAGGCAGAAGTCAAAAGGATATTTCAAGAGTAGCCATGATGGAGAGAGGTCAATATAGCCATCATGGACTAGGTAGATGCATGGATCCATCCTGGAAGATCATGAGGGAGCCATTGGAGAAGAGGGACATGAGCGGGGCAAATTTTCAGAGAGGGGCAAAGATGCTGTGGTAGGCTAAATAATGGCCATCAGACATCCAGGTCCTAATCCCTGGAACCTCTGAATGTACCTTTGTAACAAAAGGGAAGTTACAACTGTGACTCAGTTAAGCATCTTGATATGGGGAGATTATCGGCTGGACCCTACAAATAATCACAGATGTCCTTAAAGAGGGAAGCAGAGGGAGATCTGACTACAGAAGAGGAGAAGGCAATGTGGCCAGGAAAAAAGAGATTGGAATGTTCCAGCCACAAGCCAATGAATGCTGGCAGCCACCAGCCGCTGGAGGAGGCAAGGGGTAGATTCTCTACTGGAACCTCCAGAAGGAACCAGCCTGGCTGACACCTTGACTTTAGCCCTGTGGAACTAAATCTCTTTGGACTCTGGCCTCCAGAATCATAAGAGAAAACATATCTGTTGTTTTAAGCCCTTAAGCTTGTGGTAGTTTGTTACTGAAGCCATAGGAAACAAACATAAATGCTGTAAGAAAGGAGAGAGGGCTCAAGCTCTGTCCCAGTTCCTCATCCTGGAAGGCCTGACTCCAAGGAGGGTCTGTCCCGGATTCCTATAGGAACCCCACAGCCTCACAGAAGGCCCCTTTCTCTGAGCTTCCTAAGCATACTTGAATTCTTGGAACCACAGGTGCCCTAAAAGGAACAACCAACACTCCATAGCTTGACCCGTAAGACCATTCAAATCACCTTCCACCTTCCTCCTCTACAGCCCAGTGGGCTTGTCTGCTGCCTTTCAGACATCTCATGAATAGTCCTTCCTCAAAGGCTTTGCTCCAGTTGGTCCCACCTGCTTGGGATGCCCTCCTCCCCACCTAACCCACCCACCCTTCAGTCTCAATAATACTGCCTTGTGGGCTCTAGTCCTCCCTCATTTCCAAGGTGGTATCATTTACACGATTCTATCCAACAGAGGGCTGGTGTTTCCTGAGTTCTTGCCTGGTGTTGGGCGCTGTTCTGAGCACTTTACATGTATCAATACAACTCTCAGAACCCCCGGGAGCTCCATCGTCCTTCCCGTTGTACAGATAAGGAAAGGTTCAGGTCAAGTTACTCCGATGTCAGGACTGCCCAATCTTTAGTCATTTGGATGCCACCCTCCCAACTTTTTCCATATGTGTATGCAACTCCTATTATTATTATTTTCTATTTTTCTTTCATTTGATTCCGTTTCTCCCTTAAATAATCATTCTAAAAGAATCTATCTAAGCATCTCACAAATGGAGAACCAGTTCATTGGCCATAAATAGTCATTGTAAAATAGAGAAAATGAGCGTACGTGGTGAGATTTCAGCTGCATCAGCTTGGCATCTGAAGGCTCCAGCCTGCTCTCCTTCTGTTAAGTAGGGAGATGAGCCAAGTGGTAGAGAGGTGTTAAAGATGTGAGTACCCAACTGGACTTTCTCCTGGACAGCACTGACAGAAATAGAAATTCTAAAAGAGAATTGAGAAGGGAATAGCCCTCTCACTGTGCAATGTGATGTTATTTCACGCCCCACCCGCGTGTCACTTAAAATCATCTCTGGGGAATCAGCGGTCAGTTGGGGTGAAGCTGCTGCCCTCGCCCCAGCCCCAGCCCCAGCCCCCAACGCTCTCAGCCTTCTCTGATCTCCCAGAGGACTTGCTGACAAGCATGAGTCCCTCAGCAAATCCTGTAAGGATGGACAAGCAACTATTCATACGTTTACCTCCCCAGCAAATCCTTAAGCTTCTCACAGAATGGTTTTCCATTTCCAATGTCCATTCTGGATCCTGTCTCCTTAAGACCACCAAGAAGGGAGGCTGGCTCGCCAAGACCTCCTCACTAAGCATCTGCTGAGTCATGAAGCTGTAACTCTTCTGTCCCTACAAACTTCTAAAGGACCGACAGCACCCCAGGACCTCAAGTCGTCCTTTCCAAAGTGCTCCCTAAGTCCCAACTAAATGGCTCTCTGGACATTTAAGACTCCGACCATCATTAAGAAGAAAAATCAGTCACTGGCTCCTTTAAAATAACCCTTGCTATGCTGGACATTGTTGTGAAGCGCCCTTCAGCTTCTGCTTTCACTGATGTGGTCCTTCAGAGTGGGGCATCTTCCTGCACTGGCAGCAGGAGGGGGCGGGAGGGGCAGTGAGCTAGAAAACAGAGGCAGCCTGACTCCACCCCACTGCCCCCCACAAAAGAGATGTCTTCTGAAGGCGCTGGAATGGAGCACAGCCCAGCAGAAGGAAAATGTGAGCAATAAATTCCTTCTGTGTCAGAATGTTTGTTCACTTCAATCAATGTCTGGAAATATCTGCCCTGAAATCTCTGTTTCCAGGATATTGGTCAAATATTTGAATGGGGCAGCCAGTTAATTGACTCAGGAGGAGCACCTGACAGAGAGGCAGAGGGAGGGCTGCAGGGGCACAGGAAGACAGCCAAACCCACAGGTAGATCCAGTGACTCCCAGACCCCGGCAGTCCCATCAGGTGCTCAGGGCAGGGGGAAGGGGAGGGGAGGCCAGGGGCACTGGAGGAGTGTGGGCTCTAGAGCCAACCTGCTCTTCCTCCCACCAGCCATGTGACTTTGGGCAGCTGGGCCTCAGTTTCTTCATCTGTAAAACGGGCTGACAATAATAGTACTTACCTCATGGGGTTAGTAGGAGAATTTAAATAGTTGATGCAGAAGCATTTAGATCTAGTCCTAGGCATCCACAAAGTGTTTGCTACTATTACTATGTTATTGTGACCCCTTACTCTGGCATTCAAAGCTCTCCCAATGTGAGTCTCATGTTGGAAGAGGGTGTTAGGGCTGGATAGGAGGTCCCCTAAATGTGTGTTCACACCCTGCCCTGTGACTGGTGACGCCCCCTTCCTTATGGTCTCTCTAAATCATCCCTCAAGGACTGCCTTTCCCAAAGACAAACCCTTTCGTGACCTCCTGGAGCATTTGTTATACATGCCATGCTTCAGGCTTGTATGATGAATTACTTGTGCAGCTGGGTTCTCCCTAGGGCCAATACTGGACCTATCTGGTGAACTCGTGGGTGGGCCTCCACAGTGTCTGATATGTGGGCTAAAAGAAAGGTCCCTTCCCTTTCCTTTCCTATTTTAAATTGCTTTAAAACATGGGTTCTGTAGGAGAGATGGGGGTATGGAGGCTGTCACGGTATCCTCATGGCTCTGTCTGGGCCCCACCAAGAGGAGAACTGAAGGCTGGAGTAGGAGGAGTTGTTTATATGGTGGGGGGTCATGGAGTACAGAGGGGCCCAGCAGGGATGCTGTGGGGTCTGAGTGCAGCTGCAGGTAGGGGAGAGGAGCAGCCCCTGTCTCTGCCCACAATCCACTTTGGCTCCAGGGTCATGGAGTGTCCGGGGCATGCGGGGCCATTCCAGCGGCTACGGAGGGTGTTGACAGCAGCGGCCCAGGTGAGTTACCCTCTTGGCTTTGTGCAAGGGACACCCACAAGGGATCAGGGGCAAAAGACAAGGTCAGTTAGACAGCACATGGGAACCGCCTCCCTCCCTGGCCATAGGGGACTCTGCAATGCTTGGGGATCTTACCAAGAGCTGTAGTCTTAGGTTTTCGCAGGCAGAGAGGAGAGGCAAGAGCCAGCGACATTTGCCTTTCTAGGGACTCCATTACCACCTGCGTGCTGAGGAACCCTAGTATCTTTTGCATGCGCTTGTCATCAACCAGACGATAATGTTTTGGATAAACTCTATTAACATTCCCACTGTACAGATGAGGAGACTGAGGCACAGATAGTACAAGTAGCCTGCTCCAGGTCAGCTGAGACCTGAGTCAGGCTGGCTGTGAGAAGGGCCTGTGACTAAGAGTTTTCCCACTCTCTCTGCAGGGTGCCTGGCTCACAGCAGGCACACAATAAATGCTGATGACATGGAGATGCTGACAGGAACGTAGGTGCAGATGTCAACATTTTTGTTCCGCCAGGAAGTCATGAATCAGAGCCACGTGGGGGCGGGATGTGGCTGATGGGCTGAGCCACTAGAACTCCATCTGCTTCACGCACCCTCTCTGTAGGGCACCCCAGGGTGTCTCCCTCCTGTGGCCCCCACCCCATCCTCTTCTCCTCCTTCCTGTTTTGGCTACGCAGAGCCCAGAGAGGCGAGGGAACAGCAGTGTGAGGCTGTGGGTGACTTCAGGCTTAATATCTTTGTAACCATATTGCAAAAGGGCATGCCTAAGACGGTGCCTTACACTTAATCTTTCTCTTTTATTGCTTTTTCTCTTGTATGATTTAACCTTGCACCAGGTATCAAGCTAGATAAATAAAAACTTTTATTTCAGATTAGCCCCGGCTGGGGGCTGCCTTGAAAGCTGAGCAGTCATCCGGGGAGTCAGATGAAAAAGGGAGCTGGGAATCTGAGCTGCTTAGAGGGGCTCATTGCAGGTTCAAAGCTCCCCAAAGATATTTGAGAGCTTTTCTGAGGTGGGAGGACGAGATTCCCTCCCAAGCCCACAGCCTGGGGAGGCTGAGGTAGGCGGCTGACGTCCCCCTTGTCCAGCCTTCCTGACTCCCCTTCCTAAGTGGCCCCTCACCCCAGTTACCTTCTCCTCATGCTGGTATTTCCTTCCCAATACTTAACATGGCCAGGAGACACTGCCTTTGCTGATGTTTAGTTATCTCTTCCTCACTAGAATGTGAGCTCTGTGGGTACAGTGACAGCGACTTTCCCTTCACGGTTGGTCCCCGGGGTCTGGCATGGAGCCTGGCACACAGTAGGCACTGAATTAATATCCACTGGTTAACTGAATGAATGAATGAATGAATCCTAGGATTCCAGTCCAGCACGCAGACCAGCTGGTTGACACGAATCACTTGGTTTCCCAGGCAGAATAGTAAAAGATAGCAAAAAGAATGTGGGTTTTGGAAGCACGAAGGTCTGGGTTTGAATCCTGTGTCCCCCACTTATGTGCTGTGGGACCCTAAGCACGTCTTGTGAGCTCTGTGGGTCTAGTTTCCTTATCTGTAAAATGGCTCTGGCCAGCCGTCTACTGGGGTTAGGGTGAGGGTGAGAGAGGATGTATGTAGCCCAAGGCAAACTCTCCCACAAGTTCAGAGAGAGATATACAAGATGTTAGAGCAGCATGGCTGGTAATAACAAAAATCAGTGTATATACCATTCGACAAGAAAATGGATGACCTGTGATAGTTTCACATGATGAAGTAATACAGAGTAATGAAAATGAACAAAAAATATCCACATCAAAAAAAAATATGGATGGATCTTGGATATATCATATTGAAGAGAAAACACAAGTCCCAGGAGACCGTGTATGATACTTTTTAAATAAAGTTCAAAGGTAACTAAGTGCAAGCAATATGCAATGTGACAAAATATTTTTTAAAAGCAGAGGAATGAAAAAATGCAAGATTGAAAGAGACAGCTATGGGATGGGGAGGCAAGGGATGGACTGGAGGAGGAACACAGGTATGTGAGGTATGCATGATGGTTTAGCTCTTGGGTTGGTTGGTGGGTTCACGGGTGTCCACAATATTATTAAAAATTAATAATGAAACCAAGGTGGACCAGTGCTGACTGTGAGCCAAGGACGATGTCTAAAGCAGTTCTGTGTGCCTGAAGTGTGCCAAGATAAAGAAAGAGAATGCAAAACAAATGCCAGCTAATTTCACAACCCTCCAAGGATCTCAAGCCCTAGCAGTTCAATAAAAAGCAGTTATTTAGCGATGAGGAAAAACTAGAAATGAGCCAAATTTTTAAAAAGACAAATATCTGTTGACCTGGGGAAATCAGACTAGAACTTCCCACCAAAGCAACCACTAGGCATGAAGTAGAATGAGCCCCAGCCCCCGAAAGCAGCCTCCAGCCACGACTGGTCTGCCAGACTCCAGGCCTGGAGAGAAGTGGGTTCTGAGCTGAGTTGAGGGCCATCCCCTGCCCAGCTGTGGAGGTGGAATCGAGGTGCTGCTTGGGCCTAAGTGGGAGGTCCTGGGCATGCTCCCACAGTACATGGGGCCCACAGGAGGCTCTATAGTGTCCTGAGCAAGGGTCAGAGACTCCTGCCCATGAGGAGGGTGTGGGAAAGAGGAGAAGCAGAAAGGGAGGGTCTCAGACCATGGCGGTGAAACCTCTTCAAAGTCCACTGACCAATTTGATTCATGGGAAAGAAGCAAGGGGCAAGGCACAGCTACTGACAAAGAGCATGCAGGGCCTCAGTAAAGGAGAGAAGAACAAAGACTCAGGTTTATCACAAAGGTGGGGCACAGAAGAGTGTGGGTAGCAGGAGCGAAGATACCCCTGAAGAGAGTAGGGAGAAGGATCAGGGAGAATGAAGTGCGGGCTCTCCCGTGGTTCATCAGGAGGAATTTAGTGTTAGTGTGACCTATTGTTGTTGTTTTGGTATGTGGTGGGAGAGAACTGGAAATAATATATGTTTAATCAAATTTTTAAAAAGTCAGAGGCACTGTGCCTAAATATTGTTGAAAGAAGAGAGCCATGGGATGCAAACTGGATAAACCTTGGATGGCACATTCATTCCAGCTCTCAAGAGAATGCCTATCAACTACCAGTGGCTGATGGAGGTTTGGAGGCCCATTCAGGCTCAGTGGGAAAGTGTGCTGCGATGAATTAGCGATGTCTGCCTTGGTATGGGATGGGGGAGATCTGGTACACGTGCTGACACGGGTCTAGTGTGGTAGTCATAGGTGTAAGCAGGTCAGCTTTCCTTATGAATATGTCCCTTTCTGCCTAGGCTACCACCAGGACCCCAGAAACCTAGACTTAGAGGTTAGAAGCTTCTTTGTCTCCCCCTTTTCCTGCACCATCTATTTTCACTATATCACCTTGCCGACTTCCCTCCTGTACATCTTCACAACAACCCCCAGTCCTCCCCTAGACTGATGCAGTAACCTGTTAGCAGATCACCCTCATTGCAGTGCTTCCTGTTCTGATCATCCAGAACTCCTATGAGATAAATCCTCTGATGACCCTCCCACCCCCAGCCATGCTCAAGCACCCATGTCTTTTGCCTTGTATGCCCTCCACCAACTGGCCCCACCACTTGTCTCTGATCTGCCCTGACTCCTCCCTGGCTCCCTCTTGGTTCCATCCGTTCCCCACTGTGCCTGGCCAGATGCCCTGAGGTTTCTGGGGCTTCCAGGCACCCACTGTGTACTCCAAGCCAGGGGCTTTGGTGTGCAATTCAGACTTCCAAAGCAGATCTGCTTTTCCTGAGTTTTTACTTCTTGGGGGGAGAAACATGCCAAGCAGCTTAATCACAAGGGCTTTGAAGTGATTCAAATGATGGTCTCCTGTGATAGCTGTCTCCCACCAGGCCATGGCCAGGGGCCCGATTTAGTTATTGGCATACGTGGGCGTGTGGGCTTGGGCAAGTCTGACTGCTTATTCTTCCTCTCTCTACACACACACACACACACACACACACACACACCCTTTCATTTCAAAGCGCTCAATGTATTTTCAAGGAACTGCCGCACTTGGTAGCATTGCAAGTGAAATCCAGCGAGGGGCGAGTGAGTGCTTTGTCCTTCACTAACCAACCTGGGCAAGTCCGCCAGTGTGACCCAGTGGTGAGGCCACTGCCTTCCAAGCTGGGACTGAGGGCTTTCAGCCCTGATACTGCGCACCTATTCTTCATTCTAGGTCAGTGTTTCTCAACCTGAGTTTCATTACCGCATGTCCCTCCAACCTCCCTAGCCATTTGAGACATTTTTCCTAACTGCTCCCCCAAGCTGCATGAAATTTTAATACCACAGATATAGCATATGTATATCTGTGCCTTATACATAAAAGAAGTAAGATATTTTTTACCTCTCAGAATAAATTTTTGCCCCCTTGGGGGTGATATTATCTTGCTGATGACACGTGCTCTTCTAGACCAGAGCTTCTCAAAGGGTGGTCCCCAGACCAGCCACATCAGCATCACCTGGGCCCCACCCCTGGAGTTTCTAATTCAGGTTAAGGGTGGGGTAAAAATTTTTTCATGACTAATATAGTTCCCAGGTGAAGCTGATCTGGAGACAACACTTGGAGAACCAGTGTCATCATGCAAATTGGCTATATTCTGAAACCCAAGAGACTTGGGTTCAAATCCCGGCTCTTCTGCTTTGTAGCTGTGACCCTTGGTCAGTCTATAAAAGTCCCTGAGTCTTGCTCTACATGCCTATAAAGTGGAGTAATAATGTCTCCCTCATACACTACTGTGAGGGGTAAACGCGTCCAGGCAGTGCCTGGCACACAGCAGGCACCCAACAAATGGGGTTCCCCTCCCCTCACCCTGGGGGATATTGCAGAACTGCAGGAGACCCAGGGAAGCAGGGCTCAGATAGGGAAAGGGATGATGAGAGAGGTTAGGCCCCTTCAGTCTGGAAAGTGGTGTCTGGGCGGAGATGGCGCTGTAATGCAGAAAGTGGTGGAAAGTGCTAGCTTGGGCTCCTTCACCAAATCCTCACACCCCAGGGTGGTGAGGGCCTTCGGGTACTGGAGAAGGGTTTGTTTAGTGTCAATTACAGGAAGCAGAGAGTAAAATGACAGAATTCATCAGTCCAGTATTTATGGAAAATGAAAATGCCTCCCCGTTTACCTGCTTGCTTCCACCTGCCCTCCTCCAACCCACTGTGAGCTTCGCATAATGCAACCCCGACCACGTCCCTCCCCTGCTGACCTGGCTCCCCGCTGCCCTCAGGACCAGGGCCTGGCGTTCTCCTGGGCTGGGCATTCACACCCTGCGTGGCTGGCCCTGCCTCCCCCTGTGGCCTCCTCTCCCACGGCCTCCCTCACGTGCTGAGCTCAGCCACGCTCAATTACTGCAGCGCCAAGATCGGGCTGCACGCTCTGGGATCTTGGTACTCACTGTTCCTCTGCCTGCAACAGACCCTCCCTCCACACTTCCCGGCTGGTTCCTGCTCATCAGTCAGGGCTGGCTTAGACGATCTCTCCTGGTTGAGCCTCTCCTCCCAGTGATGGCTGGGGAGGCGCCCCCCTCCCACGGATTCTTTCTCACTTTTTATGATGGATATTTTTGAATATACACAAAAGTAGAAAGAACAGTCTAGTGGAGCCCCCATGGAGCCATTGTTCCATGTTAACAATTATCAGCACAGCCCCTGCTGGTCTCCACAGTGTTCCACCAAGGCATTGCAGCCTGTCCCCCTGACTGCCTGCAGGTTCCTGAGGCTGAGACAGTGATTCGGGCCCCACCAGCTCTCAGGACATTCGCATAGAGAAGACCCTCAATCCACTGTGGGTGGATAGTAGGAGTCTCCATTTGTTGAGGACTTACTACAAATTCAGGTGCTCTGCTAAGTGCATACGCGTCTTAGCTCACGGAATCCTCATAGCATCCCTGTGAGACATGGGTTATTATTACCTCCACTTTACAGACTGGAAAACGGACACTCAGAAGGTTACATAGCTGGTCGGTGGTAGAAGGCAAGCCAAGGCCGTCTACCTCTGCACTAGAGCTGCTCATTGAAATAGAATGCGAGCCACATGTGCTATTTGAAAATTTCTAGTAGCCACATTAAATGAAAAAATAAATAGGTAAAGTTAATTTTAATAGTATGTTATCTTTAACCCAGTACATTGAGTATACCATTTCAACATGTCATCAATGTAAGACATTACTGAGATATTTGACAATCTGTTTTTCATACTAAGTCTTCAAAATCCTGTGTGTTATCTTTACAGCACAGCTCAAATCAGACTGGCCACATTTCAAGTGCTCCAGTGCCACACGGGCAACCGTATTGGCCAGCACAGCTAGCAGTCACCACCCTGGACACGGCCCTAAAGCTTGCACTCTCAACCACTTACTTCTCTATACTTAAATGAATTAAGGAGCAAGTGAGTGACTAGGAGTCCCAAGGACCTCTGGTCTTGATCTTTCTTTGACAATAATGCTTAATATTTTATGGCCCTTTAGAGTCTCTCTGGCATCATCTCATCTGCCACAGGAGTTATTATCTCCATTCCATGAATGAGGATTATGGGGTTAAGAGGGCCAAACGCCTTGGCTGGATACCCTGCGGCAGGTGGAGGTGCTGGGCCTCAAACGGACAATTCTGGACTCCAAGTCCAGCGCTCTGCAGGGCAGCTGCCCCTTGAAGCAGGACTACCTCCATCTGGTAGAGGAGGGTGTCTGCTCAGACCAGGCTGGGCTGGCCACTGGGGATAGGAGCCCGCAGAGCTCCAGAGGTCAGGCCCTGGAGGAAGTGATGCCCTTGGTGAGTGGCAGGGCAGGCACAGGCTGAGGGAGCGATGGGGCCCGTGCCAGGTTCTCTCTGGGCAAAAACCTTGTCCTTCTTTGGTCGTAGTTTGGCCATAAGAGGCTGAGAACAAATTGATGGCAATGGAGCCATAACTTACCTCTGAAGGCCTCTTTGTTCTTGGCAAAACAGAGGGCTCATTAGTAATGGGGAAAGCACTGGTGTGCGGACATAAATCCCCCCAGCTGCAGGGATGATAAACAGCCCGGAGGGGACAGGGCCTCAGGGAGCTGGGCAGGTTAAACTTGTGCCATGGATCACTGTGGGCTCAGACCTGTGTCCGAGGCAGACCACCTGCCCAGGCTCTGGAGGTACCTGGGGACTTGGTCACCCACAGTGCCCTCAGGACTCGCACCCAGCTCCAGGAGCCCCTGAGGCCCTCAGTTCTTTCTTTCTAATGAAAATGGTTCCAGAGCACCTGGGCTGGAGCAGGCTCCCACACTGGGCCCTCAGGGCCAGCGTTGGGCAGTCAGCATGAAGGGGCCCGGGCAGGGCATCCCTTCTTCTCGCTTCAAGCCAAACAGGCATCGGCCAAGCCACCTGGGAGAGGGCTGCGACTTAACACCCCTGGAGAGGCAGGTGTGTGAGGCCAGGCCCTCGGTAGACAATGTTCTTTGCAGCAGTGGCTACGCTGGCCGGCTGGGGGAAGTAGAGAAGAGGCCAAACCCTAGCCTCTGTCCACCTGTCCCCCTGGGGACTGTGCCCTCCTGCCTGCCTGCCTGCTTGGGCTTGGGCTGAGGCTGGCTCACAGGGAGTCCACACCGGCCCAGGCCTGGGGAGAAGGGCAGGCAGGGGAGCCAGGTGCTCAGGATGGCAAGGGAAGAAAGAGGACTGCCCTTTCCTCAAGCTGTCTGAAAAGGATTTGGGTGCGGTTGGGTGGCGACAAATACCCATGACCATGAAGACCATCGTGGCCACCCTGCCAAGTGCTATCTCGCCGAGGATGGCAGACATTTGCCGCAGTGCTGCCCCCTCCATTTCCACACCCATGGCAGACTCTACCAACTGAATACCGCACTGAGCCTGCTTGGCTTCCTGGTCCTCTTCGGGCAGCCATTACCGATCAATCAAAGTTGGCAGGTAAGAGAAAACCCATTTGTCATCCTTTCTAAAAGCCCTCAAGGCACATCTGTGCGGGCAACGGGAATCCTATAAAACTATGCTAAGTGCTCCAGGCCTTCCAGAACTTTCTGCCTCCCGCCCCCACCTTCACACACATCCCCCGGGTCTCCCTTCGTGTCCTGTTGTTTGCACTTGGGAACCTGGCCCAGGAGAGCTGCCTCTGGAGACCTCACAGGATGCTGCCGCAGGCAATCGCCCCCAGACTCTAAGCTTCAGAGCCCGGCCCAGGTACCAAAGCAGCTCTGCCCTTCAGCCTCCTGCTCCAGAGGAAAGGGGTGACCGGGGCCATCTTTGAAGGTTAGAGAGGACCCGAGGGTCTGGGGCTGGTGGCCTGGCACCCAGGACGGACCTGAAATGGACCAATGCCCTGGAGGATGGCCTCCCAGTGTCACTGCAGGCATTATTTCCAGTCTGGCCATGACCTCAGGCCAGCTCCTGGCTCCCTGCTCCCCACCCCCATCTAGGAGTATGTCTGGAAGCAGCCCAGAGACAATAAGATGAGGAGACAACCCCTTACCCAGCCAGGTATCCCGCTCATGCTGCCACCTCATACTAGGCCCCCAACTCCATCACCCTTGGGGCTCACCGGTGTTCCCTCAGATCTCCAGCACAAGCCCCTTGTCACTGGGAGGCACTTGCTTTGCTTCCCAATTTGACAAACTCATGAAGGATACCAGCATCAGCATGGGCCTCCCTTCTCCTCTGCTCACCAGGAGAGGGCCCGCTAATTCCCAGGAGGACTCTGCCTTCCTTCCTAGGACTTCCTTTTCCATATCCTGGCCTAAGGACCACCTGCCTCTGGAGCACTGGGAGAAAGGAGCTTTCCTGGATTGCACCCCAGTCTTACAGAATGAGAATCTTCATGCCTGCCAAGGACTCTGCATTTTTGGTAGGAGCCCCAGGTGATTCTTGGGCATACTGGAATTTGAATACCCATTACTCTAGAGTGGTGTTCATTCATTCATTCTACAAGTACATATTGGGCTTTACTCTTGTTGAGTCCTGTCCTGGGCATCAGAATGGGGAGGAAATGGGGTGCGGGGAGCAGATGCCCAAACCCGCACTGCTGTTACTGACCACATGAGCTGGTCTGACATTCGCTCTGGGTCCTGGGGTCCCCTGGGCCTAGAAGCACAATAATAGTTATGCTAGAAGCTGTAGGTCACAGGAAGCCCATAATGCCCTGATTTCCTGCATTCCAAGGATGTGAGGGGTCTCCCTCACACCAGCTAACCCTCAACACCTGGAAGGTATTATTAGATGCTAGCAGTGATAATAATAACAGCTAACACTTATAAAGTACTTTACATACATTAATTAAGCTCTTTACATATAGTAAGTCTTCTGACTTTTGAACCACCTAAGGTTATTGCTCCCATTTTATGGATGAGAAACTGAGGTATGGAGATCCACCCCAGGCAGGATGCTCAAGAGACTCCATCCATGTTCTTGATCACTACACATTGGTGCCTTTTGAGCTTTAGGGAGAAAATGCCCCCAAAATGCCACTCTCTATTCTTGGCAGTGTGGTAGGGAGGGGCAATGGGGTGGACACTGGCCTGGTGGCCTGCCATCCTCCTGGCCATCAGTCTGGCCTGCCCAGATGCACCAGGCTGACCGTTCACTCACCAGCAGGTTGGGCAGGGAGGCCACGTGTGGGGTGGGGGTGGGAGAACAGGGACAGGTCTGGAGTGTGTGAGTGAGCAGTTTCTCCTGGACCTCTCACCAGCCACCTTGCTCTAAAGCCACCTAGTCCCAAGACAGCCAAGGAGCTGCTGCTTTGTTAGTCTTTGGGTGGGGACGTGGGGTGAGGGGTCCCATCAACCAGAACCCCCTTTGCATTCAGTCATTATTCTGTTCACCCAAGAGACTGGGTGGGAAAGGAGGCCTTATGTGCCTCCCTGCAACATTCCAGACGAGACGTGACTTTCTAACGGTCAGAAATGTAAAAGGAGCATGAAATCAGCCAAAGTTGCAGCTGTATTAGTTCTAAAGTGATGTAACAGCTGCCATCTCTTCATCAAGTGAGTAAAGAAAAACAAAGAAAATCCCAGAGCACTGGTTAAGAGTCACCAATGACCTGGGCTCAGAGCCCCAAAGTGCACAGAAGCCAGAGACCTCGGACAGCGGCGCACACTCCTGCCTTCCAACACCACCCAGCAGCCCCACGCACCTAAGCCTCCGTTCCAAGATCCTTTTCCCCTCCCCTGCTCCTGCCTCCTTTAGCCGGTCAGTTCCCTGCCTGGGTCCTTTGGCCGAGGTTGTCCCTGGGGGCAGGTCCCTTCATGCCACTGTCCCACATGGCCACAGATCTCTCCACAGTCCTGCAGAGCCTGACACTCCTAATGTGGCTCTTCTTGGGTCGGGGTGGGGGACCAGGGCAGCCCAGGCCTTACCTGAGATGATGGTGTAGCCAATCCCCCGGGGACGTCCTTTATCCTGGTCGATGGCAGTGATAACACGCACCGTCGTTCCCTGGGTGGGAAGGAGAAAGGACTTGAGTTTGGTCACCCAGCCCCCAGCCTGCTGTTCTTCTTTGTAGCTGTCCTGGCACCCACAGCTTCCTTCCCCATGGGGACTTCCTGGCCAGCCTAGGAAGTAGGTACCGAGTACACAGGCCATCATCCCTGGGACATACACTGAGGCCCCCAGGCAAACACCTCCATGTCCACTGGAGAGGCCCAATCTTGCTGATGTTCTTGCTCCCCCTTCCCCTCCCCATCTCCCCTCATTCGGATAAACCACCCAGGGAAGTAGAGCTGATGGAGGAGCATCCAGCAGGAGGACAAGAGGTCTGGTCTCTATCTCGAACACACATCAATGCTGTGTGACCTCAGGAAGTTTGCTGCACCCCTCTGGTCTGTTTTTCCCCACCTTAATATGAATAACAACAACTCAGTTTTCACTAAGGCCTGAGTAAAGGAGAAGATCATGAATCAACTACTCTGTGAATGAAAGCATCATAAATCCTGAAAATGAGAATCTCCAGGGATGACTGTGACAACCATGGAGGCCACCATGGTCCTCTGAACCATGCTCCACCCAGCACTACAACGGGCAGCTCCTGCCTCACATGGCTCTGCCCCACACCCCATTCATTCTCCCTGCAGCACTGGGGGAGAAGGGGCTAGGGGCTGGGACTCCCACAATGGGGATTCAGGGACCCCTGCTTTTGGGGAGCACACAATATGCACAGACACTGCTATACAGATATGAGATTGCTTAGATGCATAAATGTACCCCAGAGTGTACAAGTCCACCTGGAGGAAAGGGTTATACAGATGGTGACATTTAGGATGGGTCATGAAGAGCAAGTAGGAGTTTGCCAGAGAGAGAAAACAAAAGGAAGGTGCTCCAGGCAAAAGACATAACACCGGGGGGCTTCCCTAGTGGCGCAGCGGTTAAGAATCCGCCTGCCAATGCAGGGGACACGGGTTCGAGCCCTGGTTCAGGAAGATACCACATGCCGCAGAGCAACTAAGCCTGTGTGCCACAACTACTGAAGCCCGCGTGCCTAGAGCCCATGCTCTGCAACAAGAAAAGCCACCGCAATGAGAAGCCCGTGCACCACAAAGAAGAGTAGCCTCCGCTCGCCACAACTAGAGAAAGACAATGCACAGCAACGAAGACCCAACGCAGCGAAAAATTAATTAATTAAAAAAAAAAAAAAGACACAGCACCGGCAGGGGTTTGGAGGCATAAGACTCACTAGGATGGACTTGAGGATATGGGGAGGGGGAAGGGTAAGCTGTGACAAAGTGAGAGAGTGGCATGGACATATATACACTACCAAACGTAAGGTAGATAGCTAGTGGGAAGCAGCCGCATAGCACAGGGAGATCAGCTCGGTGCTTTGTGACCCCCTGGAGGGGTAGGATAGGGAGGGTGGGAGGGAGACGCAAAAGGGAGGGGATATGGGAACATATGTATATGTATAACTGATTAAATTTGTTATAAAGCAAAAAAATAAAAATAAAAAATAAAGAAAAATTAAAAAAAAAAGACTCACTAGGAAGAGATGCTGGCATATAATGGGCACACTCAAATATCAACTGACTGGCCAATTGATTGAATAAATGAACGTACAAATGATTGGATCCCAACTTCGCCACCACCACCACCGCTTACTGAGTTGCCCCTCCCTCAGGGCAATGTTCACTTTGCTCTCCAGGTCCTATCACACCAGCCATGCCTGCCTGAGATTCTGGCCCAGGCTGCAGTTCCCCTGACTGATGGAGAGCAGGACAGCCTTGTCCCCAACCCCTAGAGAGATATCAACCCTGGCATTTGCATGTCTAATGAAGGTCTCTTGTGGCATTGCTGCCTCTCACATATTCACCGTTCATCAGCTGGAGACTGAAGCCTGCAGGCTGCACCCTCCACCCCCACCTGAGCACCTTCTCCTGTGGGAAGAGGCTAGTTCCTGACATGCAGGCCTCTGGCCCAGAGGGAGTACCCTGGGGGCAAGGTGCCTCTGACTCCTCCTGGTCTCCCTGCCAGGACACAGGAGGGGCATCTGCCACCTCACCCTCCTGGGGCAGTGCTGTCCCTGCACAGCTGTCACTCCAGCCTCTCCTGAGCCCAGGTGTGCGGCAATCCTGAACGCCCCCAGGTTTGGCTGAGGGAAGGTGAGAATGTTGCAGGGGAAACGTCTCCAGCAGAGAAATGGACACAACGCAGAGGCGGAGGCCACATAGAAAGCAGGTCTGGCTCCTTCCTTTGCACTCCCCCCTCTTCCACCCCCCCCCAACAGCAGGAGCTCTAGCTAGATCCCATGGGGGAAACAGACTGATACAAAGTCAGAGAAAGATGCCATTAAAGACGCATCTCTCGAAGTGGGTTCTGAGGACCTGAGCTGTGTGAGAGAGCGTGAAGCACCTGTGCCGGCAGCAGAGGCCCTTCTCTAGAGCTCACCATGTGCCTGGAGCTGCTGCGAACTCTTTTTATGTATTAACTCATTTCACCCTCTCAACTACCCCAGGAGACAGGTCCATTTTACAGATGAGGAAACTGAGCACCATGAGTTAAGTGGCCTTTCCAAGGTCCCACCGCAAAGAGTGAATGGTGAAGCCAGGATTCAAGGTCAGGTACTTTGGCTCCAAAATGCTCTTGCCTGCCAGGAGATGCTGCTTCTGTAACAGGTTGTTATAATAATGATAACTGTCATTTATGAAAGTTTTGGCTATGAACCACGCACTAGTGTAAGCATTTTACATGTATTATTTCATGCCAAATATGGGAAAACATACATTCCCTGTCCCTCCCTTGGAGATGCACAATGGGCTTTAATGTGGTAAAGGCTCCCAGAAGTAGTAAAGTGGTAAAGAAATCTGTTAACCTTTGTTCTCCCCCGTTTTCTGAGCTGAAGATGGATTCTTTTTGTGTAACATCTTAACAGCCTCAGACCCAGGGGGTATGTGGGAGGTCATTTGGGAAGCACTGCATTTAGATCTGAAGGGTCTACACAAACGGCTCCCCCCATCACTCCAGGGGGCATCTTTTGGGGGTTATGCCTTTCCTGGTGTCACTCCTTACACAAGAGAGGCCTGGATTTGTCCCCAGACCTGAGAGTGCAGGACTCTGGTCTAAGGCTCCAGCTGCCAGGAAGGGCTTTCTCAACACAGGGTCAGCTCCCTCTTTTACAGCCCCATCCAATCTGGGCCTCACATGTGTTCCAGCATGAGGGTCCCCTGGCTGCCCCTGGCCTGCTGAGGGCAGGGACTGGCCTGCCAGGTCAGCTGGGCCCAGTGCCTACCAAAGCACCATTCCAGACAGTCGCTAAACAATAAACCTCAAGGGGCAGCTGCATGCTTGCAGGCGTACAACCAGGGCCTGGAGTGGTTAGTGAGCCTCGGGAGGACAGGAAGGGTGCCAGTGCTGGTGTGTGCAAAGAGGGGAGGTGGTGGTCAAGGAACCGTCAGTCCTCAGAGCCCTGTGAGAATCTCCCCATGGGTAGCCCTGCCCTTGGCGGCCTGGAGTCCTCCTGGGTGGGCAGGGCTCAGAGGGCCCAGCAGGAGAGCCAGGACCAGGGCCACACCTGAGCTTCCACGAAGAGAGCTCTAAAAGGCTCCTGACAAAGTTTGGGTTTTCATCTTTTTGGATAAATAAATCCATTTTTAATAAAGCCCTGAGCTTTTAATACAAGTGCAGCCACAAAGACTGGAAATGTTATGAGAAGGAATTAACAGGGAGGAATAGGGGCTCTTGGGAACCCACGGCTCTTGTTTCAGAGTCTCAGTGATTATATTTTCAATATACTGAAACTTATTTCCAAAGATGAGAGGATGGAGAAGTGCCCGCCCCAGGCCTGGGCCCCTCTACAGGGGTGCACTCTGCCTGGCAGGCTCTCCAGAGAGGTACCCCAGCTTGGGGTGCATCAGGGCATGGCCGGGAGAGCAGGTAGGTGGGCCCAGAGGGCTAGAGATGGAGCCCACCTGGCCACAGGGCTTCTTCCCTTCATGGGAACCCACACTGCAAGCAGGAGGCTTCCTGGGAAATGAGCCCCCCCCCCAACCCAGAGAGGCTAAAGGTGCACAGGCCTGCGGGGTCCCAACTCCTTATTGGGGGAAGATCAGTACAGCAAGGGGGTTAAGGGTGTGACTCTGTGGTCAGACTGTCTGGATCTGAATCCTTTGCGTGAGTTATTTAACTTCTCACTGCTTGGGTTTCCCCATCTATAAAGTGGGTATTACAACTGTCCCACACCTCAGCAAGTGATACATGTAAAGCACTTGGAACAGCACTGGGTGCACAGAAAATGCTATAAAAGTGACTGTCACTATTCACTGGAGCCTGGAACCGCCGTGCGCTTCTGATGAAAGCTAAGAGGCCTCATCCCAGACTATGCATGCATGTGATGCTCCAAACAATTCCAGCAAAATGCAGGTCCCTCAGGACCCCAGGTTAATAATCCCTACCCTGGAGGGAAGGTGGGAATTCTATAGAGAGAAGGTGGGAATTTCTGGGAATTCTATAGAGAGAAGAGCTAGGAGCTCACAGGGAGAGCTAGCATTAGTTGAGCACCTACTGTGTGCCAAGCACTGTGCCGGGCTCCCGTATAGGTTCCTTCATTTTTTTCTCACAACCTCTCACAGTGAGGGTACGTGTGGTGAGACTGCAGCTCAAGGGTTCAGGGATTGGCTTAAAGTCTCAAGGTGTGGTGAGGGGGTGAGTGAGGGTGCCAGGCAGGCCCAGCCTCTGAGGCTTGGTTACCAATAGGGAAGTCAGGGCAGAGCTGAGAGGAGCTGGGACTGCTCTAGAAGGAACATGACTCTCCCTTCTGTGGCTGCCTCCTTCCAAAGAAGCTGGCCAGGAGAGTGGCTGAAGCTGGAGCCTCAGGGGGCCCATCTACCTCTTTCTCTGCCCGCCCAGCACCACCCCCCTCCCCCATTTCCATGACAGGATTAAGGACTTGAAAGGATGACATGCAGTTTGCTTCAGGAGTGGGAGGCACCCTTGGGGGGAGGCAGCCGATGGGGGCCCGGAAGAGACTTCCGACAGGAGCTGCCACAGCAGATTCTGAGGCAGAAAATCCTATTTCTCAGTCCTTAATTCCAGTCAATTCCAGTCAAAGGGCTGATAGGCATCGGCTGGCAGTAATTTGTGCAGTTTATCCGCTCTTTTCACCTTCTATCGGTCCTTCACTGACGGGCAGGCCGACATGCTGTTGCTCGAGTGAGGAAATTAAAATTTGATGCAATAATCCCAAATAAGAAGGATTTTATTAGGTAATATATACACTTTAGATGGGGCGTGCTGACCTGATACACTGATAGAGGGAGGCGTACATGCTGGGAGCTGCAGATAAAAGGGGGGAGTGAGGGAGAGTGGGCGAGGGTCCGGATGGAGGCGCCAGGCCAGCAGAGGCAGGGCCGGGGATGGGGGACTCCTGGGTCCTCCGGCCTGGGGGACTGATCAGGCCATGGTGCTCCTCTACCCTGGCCTGGCCGGGAAAGTGCTGCATTAAATCAGGGCTCCACACTGTAAAGGGACATGGAGGGCCCGGATCAAGGCATGGAAACGGATTAGAAGCCTGGAAAAATCTGGCTTAGGGTGTATGGGAAGCTGTGCAAGGGACACGGTAAACTTTCAAGTCTGGAGGCAGGGAGGAAGGCCAGAGGTGTGTGGACACAGAGGCGATTCTGTGGGCGCTGGGAGAGTCCGAATCTCCCAACTTACTTCCTTGTCTGGCTTGTCCAAGCCTGGTCATGACCCAAGAGGCGGGACTCAGACCTGCTCCCTGGGAGCCCCCCAGACATTGGCTTTAGTGGCCTTGCGGGACCAAAGGGACAACCCTGGCAAGGCAAAGAGATATCCAGGTCCCTCATCCTGAGAAAGAACCATGTCAGATGCCAAGAAACTGAGCATAAGGAGGGCAGGAGCCAAGGGGAGCAAGGGCCCCGTTTGCCTGTTCTGAGGAGTCATCCTAGCAGGGGCCCGTGGAATCATCTGGAAAGTGTGGCTTAGCACAGGGCCCTGCACACAGCAGGGGCTTAATAAACATCTAGAGGATGAGTATAAGAATGAAAAATAGAATGGATGGCTGGACGAACTCAGAAATCTGCAGATCTGAAAGGAACACCTGTAGTAACAGCTAGATTTAGTATTACTCTGCTACGATACAGGGATGCCAGGAAAGACAAGACAAACTGAAGGTCTCAGAGGATACTCACACCAACACCCCTCTTGCTGACCACCGAGACTCTGAAATGAGGCTGAAGCTGGGACCCGCAGCCCAATCCAAACCCATAACCGCGGTGTTCTAACGTCTGCTAATGCTGGCACTGCTGGATGCGTCAATCTCTAAAACCCCCAGGCTAGGGAGGCACAGTTGAGACAGCTGTAGCCCTGGTTCCCCGAGGAGGAAGAGGTCTGGAAGTCGTGTGATTTGGCCAAGCAAGTGCATGGTAGCACAGCGACCTGCTCCAAGACCCCTGGCTGCCCAGCCACCATCATGTCCTCACTTCAATCGACAAGCTGGCTTTGCCCATATTACCTGCATTCAGCCCTGAGCACGATGCCCTGGGAGGCCTAAGACCAGGTCCCAAAGACTCAGCCACCTTGGTGACCAGGAGCCCCAAAGTAACCCACTTACACATCGGTGAACGTTACCGGTGTGGCTACAACTCAGTGGGAAGTCATGCGGCAAAAGGAGGGTGAACTCCAGCAGAGTTGAGGGGAGAGGGATGTCTATGCCTGGGCCTCATGAGGAGGAAGCCAGGAAAAAATTCCAAGAAAGGTCGTCAGTGAGCTGGGAACCAACAGATGGGTGACTTGGGGTTGGTGACCAGAGCAGGCACGAAGGGTGATGAGGATGACAGGATACTGAGTGGGCTGGTCTGACCAGGGCATCTGTTTGTTTGTTCATTCGTTCATTCATTCACTCATTCCAAAAACACTTCCTGAGCACCCATGGTGCGCTATGCTCACAGCAGACCCCATTCGTGCCGCAGTGGTCTTGCGGTCAAGCAGCCAAGGGTGAGTGAGCCATGCAGGAGCACTGAGCACTGAGAAGGGACGGCCAGGGGCTGGGGGCAGATGGAAGAGCCCACCTCGTCTGAAAGGTCAGGGATGAGAATATGAGTGCTTATTAGCAAAGAGGTTTTGGGGGAGGCAGCCTACAGTCTTGAAAGCCCAAGCTCCTGCTGTCCGTGGACCACCAAGAAAGAGACGGCTGGGGTGGGGACATTCAGATGTCTCCCTCTGCCCTCGAAGCAGCTTCAGACACCTGCAACAGGAGGCCAACTTGTTCGTCAGACCCTCCAGCCCACAAGCGGCCCCAAGAAGTGGATACCCCTCATACCTGGAGCCTGCAGTATGGTGCTTGGAGGAGGCCAATGGTCGGGACAGGTCATGGTCTCAAACTTGGGGGGCAGGCTTCCTGGTCTGTGGTGGTCCAGGAGCATGGCCTGCACTCCGGTCAGGGGAGCCTGCCTCTCACTTGTACCCAAATCTGCGAGCCTATGCAGACATGCAGGTGGGGCCCTGAACAGCCACACGTTCAGGTGTGTGTCCCCCTTTGCTCTCAAAGCCGTGTCTTTCCTCTAAGCACATTTAGTTCCCTCAGAAGGAGGGGCACAGTTTTCTTTCCACAGAGCTGCTCCCCAAGCTGTATGTCCAGGGGTTGTGTTTGCCCAGAGGAGCCACCTTTTTCCAATTCATCAGCCCACAGTGGGTGCTCTATTCTAGTCTGTACAAAAGCAGGGATGGCTACCGGACAAGGGATACCTAGTACTGCCTGCCTAGACCACAGTTGAGCAAAGTTGCCCACCCACAGCCCCTGCCCAGGGGCAGTGGCATGCTCTGTCTCTAAGACCCCCAGTCACAGCTGACGACCATGGCGGAAACATGGCCCACGGGCAGCCAATCTACAGGCTGGCTGGCGACCTCTGACCTTGTGACATGGCACAAAATCACACCATGGCCGGGCTTCCCTGGTGGTGCAGTGGCTAAGAATCCACCTGCCAATGCAGGGGACACGGGTTCGAGCCCTGGTCTGGGAAGATCCCACATGCCACGGAGCAACTAAGCCTGTGTGCCACAACTACTGAGTCTGCGCATCACAACTACTGAAGCCCACGCGCCTAGAGCCCGTGCTCCACAACAAGAGAAACCACCGTAATGAGATGCCCACGCACCACAACGAAGAGTAGCCCCTGCTCGCCACAACTAGAGAAAGCTCGCATGCAGCAACGAAGATCCAACGTAGCCAAAAAAAAAAGAATCAGACCATGGCCAATCAGGTGCCTCTCTTGAACACGTGGCCTTGGGAAACCCAAAGTCTGGAAAGTTAGAAGGGGCAGCCGGAGCTGTGAGTTCTCAGGGAAGAGCCAAGCCTAAGAAGGCCTGCGGGGCGGATGGCAGGTGGCCGCCATCTTGGGCAGTGATGGCTGGCTGAGAGAGGCAGATTGACTGACTGACCCGTGGGGGACATGGCTGAGCCCCACTGATGTTTTGGGGAGCCTGGCTGAGTCCAAATTCGTTCTCCAGCCCAGGCTGGATTTCCCACGGGCATCCCCGTCATCTCACGTGAATCTTTCTGAATTGCTGCCCTTCACTTGCACTAGCCAGTCCTTGCTCTTTGCCACTCAGAGCCCTCCAGGGATGAAGTGAGAGAACGAGGAGGTGGGGTGTGGTATAAGAGGGGATTGGGCTTTCACTGTGCTGGGACACCCATCACTGCCATGCATAGGGGTTTGGGGGAGTAACGCCAAGGAGCCCATCCCACCAAACAGGGCCCCCATCCCTATCAGAGGTGCAGAGGGAAGTCTCACAAGGGCCGGGGAGGGTCTTACCGGAGGAGAATGCTCATAGATGTTGGTGCTGTAGGGAAGGTTGATGAAGATGGGGTCCATGTCCTGGACGTCTGTGATGATGATGGCCAAGTTGGCCAGGGTGGACAGAGGCCTGGTCTTGTCTTGATCCTTAGAGGACAAAGAATACACAGCCTTAGGTTAAGTGATGTTGTGGACATGCACACACATGGACACACACACATGACACCCATGTTCACAAACACGTGTGCACGTACGTACACATGTATTCCCACACTCCCCCAGGGAAGGGCATTAGCACACGGAGCTCAGGAACTCTAAGAACCTTCAGTGATCTCTGACCTGTGCAGGAAAACACAAACAGGGTCCCCAAGGCCCAGTGGAAGGTGGCTTATCCACTGTCACAAAGAAGGCCTGGGGTAGAGCCACATCTCTGGCCCCCGGCCCAGCCTAGGCCTGACTGCCCCCAACATCTGGTGGGCAGGATGACTGGCTTGTGGTAAAGGGATGGTGCTGTCCTTAGCTCCTTCTCTGGATTCAGTCAGGGGCCACTGCCCCCTCCATGCCCACTTCCTGCCCCCTCTCATCCAAGGGCAGCAAAGGAATTGACTAGGATGCGGGTTCCTCAGAAGAAAGGCCCGTTGACCACAGAGGGGTCTACTCTGGAACCTGTATCCCTGCTCTACACGCTGGGTTTACTGGTCAAGCAACTTTTCCTTTAGAACCAGTAGGGGGAGCTCCAGGGCCTGTGACATTTGTGGGACTCTGGGAAGGAATCCTGAGAGGTCATGCAGGCCAGTGGCCAGGCAGACAATGTTTAAACCCTCCTAGCTGGAAATGTGGTCCTGTGAAAGCTCACCAAGAAAGGAAACCCAAAACCCATCTTCTATTACCCTAAACGTGATAAACTGCTTAAATAGCTGCTGCTACTGAATAACAACAGCCAACAAGAACAGAAACTACATGCTGAATAGATTATATACCAGGCACTGTACTATACACTTCATTTGCTTTTGTAGGTATTATGTGCCCAGTATTCAGATTTAACAGAGACTCAGAGAGGTTAAGTAACCTGCCCCGAGTCACACATCTGGTAAGTGTATAGCCAGGACTCAAACTCAGGTCCTTTTGACATAAAAACTTGCTCTGTCTTGATCTGGGACCCTAATATCAGCCCAGGTGCTAACTTGCTGGGTCACCTCGAATAAGCTCTCTCCCCTTTTGGAGTCTCAATTTCCTCTTCTGTGAGATGAAGGGACTCACTGGAATGACCTCTATGGACTCTAGGCCTTGTAAATTCTCTGGTTTGGGATTTGAGGAGTGACTGTCCTTGGGTTAGATCTCCCTTGGTCTGTCTGGGGTGATGTGAATGATGCAAGGCATTCCCCATGTTACAACAAGCCTAGTGCCTGCTCCTGCCCTCCAGAGACACAGCTGCTGAGCCTTTGAGGAGAAGGAAGGGCTGGTTGTCCTACGAGTCCTCAGGGGCAGCCAGGGAGAGGATGGAGGGGCTTTGGGGATGGGTCGTGGGTGCAGCAAGGGAGGGGAGAGTCTGAAGGCAGGGGGAGCTGGGCCCCTTGGACCACAGGGGAGACAGCCTCCCAGCCTCCAAGATGATGGAGCTCACAGTCCAGGCTTGAGGACCACCCATGGTGAGAGCTCTCAGCTAGGGACTGGAATGACCACTAGGCAGATAGGACCAGAGGGTGAAGCCTGGCAGGAAATCCTTTGACCTCTGGGGCCGGGGATGCCAGTGGTTCTGATTTGCCATTACCAGGCTTCTGTGGGCTGCTGGCTTTGTCCAGCGTGGCACCTGCCCTTCCTGTCCCACACCTGTGGCTGCAGCCCTGCTGCTGCCACGGATGCCCCCGTCCAGCCCACCCTGGACTCCATGGCTGGGGAAAGGGGATGGCAGTGGGCACATCTGGCTGAGCAGGCACCTGGCCAGGCTTCCAGCTGTCACTCTGGCACCTACAGCTTTCAGCAGCTTGCTCCCAGGGGAGTCCCACATTTCCCCACCCGCTACCCACCCAGTAGTGGCTGGGGACCCACACTGCTCCCTGCAATGCCACACAGGAGAAATCTCCTTGAGGAAATGCCCAGTGGCCAAGGGCACAGCGTCAGCCCTGAGAGGGACTTGTGCATCAGGTGGGGGAGCCATCAAGACCTAAGGGAGTTCTAGGGCCCCTCCTCTTCCACTGCTTCAGGGCCTGATCTCTGGAAGATTAATGGCAACTTAACTGCATTCACCATCCCAGCTTGAGCCTGGGCCTGGCCACCCAGATTCATGCCCGTGCCCAGCTCTGCTCTCTTCCCCACTGGCCCACAGGGACAATTTCATAGTGAGAAAGATAGCAAGCATCTGTGCATTTCTGGGTCCAGGTGTGTGCAAATGGAGAGTGGCGGGAGGAGCACCACCCCAAGTGGGTGTGCAAGGCACTGCGGGAGGGTGCAGGCGGGTCCAAAAAGTGGATTCTGGTCTTGCAAGTCCCCTTGATCCCAGAAGTCAGTTTTACAAATAGCAGCACACACATCCTCCCAGGCAACTAACACTTAAGCAGGGGAGAAGGAAAGAATGTGGGTGTCATCAGCAGTGGCCTCCCCAGGGGCCGCTGGACCAGGTACAAAGAAAAAGTTTGCATTTCCTGGTTTGGGGGGCCTCTCTGGATCTTGTCCAATCCTGGGGGAATGCCATCTTTCAAACTGGACCCTGGACCCAATCCAGTGTGTCTTCCCCTGGGCTCTGGGCTCGGTGACCTGCCAAGTGGAGCCCCCAGCGCTACTGGAAGCCCGCTTGAAGTGACATGGGGCCAGGTGGTGGATGCTGTGTGTCAGGCTAATGGGTCCTGGAGGGTCAAGAGGGACTCCTGTGATTTGTTTCACTGTTGACCTGAGCTTTGTAAACAGAAATCTAAGGGACAGCAGGCTGGCTCTCGCCCTGCTGCTGGCTGAATGCTCCAGGAGCAGGGAAGAGGGGCGTGCAGGGGAGGAACCCTACTGGGGGTGTGGCCTGCCTGGCCCCCAGGCCCTTGATAACAGCTGGCAACAGAGTCCAAGCAGCAGTGATGTTCTGGAGACTCAGAGACTCCTGACCATGGGGGTAGTGGACTAGGGGGTCAGACAACCTGGGTTTGGGTTCCTGCTGCCCACTACTTATCAGCTCGTGAGTCTCAACAGTGTCAGCTACAAAATGGGATAGTTATTGCTCTCCCACCTCCCTCTCCTGACTAACTCATCCTGGAATTCCCAGGACTCAGCACGGTGCTTGGTGCAGAGGGGTGCTCTCTTCTGTGTAAGAATCACCACTCTAGAGCAGTGGCTAGGATGCTTGGACCCTCTGGCCCCTGCATGTTGGGTGGTGTCAGGACACAGCTGGGTTGACACCTCTGTCCTGTGTCCCGGAGAGTGAGAGGACACCCTGCACTAGGAATGCCCCACGGGGTTACCAGTGCAGGCACTGGAGTCCAGCTGCTGGGTGATTGTGGGCAAGTCACTGAATTGCTCCTGTGCCTCGGTTTCCTCATCTGTAAAATGGGTCCCTTAATTCTTATGACATAGGGCTGTTGTGAGGTTTAATGGAGACAATCCATCTGGGGGCTCTGCACAGCACCAGGGACAGAGCACAAACCCTCAGTAACATCAGCTGTTGCTGATCACCAGCATCACCATTGTAAGCCTTGACTAGCAGGGAACGAGGTTGATGTTCTGTGCTCTCTTTGAGGGTGGGAGGAGGCTGACATCTGGTTGTCTGGGCCCCCGGTGCCGGGACTCACCGTGGCATTGACGGTGAGCTGGTAGGCCTGCGTGGTCTCGTAGTCCAGCTCCTGGATCACTGTGACAATGCCACGTGCACTGTCGATGGCAAAGAACGGGGAGGGGGGCTGAAAGGAGTAGAGGACGCTGCCGCCTGCACCCAGGTCGGGGTCCGTGGCGTTCACGATGAAGATGGGCGTCCCCACTGGCGTGTTCTGGGGGTGAAAAAAAGCAAATAAAAGGGTGAGCTGGAGCTTGGAGCAGCTGCCTCCATCAGTGACTATTCCCCCAAAGCCCATTAACCATGTCCCTCCAGCCAACCAGACCTGCGGCTTTATCATTTTTATTGTAAGAGGGTTCAGAGGAATTTAAAATGCACCATCTTTTTTTTTTTTCATTTTTTTTGATGGCCTCCTGGTGGCTGTAACAGCACCAGTTCCAAAGATGATCTGCTCGTCCTGGAGTTCCGGATGAGGGTCTTTTGGTCCCCAACCCCCTGTTTCTTGGCGGTTTTGCTTTCACTGTTAGGTGCCCCTTGGCTGCCCAAGCCTCAGGCACGGGCTGCTCTGGAGGGCAGCCAGGAGTCTGCGTATTGGAGGTTTCAAGGGCAGGGAGCTGGGAGATAAGTGATATGGGGATGTGGCAGAGAGTCTGGGGACTTTGCCTGGTCCACAGAGATTACCTGGTTTGCCCATGGGTGGGCCATCCACCTGCCATGCCTGGGCCATGGCAGCCTGTAACCAGAGACACCCACAAAGCCTGCTCAAACATCACCACCTCCTGGGAGCCTTCCATGATTCCCTCTGCTATACACTGTGTATAGACAGACCCCTGCCCCTTTCTGACTTGGGGTTTCTTGTTAAACGTAACTCCTTCAAAGAGGCCTTCCAGACCCCTAAGCCAGGTCAGCCCCTACCATGCCCCCACCCCCTGCCACTATTTATATTCAGGGTCCCACAGCACCCTGGAATGGTTCATCAGCCACAATTCTTCTGTAATTCCCCGGTCAGTGCCTGTCTCCATCATAGCACATGTGCTCCATGGAAGCCTTAGGGCTCTATCTGCCTTGCCCAGCACGGTGCCTGGCACATGGCAGGTGTCCAGTAAATACCCTTTATGAAGACATGAACGAGTCCCTATGACAGCATTTAGCACATTGTATTCTAAGTATCTGCGTACTTGCATCCTCTGCCCAACTGCCAGCTCTCCTCACCGCCGCGCCCACCACAATGCCTGGCATGTAAGCCAAGACTGCAAACTTCTGCGTAAGTAAATTTATTCCTAACTTAGTGAGCTCTGGACACATCTGAAGACGGGCAACTTAACGAGGCTCTGCCCAGAGACAGAAAGGAAGAAACAATCCTTGCTCCCGTTGACTGACTGACTGTTATGTGCCCTGTCTGTGCAGTAGGCTGCACCTGTCAGCTTTGTAACAAGCAGATTTCTAGGCGGTTGCTATTATCCCATTTTTGAAAAGGAAGTTGAGGCTCAGAGAGGTTAGGTAACTCACCCAAGTCACACAGCTAGGTATTGGCAAAGAAGGCCTTGAATTCAGGTGTAGTTAATTCTAAGCCTATGCTCTTAAGCTCTATTCTAAACACTTCTCTAAACCTTGATGGCAGTTCTTTCCCTGACTCTTCTGCACGGTGCTGAAGTCACCTGCCAGCATGGGTGGTACCCCCTAGCCAGGAGTGAGGGATTGGACTGAAAGTTCCCTGAGGGCAGAGACAACAGTCCTAGTCCTCTGTGATCTTTCTACACGGGGACAATGACTGGGTCCCTTCTGACACCTGCAGAGCTCCTTCCAAGGAGGGCATTCATATTACTGCCCCCTCTCCGTGCTGCTGGCCATGACCCGGGCCCTGGGTCACTACCTTGAGAACCTTCTTTTTTGGGGGACCACTCTTGGGTACACTGTCAGCCCTTCCCCAGGACTATCTGCTGGAGGCAGGGGTGTTCTCTGTAAGGTCCCTAGTCAGTCTGGAAAGGGCCTCCAGAGGACAATGTCATGGAATTGCCATTGTTTCTCTCTGAGTGTGCTGCCCCTCCCCCATCAGGCAAGTGTCAGCCTGAACGGACAGGCTCAGGTCCTGTCCTTCTCCAACCAGCAGTAAGGACAGGGGCAGATGGGCAAGGCCCCTCTCCTCCATACCACCCATGATGCCCCAGTGCGCTTCTGCATAGGACACGGGCCCTCGAGGTCCTGCGCTTTCTCCCCCTCCACACTTCATTTCCTGGCAGGCATCGCATCCTGGCCTTTTGGCTAAGATCACGTGTAGTTTCTTTTCTTATCAGTTTACTATTTCCTGGCAGGTAGAGCTATTTGTACTTCTCCAACCCAGCAGGCTCCCTTACACTTCTGAGTTCCTGAACCTGCTTTGCCTTTGCTAGGTCTGCCCTACCCATCTCAGTGGCTTGGAAAACAGATGCTCTCTTTCCCTCCAAAAGAGCATCAAGTATACAAGGGGGCAGACTGGACAAGTGCTAGGATTTCAGGGATGGAAAGACCTCTGTTGAAACCCGAGCCTCACTGTGTGTCTTTGGGCTAGTTACTTAATCTCTCTGATCCTTAGTCCCCTCTCTGTAAATCGAAGTTAATAATATCGCATAGGGTTAATGTGAAGAGTACTCGAGCTCATGAGTGTAAACTTTCCAGCACATAGTAAGTGCTTAGAAGATGGCAGTTGTGATTTTATTGTCTGAATGCCTTCTAGAGGATGGCAGACAACAACACCTTCAAGGGTAGGGCAGGGAGGCATAAAGAAACACGATGACTATTAATGATACTGCACTGGGCATTCCCTGTCTGCAATCCCCAGATCTACTGAGTACCCTGCTCTGCCATGACACTCCCCGCCCCGCCTCCCCCCGCCCGGGGCGGCCTCAGTGGACTGCATTCCTAGGCTCCCTTGCGGGCTGGCTTCTGCCAATGGGAAGGGCTGGTAGGAGCTCAGAGTTTGGGGAGGAGACAGGAGGAGAAAGAGTTTGGGGCATCACTTCCCCCATCCCTCTAGCTCCAACCCAGCAGCCCCTCCTCCCTGGCCCCAGTTTTCAGTGGGCTCCATCCCCTCCCCTTCCCCCTCCAGCCCTAGGAGTAGAAAGAGCTTCCCAGTGCTGCTAGTCTCTGGTGCCTCAACATCCCTTAATGTCCCCCTAGGCCTGCGCCCCCTCTGGAAGTTGTCTCTTCACCGAAATGCCTTTATCAGAACTATCCGAGATGAACTGTTTCCTGGGGGACCCTGATGGACACAGGTACTCTGCAAGGACCTACCCTGAGCCACCACGTGCAAAACCCCAGAAACTGTACTCCCCGGGTGCTGGGCTCAGCGAAGCCAGCCTCCACCCCAATATGCCACCACGGCAGCACTGGTCTTGAGGAGATCTTTATGAGGTTCTCAGCTAACCTACAGCTCTCTCTCTTCCCCCGCCTCCCCATCTCTGGGTCCAACATGCACACCACAGGAGTGCCAGCATCAGCCCCAAGCTCCAGAACAAAGCATGCCATCGAAGCCTGTAGTTCCTGCCACGAGAGGGATGGACATGTTCCGATTTCAGAGTGACCAGCCCCCTGTGAGGCAGCTAGACAGCACTTCAGAGTACATGCCACGTGGAGCTAGTGCCCAGAGGAGAGGGACGGCTCCTGCGAGAACATCAGCTCTCTAGCCCCCTGCCTCAGGGAGGAGAGGGTATTTCACCCATCCATACCGAATGGTCCAGGGTGAAGGCTCTGATCAGAGGATTTAAGAGCAAGATCCAAGAAGACAGGAAAAGGGGGAAGATAAGGGATGGTCCTGCGCCCGACCTTCTTGGATTATGTTTCATGCCCTGCAGTGAAAACCTATTCAATTTCTGCATAACTTAGAAATGGTTTTAAATAGGCCTGGCAAAGAGCTGGGAGGGGTGGGATCTGAGGCAGGGGTGGGAGGGGTGCTTGGAGGCCAAGGAAGCTCCTGAGCATGAAGGCCAGGCCTGACCACACACCCCTCAGGGATGGCTTGAATGTAGAAGCTGGAAGGAACCTTGGAGATTAGCCAGCCTAGCCTCCCCATTTTATAGATGGGAAAAGTGAGGGGATGCGCGCCCATGCTCTCCATCTCACAGGTGGTTAATGGCAGAGCTGTGACTGGAAATTGGGTGCTCTGACTCATATATAAGTGCTTTTCTCACCTCACCCGGAGACACCAACCACTGCCTCCCTGCCCACCCGCCTTCCAAGGAGAGATGCTCTTTATACCCACAGCCCTGCTCAAAGGGATGGATCTAGGTGTTCATGTTTGTACCAAGTGACTTCAGACCCGGGCCACATGCGATTGGTCCAGGGGTAACCACCTGACTCAAGCAGGCCAATCAGATGGGGCCTTGGAAATTCAATCAGTTTTCTGTGGGGAACTGAGAAAAAGATTCTTGCTACCTGGTTGGGGTGGAGTGGGCACCATGACAGGCCGGAAGTCACACAGGAGCCACAGTTACAGGGTGGCGGAGGAAGCCCATCTGCAGTGAGAACGGAGCACGGTGAAGCAGAAAAGCAGAGACAAGGTTCTCTGAGGGCCTCCCTGGCCCCCGCCTTCACAGGCCCTGTCTGGCCCTCCCTTCCTGTCCCTGGCTGTGGTGCTGAGACACTGCCCATGCTGTCCTTCCTGTTGCTACCACTTGCTCACTCTGCCCTGCATGGGTCTTGGCTCCTTGACCCACTGGCACCCCCAGAACACATCCAGCCACGGGCAATTCCTCCTCACCCCACAGCTCTGCCGCAGGCTAACCCTGCCCCTCGCCTGCTGGGATTTGGCCCCTTTAACGCTCACAGCTGGGCCACGGAAAACAAAGCTCATGGCCAGTGAGGCCTGGAGGAGGATGACCCAGAGAGCCAGTTTCTGCCTGCCTGGAGACAGGAGACCAGGGAAAAGGCGCCCCTACACCCTACGGTGTCTGGCCTTGGAGTTCAGGGTCTACCGAACCATAGCCAGGTGGGCCTGGGCTGTGCAGGCAGGGCCAAAAGGCCTATTTCGGCTGGAGGGTGGCAGCCCCATTCTAGGGCAACTCTGGCTCCACCTTTTTGCTGGAAAGGAGCAGCTGGTCTTGGGAGGAAAGGCCCCACAGGGCATGATTACTCCTGTTCCTAAAACAGGCCTCTTAGCCCACTTCTCTGTCCCAACTCTGCTTCCAGAGCCCCTTCTTCCACTGCATCCCCTGTCCAACCCCATCCTCTCCCTCACAGCTTCTGAGCCCCTTCTTCCACTGCATCCCCTGTCCAACCCCATCCTCTCCCTCACAGCTTCTGAGCCATTTCGAGGGAAATCTCCCCAGATGCACCGCCCATGCTGCCTGGGATCCGGGGAGTGTGTTTAGGCACCATCCCCTGCAAATCCCTTGCCCCTGCTAGGCCGTCCCTCTCAGCGAGGGGCCCACTCCATGCAGGTCGCAGACAGGGCAGGCCCCTGCCTCTTCCAGCTCACATTTAAGCTCCACATCACTTCTGATGGACCTGCTGTAAATGAGCCACCCTGTGCAATTCAAAGACAAATAAATCTTTTTGCTGCTCTTGGGGTGACAAGAGAATAGACTCTGGCAAAGTTCTACCGTGCAAGAGATCTTGTTCGTTAATAATAATGATAAATAGCTCACTTCTCACACGCAGTGTGAGTCACATTACACTCCGGGCTTCTACAGAGGTGGCTCAGGGTGCTCACTGGAACAGGTGGGGGGCGCACGGGCAGCGAGGGAGGAAGAGGGCCAGACAGAGAGGCCGAGCACAGGACAGGGGAAACAGAGATGGAGAGAGTGTAAAGCAAGGGGGAAGGAGACGAGGGGAAAGGCGGCGGGAAGACCACAGGGGGACAGAGAAAAATAGGATGGGGTGATGAAAGGGGCTGAACTGGGGGCCAAAGGGAAATGGGCATGGGAGGGAGAGAGTTCGTGAGAGAAGAAAGAGGGAAGAAAGCTGGGGAGAAAGGAGAGGAAAACTTAAGGGAGCAAAAGACACATTGCGGAGGAAAAGTTGTGAACAAAGGAAAAGAAGTATTATAAAAATTCAAAGCAGTGGGCTTCCCTGGTGGCGCAGTGGTTGAGAGTCCGCCTGCCGATGCAGGGCACACGGGTTCGTGCCCCGGACCGGGAAGATCCCACATGCCGCGGAGCGGCTAGGCCCGTGAGACATGGCCGCTGAGCCTGCGTGTCCGGAGCCTGTGCTCCGCAATGGGAGAGGCCACAACAGTGAGAGGCCCGCGTACCGCAAAAAAAAAAAAAAAAAAAAAAAAAAAAAAAAAAAAAAAAAAAAAAAATTCAAAGCAGCAAGAGAAAGGAAGATGGGAAAAAGGAAAAAGCACGCCATACTCTCTCATCTTTGCAGCGCACCCTCCTTCCACGCCCGTTAGATTTATTCTCAACCCTGGACCAAACCTCGGAACAAGCCCGACCGTTTCCACCATAGGTGCCACCTCTAAAGGCATTATTAATATTTATGGAATGCTTGCTAGATGCTGCCACAGTCTTTAATATCTTATTATAAAGCCTGTTATAAAATGCATTAGTAATAAATTCCTGACAGATGGAGTTCTGACAAGGTGAGGGCGCCTCGGTGGCTCGGAGCTGGGAACAGACCCTCCTGGGCCAAGCTTGTGGCTCAGAGGCTGGGCTGCTGGTCCCTGAGGCAGGGCAGGGCAGGGATTCAACCCTTCATCCATCAGCATTTTTACAAATTGTATCTCATTACCTCCTTTTCCCTGATGGGGGAAATGGGAGCTCAGAGAAATGAAGCAACTTGTCCAAAGTCACACAGCTTGTAAGTGGTGGGAGAAGGATTCAAAATCAGGTCACCTCTGTGTCTCCAGACCTTGGGGACCCTGCAGATGAGGGTGGAAAGTGAGCTCAGGGCCCCTGCTCAAGCAGAACTGGTTCATTTCCTCTGTGGAAGGGCTGGGGATGACAAGGGACCCAAAGATGGGAGATTCAGGTTGGCAGGATTAGAGAAGAGAGGGTTGGTGGGGAGCTTTAGCCCAAAGAGAATTTCAGAAGGAAGAAGGTATCTCAAAATTTGCACGCTTTCACTGGGGATAAGGAAATGGGCTCCCACTGTGACAAGAAGAATTAAAGTCATAAGTAGAGACCTTTCTGACGGGGGTGGGAGGGGTGGCGTGGTACCAGGGCAAAGTGGAGGTACCTGTGCCTTGGTTTCCCCTGAATGCCAAAGAGGTGCTTTTTCACTTGTGACTCTGGAGCCAGGGGCCTCCTGGGGTGCTTGGGGAGGGTATGAAGTTTGGGAGGCTTTGTGGCATTCCAGCTTATGGGGGAGGGGAAATGGGGTCTGTGAGAGACGTGAGCTGTATTTCTTTCTCAAACAGGCAAGAAGGCATGTGTGGGCACCAGCTGAGAGCAGGGTCCAAGGAGAGAAATGGTGCAGGGAAGAGAACCAGGAGAGGCAGTTGCTCACCAGGCCTCCATGGATGTCTCAGGTGGCCCCACTGTGGTCGGGAGAGGGCACATGGTGTGTGCACACACCCACACATGTACACAGTTCTCCAGCACCTCTCTCTGCAGAGGAGTCTAGAAGGCATCATTTTACAACATCTCTTCTGTCGACCAGTGTCTGTTCTCTCTTGGGTGAGGTGCACTGGACTCTAAAAAGTGTTGGGTCTGCTCTGAGTGCCAGGCAGACTGCCAGGTGGAGGTGCCAGCTCTGTGGGCAGGAGGAGCACCAAAGGGCTGGGGCCCAAGTCCCACACATCTCACATGGCTCGAGCACTTTCCCTGGGCTGGGCTGGCCTTCCAGCTCTTCCACATCTCCATGGAACCAGTTCAGTGCCCTCCCATCTCTGAGGCCCTGCTCCTTCTCAGCCTCTGGCTGTGTACCGCCTGTTCTGAATCCCAGAAAGACCTCCATCAAAGTGCTTACCTAACGCCCATCCTGACTTCCCAAGTTCCGCCAGTCTCTTCACCTGCTGGCGTGATCGTGGACGTGCCCTTCTCCCTTGACTCCCACTCCTCATCAATCACCAGGGCCTGTCAGTTCTTCCTTCAACATTCCTCAAATCCTTCCCCTTCTCTTTGTGATTTACCTTGGCCACCACTGAAGTCCTAGCACTGTCACTTGCACATAGAAAGCATTCAATAAATGTTTTAACAGAATCAGGACTTTCTGTTAAACATGGCAGATTGAACACATCCATTGGTTTCTGGTTTTGTCCCAACCCCCTCACCAAAATGACAATATGGAAATTAAAAATGCACAAAGCCATAAGGGCAAGAAGAATAGGAGAGGAGGTGACAACAGATGGGAGGTGCCAACAGAATCCTGGAAACAGGGGCTTCCCTGGTGGCGCAGTGGTTGAGAGTCTGCCTGCTAATGCAGGTGACACGGGTTCGAGCCCTGGTCTGGGAGGATCCCACATGCCGCGGAGCAACTGGGTCCGTGAGCCACAACTGCTGAGCCTGCGCGTCTGGAGCCTGTGCTCCACAATAAGAGAGGCCACGATAGTGAGAGGCCCACGCACCGCGATGAAGAGTGGTCCCCACTTGCCACAACTAGAGAAAGCCCTCGCACAGAAACGAAGACCCAACACAGCAAAAATAAATAAATTAATTAAAAGAAAAGGGATAAAAACAGTAAAATATAAATATTAAAAAAAAAAAAAAAAAGAATCCTGGAAACAGATGGAACTGGAAACTGCCTGAGGAGAGATGGGAAAGCTGAAACTTAGGCCAGCATCTCAGAATCTTGGAAAAGCTCAGGAACTGGAGACTTAAGGGGATGCTCAAAACAGGAAGACTGGCTACAAATCTTTAAGAAGAATGGTAAGACTCCCAGATGCCTTCCCCAACTCTTGCAGAAGATCGGAGCTTTGCTTTCTGGAGGGGCTGAGTTTGTTGGGCTCTGGACTCAGACTGGGAGCTGGACAAGGCAACTGAAAACAGGGAGGTTAAGTGAAAAGCTGCATCTCCCCTCTACTCCCATCTCCAATCAGGCCTCTTTAGCCATTTAGCCTCCTGGAGACTGACAGCCAGGCAGGAGATAGGGAAAGCTGACCCAAGAGAAAACACAAATATTAACATGTTGGAATTCCCACAAAAAAAAATCCAAGTCCTCACCTAATCATCCCATAGTGAAGCCCACTGGTTAATAAGCAGCGCCCCTCCCTACCCTGTCCTAATACATACAGCAAGCTTCCAGGCAGGTAAATGTGAACTCACTCTTAAATATGAACAGACAACTAAAGGTCAAGTAAACATCTGTGAAGAGCCTCTAATGTGAAAAACAGAGAGGAAAACAGTAAAAAGGAGTAACAACAATAAATATCTTTAGCAAGCTTAGACGGACAACACAAGACAGCATCTTTGAAATAATCTTTCAAGGGGAAGAAAGAGCTAGTAGAAAGTAAAAAGTCAACAGAAGAGTTGGAAGATAAAGAAATTTCTCTAAAAGTAGGACAAAACTCAAAGAGATGGAAAATGGGGGAGAAGAAAATTAGTGTAGTTCAGAAGATTCAACACCTAATTAATAGGGGTTCCAGAGAGAGGAAACAGAGCAAAAGAAGGGGAGGAAATTACCCAAGAAATAACATAAGAAAACTCCCAGATCTGAAGGACATGCTTCCAAATGGAAGGAGACCACATTATGTGTTCAGAAGACAGCTCCACAATAAAGCATAAAATGATGAAGTTTCAAAACACTGAGTATTAAAAAAAATCCTAGAAACTTTCAGAGAGAAAACAAAAGGCCACACTCAAAGGATCAAGAATCAAAATGGCATCAAAGTTCTTAACATCCAGAACACGAAGGAAAAATGACTTCACATTATGAAGAAGACTATTTTCATTCTAGTGTTCTATACCCAGCCAAACTATCAACAAATATGACTGTAGAATAAACACATTTTTCAAAGTAAAAAAAAAAAAAATCCCATGAATCCTTTTTCAGGAAATTACTGAAGGGTGTACTCCACCAAAATGAGGGCATAAACCAAGATAGAGGATATAGGGAACCCATGTACTGGGACCTAATATATTAGATATTCTTAGGGTGAATGCCCTCTCCTCCCCCAGGCCTAACCTACATCAGGTCTCTTTAGCCATTCAGCCTCCAGAATAGCAAGCAAGCCAGAGCACAGTCAGTCCAGATTGAAGCAGGAGGATGAATGCTCCAGGGAGAATGTTGCTAAGAAAAATACAAACTGAATTTAAAAATCAATATTCTTTTAATACATTGAGAAGAGGTATTCAATTATGTCAGAATATTTAGGGATGAAAAAAATGATAGGTTCATAGAACACTAAGCAAGCAAACAAAAAAGAGTTAATTATTAATTCTAGAGAAAACAAAAGAGGAAATATAATTACAGAGGAAATATAATGACAGTACTGTACACTATGTGGCTCTGCTGTGAATAATATTTATGTAATTTTAATGCTGTATACACTAAATGCTGTTTGAGCTAAAAGGAGGGATATAATTATGTTGGAAGGATGGGTGGAGCATATTAAGAGTGGTGTGTGTATGTGTGTGTGTAGCAAAGATGAGGTAGATGGTGGTGCAAAAGTGCAATTCTCATCCTTCACAGCTGAAAGTCGATAGATAATGTCTAAAACGGAAAAATTTATAAGCATGCAATTTGGAAATAAGAAGGTAACTATCAGAAATTGAACGAGGTTATCTCAGGATGGGAATCAGGAATGGGAAAGGATGAGGCAAGGCACTGCTATTTTTATTATAAGCCTAGCTTTACTATTTGACTTTTAAGCTCACGCATATATGGCTGATAAAATTAATATAAAAATTGAAAAACAATCTATGGCTGAACCACTGCAGTGGCCTCCCCTCTTTCAGCTCTGCTCCTGTAACTAATCCTGGAAAGTCACTGCCCTAAAGCACTGACCATCCCCCTATCTCATTTTCCCCCTCAAACACTATCACCAGCTCCTCTTTTCTATCCAAGGCAAAAGCTGCTCCTGGGCCTTGAACGTCACCACAGTCTGATCAAAGCTTCCCTTTCCAAAATCATCTTTCATTTTTGCCCCATTGAGACCCTCTGCTTCAGTCAGACGGGTCTACACAGCAGCCCCCAGAGCACTGGTCTACCTTTGCTCGAGGAACCTGTGCCCTCTCCCAGGCATTCCTGCTGATAGCTCCCCTAGAGAGCAGATGTCACCACCCAGCATAGGGAACTAATGCTCCCTCCCTTTCCGGAAGAGGCCTGGCTGCCTGGGCTTTCTAGGCACACGTGCCCAGGCTCAGGTTGAGACACCCTCTCCTGCCCACACTCCCAGGCTCTGCTTTACAAAGAGGTGCCGGGTGTGCAAGACTAGGAGAAGCCTCATCAGAGGGACATCTGGGACCTCCCTTCCTTCTTCTCAGAAGTTTGGTTTTCAAAGCCAGGTAGGATACCCAAGTGTGAAATGGTCCCAGCTACCTTCTAATTCAGAGATTAAGGAGATCCAGGTAATTTTTCTCAACCCCCCGACACACACAGCAGCATCCCTACCGCAGCCCAGCGACCTTCCTGCAGAATGAGTAACAGAAGAGTTTCAAGATCCACCCCTACCCCACGTGCCACTTCCCTTTAGCTTCCACACTCCAGGGTTGTCCCTGCACCTGCCCCCCTGAAGCCAACCTCTACCCCTCTCACTTGTGACCTGCAGGAGCTGAGGGAGGGACGTGCTGCAGCACCAGGCATGGTGTCTCCTGGATGGTGCACAGCTGGCAGAGCAGCCCAGCAGCTGGCTGAAGAAGGGGACAGGAAGGGCCGCGCTGGCGAGGCGGCCCCCAGGCCCACGCCAGCTCCAGTCCCCATGGCATGCTGCTTTCAATGGCGGCGGTACCACCCCCTTCCTCAGGGCTGGGCTCCCACCTCCCTCTCTATGGCATGGGAAGACCTCGGCTGTTCACTTTTACCCTCCCACCCTTCCCCAAACTGAGAAGGTAGTCGGACGGACTCCTGGGAGTCTCCCCTGCTCCCTCCCCCACAAGGGACTTGGAAACCAGCTTCTGGAGGCAGGAAAGGATCCATTCAGCGAGGATTACCCCCCCATGCACGTTGGCCTGATTGGGAAAAAAAAAACAGAAACAACTGTCCTCAAACTCTGGGTCACATTCTGGCTTTCCAACAACAATCTGTGTGACTTCCTCCTCTGTTGCTACAGGACATCAATGCAAACATTTGACGCCTCAGTCTTCCCATCTAGGAAATGGGTACAGCAGTCCCTGCACTACCTTCCACACAGAGCTGCGAGGGAGATAAAATAAGTCATTTTGAAAAATCAAAGCCCAAAACAAAATCTTTACAACCTTCTGCAGAAGCAGAAAATTCTAAGATAAAAAATTAGGGGTGGGCTTCCCTGGTGGCGCAGTGGTTGAGAGTCTGCCTGCCGATGCAGGGGACGCAGGTTCGTGCCCCGGTCCAGGAAGATCCCACATGCCGCGGAGCGGCTAGGCCCGTGAGCCATGGCCGCTGAGCCTGCACGTCCGGAGCCTGTGCTCAGCAACGGGAGAGGCCACAACAGTGAGAGGCCCGCATACCGCAAAAAAAAAAAAAATTAGGGAAAGCTATGATGTAACCTATAGAAGAGTCCTCTCTAAAAAGCTACCCTGGAGTCCAGAACCAGGGTCATCTGGGTTCCAGGACTCTGTCCCTGAGCCTAGGGGGCTGAGTCCAGGACAGAAACAGGGTTTGGCGGAGTCATGACGTGGCTGGTCTTGAGACTTAGTAGATTCTGGAAAGTGGCAACTGATAGATGCATGGAGTTCCCTAGGATATTTTTTAAAAAAAGAAAAGGCCTTCCAGGGGTCTAGGGTAATAACTCACACCCACTGAGGACTTCCTGTGTGTCAGGCCCTGTTTTCAGCACTTTCCATGCATTATCTATCTTGTATAATCCTCTTGGCAGCTTGTGAAGCAGACAGAATTACTATCTCCATTCTCTGGATGTCCAAGGCCATGTGTACTAAGCAGGAACCCTGGGATTTGCACTCCGGCAGGCTGCACCAGGGCCCAAGCTCTTAACCACCGCGCTATGCTGTGCTCAGTGCTCAATGAGCAAAGTGTACCAGGTCCGGAAAGCAGGGGGATGGCCAAGATGATCTTGAGAAATTGGGATCCTCTCATTCTGGCTAAGTGCCAGGGACTACTAATGATGTTTAAAGGGGTTGCTACAGAATGATTTAGACCATCTAGAGGTTCCAGGCTCAGGACTTTACAGGAGCCAGGCGTCACCAGGAAGGTGCTGGAGGGGGAGGCGTCAGTTATCAGGAGCTGTCACATTCTTTCATTCATCGATCCCAAACACATGGAGCAACACAGTACAAGACTGCGCTGCCCACACTCACACTCTTTATCTTTCCAACAAAAAACGGTTACGAGCAATTTCAAGTGGCTATGTGTGGGAAAGAAGAGGGACACAATAAAGGGAGGCTTTGAGGAAGCAAGAGCGAAAGGGAACGTTCTATATGAGTCCCAGCTCCACCCTTTATTTGCTGTGTGACTTTAGGGAAGTTAGGTAACCTCTCTGAGCCTCAGTTTTCTTATAGTCATAGATGGGCATAATAAGAAAACCTGTCGCATGGGACTCTTATAAGGCTTATGGGAGATAACACACAACAAGTGCTTAGTGCATAACACATGCTCAACAAACCTTAGGCTCTATCATAATGCTTTTATCTCGTGGGGCAGGTGTAAGGGTCTATAAACTGTAAAGTGCTTTGTAAACGTTACTTCTGATGGGAAGGCCTGGAAGGGGAGGGGATGCCTCTGAAGGCTGAGGTCCTTGCTCTGCTCTCAGCAGAGATAAAAGCCCCGGATGAGAGGCAGGGTTGGGGGGCTCTCCCTGTGGCATGCACCCCCATCTCTGTCCTAATGGAGTCCACTCTGGGTGTGCGGGGCCTCCAATGCTGCCCTGAGCTCTCTGTGCACAGCTCCATGGCTCACAAATGAGGGTCCATCTCCATCTCCCAGCCCCAAATTCATTCCCCCGCATGATGATGAATCATGGTAAACAAAATGAATATGCAAATCTCCTTAGGGCGGGCCTTACATCTATGGAAGCTGAGGCTAATAAATGGATTCTGAATAAGAAGACAGCTCAAGCAATGCAACTTCTCCTGCTCATCTCTCCCCACCCCCTGCCCCTTGGGCTCCACCCATCGGTGTGCCCCTTTGTCCCCAGCTGGGTGTGCATTCTGAAGGGCCAGGTGAAGAGGGCAGCAAAGGCCGGGGCAGACAGGAGTAGTGGTCTAGTCCTGGTGTGGGTTTTGCCTCTCCGATCCCCGATCCCCGTGGCTACTGCTGCCGGCCCTTCAGCGGTAGGTGGTGTGATGTGATAAGTGGAACCTGTCACTTGGTGCCTGGGGGCTTAAAGGCAGACAGGCTGGGGGAGGCTGCAAACCAGGCTGCAGGGGAGCTGAGGGATGGTGAAGGCTGGAGAGAGGGGGCTTGGTGGGACCAGGACCCAGGCAGGGAGAGCACAGCTGCAGGAACTCACTGGGGCCGCGGGATCTTGGGAAATGGTTTAATCTTCAATAAGTGGAGAGAAACTGGGAATATCATGGCGACAAAGGACTTTAGAAATCACCTCATCCAGTGGTTCGCTCCCTTGGCTGTGTATTAGAAAACCTGGGCAGCTTTTAAACAGTATCAACGCCAGGGCTCACCCCAGCCTCTGTGCTTTTAAGTTCCTAGAGGAATTCTCATGTACAGCCTGGGGGGAGAAGCACCGCCTTACCCAGTCGCCCTATTCTATAGATGAGAAAGCTGAGACCCAAAGAGTGGAGGGGACCTGACTGAGGTCACATAGGTAGTCAGTGGTGGCAGACACCCACCTCAGTGCTTACTCCCTGACCTCCCCCTCCCTTGTCCTGGCAAGGATGGGAGGTGACTCCCTGAACATCCATCATTCTTATACTTCAGGTACAAGGAGCACTGGGCTGGGGGACAGAAGGCCTGGAATCAATGTGGTCTCCGTGGGACCCTGGACAAGTTACAAGCCTCTTTGGCCTTCAAGTCCTCATCTGTCAAATGAGGGAGTTGAAGCACGTTATCTCCACATTCCCTTCCTGCTCTACAAGGGTATGACTGTTAAGTCCTTCCTGAAATCTAATCCAAGGCTCTCTTGCTACAAAGCCAGCCCCTTTGCTTCAGACTGTCTTCAGAAGATATAAAGGCAGCATGTACTGAAGCAAAGATTGATAAAGGCATTTCTCTCTCCCTTTCCTTCTTTTCAGTGTGTTGCCCTCTATTGAGATACACAACACTCTCCTGTGGACAGAACACAGGTTAAAATGCCCCACCGCTGGTGGTAAGTGTTTGCCCTGTGCTAGGACTGCAGAGCACAGCCAATGAGAGTGGGCGACAAGCTGAGGAAGGACATTCTGGGAAGAACAAAGGGCACCAGGGGTCAGGCAGCCAGGGGCCTTGCACCCCTGCGGCTCTGTCTCACTAGCTCTCAAATGGTCCCCAAAGGGCAGGAAGATACTAAGACATCAGTGCAACCATCCCAGATGCCCGTCCTGCCCCCTCTTTCACTTCCATGTGACCTTGGGCAAGTAGTGAAAGTCTTGGAGCCTCAGCTTCCTCATCTAGAAGATGGGTATGAAGTAATGATTATGAAACACTTAGCCCAGTGCCTGGCGCACAGTAACGGTGGCAGCAGCTCCCATCAGTGTGACAAACCTCATTATTACCAGGTAATGGCAGCCTCCCATTCTCTGCCTTGGTGGGGGTGACCCAGGGAGATCCACTCATCCAAGGAAGACGCCTGGGGAGGGGGACAGTTCCCTGCTATGTTGTTCTTGAGAACTTTCCCGTGACTGGGGTCCTGAGGGTTCTAAAGGCTGGGGTGGGGTGGAGCATCTGTTGCCACTGCTCTGGGAAGAGGGCTGCTCCGAGGGTATTGTCGGAGAAACAGGGGGGAAAGTCCAACTCTTTGGTCTACTGTGCATGGTAGACCGAGGGCCATGGACTCTGCCACTGGCCTTGGGGACAGCCAAAATCTTGGCACACAAAGACCACCAGACTGACCCCAAGACAAGATGGAGACCCAGAATCCCAGATGCATCCTGCTCGAAGGCAGTCCTAGGACAGCATGGCTTCATCTGTTAAGACCAGACTTGACTGGGCTTCCCTGATGGCGCAGTGGTTAAGAATCCGCCTGCCAATGCGGGCCACATGGGTTCGAGCCCTGGTCCGGGAGGATCCCACATGCCGCGGAGCAGCTAAGCCCGTGTGCCACAACTACTGAGCCTGTGCTCTAGAGCCCATGAGCCACAACTACTGAGCCCGTGCACCACAACTACTGAAGCCTGCGCGCCTAGAGCACGTGCTCCGCAACAAAAGAAGCCACTGCAATGAGAAGCCTGCGCACCACAACGAAGAGTAGCCCCAGTAGCCCCCGCTCACCGCAACTAGAGAAAGCCCATGCGCAGCAAGGAAGACCCAACGCAGCCAATACATACATACATACATATATACATAAATAAATACAATTAAAAAAAAAAGACCAGACTTGACCAAGAAGCAAACCAGCCTCCCTTTCCCTAACAGAGCCCAGAGACGGTGCCTCCACACACGTCCTGGCTGGTTCAAGTCAATGACCAACCCGGTCAGGAAGTTCCAAGGGTCTCCCCAAGCCCCACCTGGAATTAAGGACGTGGAGTCCAATTTCTACCAAGAAACAGACTCCTCCCCAGCCGTCCTCCTCCTGGCCCCAGGGTGCCCAGTGAAGGTGGCTCTGAGGGCGCACTCGCCTTCCCCTAGGAAGTAGGAGAGACCATGGGTAGGAATTGCAGATGACTTTCATTAAGCGGGGTGCTAATACCATGAATTACAAATGAAACCCAGATGAAGAGGACCCTGGCAGCCTTACCTCCGTTTGATATTAATTGGGCGACACTTTGTTTTAATGGTACATTAATTAATGCAGAATTTCGACAGAAGTCCGCGTGACACTCACATTAATACAAATGAATTCATTACCATCGGTGTTATTACAAGAAATGACAAATAAATCTGTAACAGTGGGACCCTTCAAATAATGATCACGAATCATTAGGTTTGCCGCTCGTTTGTACTGTAGCTTGCAAATATGTGTGTATGTTTGCTGCCGCGAACGTGCCTTTGCCTTTTGGCGGGGGAGGCAGCCGGGGGGTGGCTGGCTCTGTGGTAGTGGAAGGGGAAACCTCTTCTAGACTTTGCTGCATCTGCTTTTCCTCCCTTTTTCCCCCACCTCAACCCCCAGAGAATTCCACTTTCTCTCCCCAGAGCCCTCCCCCAGGCTCAGGACCCCCATGTCAGGAGTGTGATTGCAGTGGGCCCCCAAATCCAGTGCACCCCGTGTGCACTCTCTGGCCCTGAGGATGGGTTGGTGGGGGAAGGAACAACAGCAAGAGGGCCCTAGAGGGCGAGCTTGGCTTAACGAGGGTTGAAGGGGTGCAGCTATGGCCACTATTTGCTTTCCAGAGGTTTCCCTGGTCTGACTGGTATTAATGTTTCAGGGAGAGAGTTCAGGTGTTCATTGACCAGCACTGTGCTAGGAATTTTTTATCCACTTTCTCCTCTTCAGTGCTCACCATGGTCCTGGAGGCTTTATCCCATTGTAAAGGGCAGGAAATAGGTTTAGAGAGTTTGAGCAAGGAGGTGCCAAGCTCGGGACTCAGCTCTGCCTTACTACAAAGCTCCCAGTATACCAGCTCTTTCCAGGGAAAAGATGGCAGCTACCATCTGCCTAGGATGGGTTAGCATCCAGATGGAGGCAAGGTATAGCCTGGATGAACCCGGCAGGTTAGTCCCGACTCTCCACCCCTCTGCTCAGTGCTTCATATTGTTATCTCCCAGATCTTCCAGGAGTAAGAAAGAGGCCCCCAACAAGCTGGGTCTACATCTGTCACCCTGGTTGTCTCGCACAGCCTCTCAGCTCCCTGAAGTTGAGATGAAGACCATTTTTGCTTCTAAAAGGCAATAAGTGAGGCCCCAGGAAACCACACTGGGAGAGGGTCAGACCAGCCTGGGTGAATCAGGCAGGTTTTGATCTGCCAGTCGCTGACACTCAGGCTGCCTCTCCTCCCCTCTGCACTCAGGGCAGACAGTGCCAAACGATCACAGAGCTCTTCCCCAGACTTGGCTGCAGGATTCCCAACCCAGTGCTCTAAGAAGAGTCTATCAATGGATTAGAGTTGGCACATGATTTGAAGGCTGTGTGCTATCCCTGTTTTAGAACATCTTTCCCTGGAGAAATTTAAAATACGATCCAGTCTCCTCTGACAGGTATGCCCAAGAGCAGTTCAGCTCAGTGGCCAAGAGACCGGTTACATGGCCTCCTGGGATCCCTCTAACCCAGGGAGTCTGGAGCTCTGTGAATCAGTTGCCTCCTCCCCACCTATATGAATCAATAGGCCAGTCTCATCTCCATGTACAACAGCTTTCTGACCTTTGGCTAACGTGAAACAACATGGAAGTCAAATCCAATTCTTCCCTCCCTTGAGTCTTTGCTAATGTGGCCAAACTCTGCGGGCCCCTGCTCTATGACCTGCCCTCTGCCCTGGCCCCTGGAGTCCTAGTTCTCAGAGGTTAATGCCACTTGGCTATCGGATGCTGTTTCAGAGGCCAGATCCTGGCTGACGAGCAGTGGGCTGTAGCCCATGGCTGGGTGTCTGGGGGGCTCCAGCCCCCTCTCCTGCTCATATTCTCCCCCATTCACACTGGTACTGAATGAACCAATTAATCACATAAGATTGTTAACTGTACTAATTATGCTGGCTCTTGAAACCTGTGGAACAATTATTTACTGTCTCTGCCTCACAAGCTATCAATTATGGGGATTGCAGGCAGGCTGTCACTTCCCTCCAGCCAGCGAAGAGGCGGCCTAGCCAGGCTCAGAGCTGGTTTCTCAAGGAGAACTCTCATAGGACTTTGTCTGAGCTTAGGCTACATCCAACAGATGTGGCAAAGGCAGCGGCCTCTTCAGGCCTTACAATCAGGGGCAGTTCAACACTGATCTTAAGTGAAGTCTTGGGCTTCCCTGGTGGCGCAGTAGTTGAGAATCTGCCTGCCAATGAAGGGGACACAGGTTCGAGCCCTGGTCTGGGAAGATCCCACATGCCACGGGGCAACTGGGCCCGTGAGCCACAGCTACTGAGCCTGCGTGTCTGGAGCCTGTGCTCCGCAACAAGAAAGGCCGCGACAGTGAGAGGCCCGCGCACCGCGATGAAGAGTGGCCCCCGCTTGTCGCAACTAGAGAAAGCCCTCGCACAGAAACGAAGACCCAAGACAGCCAAAAATAAATAAATAAAAATAAATAAATTTATACAAAAAAATTCCTTTAGATTAAAAGCTATATTTTTAAAAAAAGAAAATGAAGTCTTCATTTTATAAAAGTAGTTCCTTTGTTCCCCCTAAAAGATGAAATGACAACCACTAAGTACTATCCTGGGGATTGCACTACTTCCTTCTTCCTTGTGTCTCTGTGAGCAAATACATAGTATGCTCCTTGGCCAGACTTGACACACCCCCAGAAATCTACAAGGAGGTTGCACATACTTATTATATTTTCCTCTGGTTCCCTAAGTCAGGGGCTCTATATTGCCCCTTCCCAGCCCACCTCAATGCCTGTCCCAGATTCTGCTTCCCCTGTTTCCCAGTACTTCCACTTGGAGAAGAGTTGGTACTTCTGACCAAGATCTTTGCTAAATGAAGGAAGAAATAGAAGGGAGATGTCTTTAGGCTTTGTCCATCCCACCTGGACTTTGAAATATTCCTGTCCTCCGAGGCCACTGGACTTTAGCGCACAAACCCACAGGCCGTCACCACCCCACACACAGACACACTCTCCCCTTCCTGCCCCGTAACACCCCCACCCATGCCAGGATGACAGTGTGTGATGTGAGGCACGTGTGTAGCTGTTGGGTAAACAAGTATTTATTCAGGCAAGCAGCAGGCCCCAGCAGGCTGTGGCTCCCGTCTCCTGGGCTCCCTCCCCCACCCCAGCCCTCCTGCTGCCCACACTGCTGTCTCCAAGCGTCAGGGCAAAAAGCACTTAGAGCCAACTGCTGAGCCCAAATCTACTGTGGTGCCAAGAAGTACACTCTGTCACCATGCAGTTGACAGGCTGCAGGCAGGCTGGAGCGCGTGGCCAGCCTCCGACTGCCCCCGCCCCACTGGGCCTCTCTTCTGGCTCCTGTTACTGGCAGGGTTCAAACAGGCCAAGCTGCTCCTTAACCCTGGCTTCAGCAGCCAAGGGACCCCCAACCTCCATGGAAGCCCCTCTGGGCTCTCAACAAGCCACCGCTCACTTGACACCTCCATAGGATGTCACCAAGACACTTTCAGATGCCACGCCTTCAAGAGCAAACTCTCAGTCTCCCCTGGCAACTGCATCCCTGGCTCTGTGATGGCTATACATTCCCACTGCAACCAGGTGCTAAGCCAGAAACCAGAGTCCTCCTTGCAAGTTCTTCTCTCAAACATCAGTCTGCTGCTCTCCCTCCCTGCCTACCGCCAGCTCTCAGCTGGACCACTGCCGTGGCCTCCTAACTGGGCCCCTGCAATGTGGACTCGCCTAGAAACACACATCTGATTGTGTGCCACAACCCTGTGCTCCAATAACTCCCCAGCGGCCTCCTGCTGACCTTAAGATAAACATCAGAGAATCCCTTCCGTGGCCCTGGAAGGCCTGGCCCTGCCCCGCTCTCCAGCTCTGCTTCCCTCCGCTGACCTCCTTCTGTCCACGATCCAGCCACTCTGGCCCTTTTTCACCTCCTCAGATAAACTAGGTGCCTCGTGCCTCTGAGCCTTAGCCCGTGGTGTCCATCCACCATCTTTTCTCATCTTCACCCCCAGGGAATGCCTACTCAGCCTTCATATCTCAACCAAGTCCCATTCCCTCCAGAACATTCTCTGACCCCCTCACCCCCCAGTCTGGGTCAGTTCTTTGGCTCTATTTGCTCAGAGCCTCCTGGGCTTTTCCTGGGGACTCCAATCTCACTTGGTAATTATGTGACCCGTCGATTACCATCTGTCCCCCCACTAGATGGTAAGCCCTTTGAGGGTAGGGGCCACATCTGGTTCTGCTCACTGTTGTGCCCCCAGGGCCCAGTGTGTAGCTGGTACTGAATAAATATTTGTGGAATGAATGCCATCTTGGGCACGCCTCTCTGGGCACTCTCCCCATTCTCCTACCTAGTGAGATGGCTGGGAAACACCAGCTCCCAAATTTCTCCCTTCCACGCATTCAACAAATATGGACTGAGTGGCTCCTATGCTCAGACCCTGCTGGGTGGTGAAGTGACACTGACAAGTATCCTCGTGGGGCACGCTGTCTAGGAAGTCTGAGGGCATCAGCTGCAGATGGGCAGATGCTGAGCTTGAGTTCTGGCTCCCAGCTCCACTGCCACCACCTGGATCTGGTACCTGCTGGCCTTTGCTCATGCTGTTCTCCTGCCTGGAACATTCTTCCTCCTCATTCACTCATTCATTCAACAAATAATTACTGAGCACCTAACGTGTATCAAGCAGTGTTCGAGGTGCAGGGGACACACTGGCAAACTCCTATGCATTTTCAGTCTCAACTTGGTTATCACCTCCTCCAGGAAGCCCTCCCTAACTCCTGAACTTGGGTTGGGTGCCCATCCTATGGGCTCCTAGAGCCCCGTCCCTGTACTGCTACCATCACAGCATTTACTGCACTGCATTAAAAGTGCTTGCATAGCATTGAAACCCCATGACTGCCTTGCTTACCACAGTAGCCCCAGTACCACTGTACCCCTTTGCCTGGTATGTGGCAGCCATTCAAAATGTATTTTCTGCATGAACAAATCCCTCCGTTTCTTCCATTTGTGTCCCCCCAACTCTAAAGATAAAGGGGGAGACACTTTGGACTAAGACAGGTGGCTGACATAAACATGGAGAAGAGGCATTTGTGAGAAGGCCGTGGGCAGTGATGAAGAAGAGGTGGGGATGGATTTGAGATAAGACACCGAGACGGGATATAAGTTGAAGTACTGGGACTTCCCTGCCTGGGGCCTGAGGCCAGCAGGTCAGAGGGGAAACGTAGACAGGCCAGCTCGGACACCCTTGTTATACATGACTCCAAACCCCTCCACTTTTGACCTCACCCAGGGTTGGCCCTGTTGCTTCCTTCGGTGTCCGTACCTCCCAGATGCCCTCCTGGCACTGCCCTCACTGTGGGGTGGGAGGTGTCCTCTGCAATCACCTTGCCCTCTGTCTGGAGAGTTGCCATCCCCAAGAGAGCATGGGCTTCACTCCCTCAAGGTCTCTGCCCCAATGTCCTTGGAGACGCCTTCCCTGGCCATGAATCCTGCTCTAGCCCCTTGCCTGCTTTATTTTTCTTCAGGGACTTTAACACCAACAGACATAGACTTATGTGCTGTTCGTTTGTCTCCCTCACTAGATGAAACTGCCAACAGCAGAGACTTTGTCAATTTTGTTCAGCTGAGTCCCCAGCTCTGAGAACAGGGCCTGACACACAATAGGCCCTCACGAACTATTTCTTGAACAAATGAATGAACGAATAGGAAGATGGTACGTGGTATCTAACTCTTACTGGGCTAAAAGAGTAACAATTCTTAGAGAATAAGAGCCAGGTCCCCCTGCGGCGCAAACAGAAATCGCCCACCTGCAGCCCGCAGCCAGGAGATACGACGCCTGCTCACTGAGAGTGGAAGATGGGAACCACCTCGAGGTGCGTCTATTGAAACACCAGGTAGATGAGAGCAGCCTAGTGGGCTCCTCTCCAGCCCTGACCTCTCAGTCAGGGACAGCCGCCCCATCATCCCTGCCAGTCACTCCTCCTTCCCCCTCCGGCAGCTGTTTCCTCTCGGGATATGAGAATACAGCCTGGGAGCACCCATGCCTCTTCCATGCCACCTCGCTGTGCAGCCCTCATCCCTCCTTCTGGCAGGAACTAGAGAGATTAAACGATCAATCGCCAGGAAAGGCTGGGCTAGAAGTGCTGTCCCTCTCAAACGATTGCATCTGGTGCTTTGGGGCTAAAGCACCATTGTTTAGTGGCCGCGAGTGTCTTCCGCGACAGTAACTTAGAGGGCAGATGTGCCTCGTTCTCTTCCACAGCTGTGGCGAGAGGAAGTAGCCTTGACCCAGGCCCCAGGCTGACCTCAGGCCCCACAGTGCACCAGTCACAAATGCATACCAGACCCCAGCCGCGGGCCCCCCACTAACCTCTCAATCTAGCCATAAAATGACTCCCAAACTATGAAGAAATTGGAACATCACTGATAGGCTGGCTGAGAAGTCAGCTTAAAATGATATGACTCCCTGTGTAGTTGGAGAGAATAAGAAAAAGAAGCACCATCTTCTTCCCCCAGGCAGCTGTGCCCCAACGTTCTCTGCCTTGTGGGCTTGTCTGAGGCACTGGTGACCCCGACTTCACGCCGGAAGGTGGGAGGGGGGTTCGGTGTTGGGGCAGTGCTCCCCAGGGCGGTGTGCCCACGCCCCTGGGCCTGGAGTGGGTGTGCCGCTCCTCTCCCTCATCTGGTCACTAACCGGTTAAACCCCTGCCAGGGGCATGGGGCGGGCTCTGCTCCCAGGGCCCTGATTGCCCACTGGCCAGCCCCCAGCCTGTTCCATCTCCCAGCCTCTCCACTCTGCCCTCCCCTTGGTGGAGCCGGTGGGGGGATTGGAACTCCTGTTTGGGCTGATTAGGCCTGATTTCACCAGCCTGCTCCCACCTCTGGAACCTTCCCCTGTTATTAAAGTGGTTTTCCTTCTATTCGCTTGGTCTGCTGGATGAAGTGAGTTTATTCGATTTGATTTATCCCCCCACCTCCCTTTTTTCCTCTATGCTCATCCATCCTGCCTGGGCCTATGGCAGCCATGCAGACCGGAGTTCAGTAAAAACAAGGAAAATTAACTTCTAACCTTAGAGTAAAAATAACTATAATAAAGCCAGGTGAATAATAAAGGCTTCATCTAATGCAACTTTGATTAAAAGCTGAGACCTGCCTTCTCACCCCACCCCCACCCCATAAGGACAAGGCTTGCCCTTTAAAGCAGGACAGGGTTATAGGGACAGAAGAGGCAGCCTGCTCTTGCCTCCAATTTGCTTCTCGCTGTTTTCGCCTTCTCAGTCCTCTAAGAAGCCCGAGGATCGCATCCACCAGTCTTCTCTCTGCCCTCAGTACTCAGCAACTTTGGAAGGACTGAGTCACTTGGAAGTAGCAGCTCCCAGCAGCCCTGGACCCTTCTTCCCCACAGCATGGAGGGGCGGGGGGTGGTGACTGGGAATAGGATGCTGGGAGGTCCAGTTCCACCTCAGCCCCTAAACTGCTGTAGGGCCTGAGGGTAATCAGAGTATCCTTCTGGGCCCCTAATTTTCCATCTTTCAAATGAGATGAGAGAAGCTTTTCCCCTGCTAGAGTGGTCCAGAAAAGTGCAAGGATTTGGTAAAATTCAGGTTACTGATCGGAAAAAAGATGGTGGTTTTCCCCGCTGTTTGCTCACACCGTTATAACCTGAATCATCTATGAGGAACTGGGTGTTTCTATAGGAAATCCCCTGGCATGTAATCACCTGGCATGGACAGCATGCAGAAGGCCAGTCCCCCTGGGGCTGGACCCTGGAGAGATCATCGCCAACATCTGTGCCACCCTGTCGGCACTCTGACAGCAAGAAGAAGGAATAAAGAGCTTTTGCCCCTGGCCCCACCCTCAAGTCTGCCATAGCTACATTTCTTCCAGGGCTCTTTGGATGAGAGTTCTGCAAGGCAGGAGGCCCCGAAGGTGACAAGTTCTGGCCTGAAGAGGTGAGAGAACTGTCCCAGGAGTCAGTGCCTGGACCTCCGCCTGACTCCCTGGGCACTTAGCTCTCTGAGCCTCAGTGCCCTGACCTGTTGAATGGGACTGCGGGAGGAACATTCCAGGAGTCTGTGCATTAGGCTGTCCTGAGAGGTTCTGGATGGGCATAATTCCACAGGGCAAAGTCTACACACTCCCCCAAACACCCTTCCCAAGACTCCCCCTTTCCCTCCAAAACCAAGAGTTCACAAGGCCCACTAAAACCCCACAGAGGCCCCTCCAAGCCCCCTACCCCGAAAAAGGGCTCTCTGCTCAGAGCCACCGCATCCTCTAAGAAGCCGGAAGTACAAGAACCTGCTCTTCCTGTACTTTTGCTTGGAGGAGGGGTGAGGAACTGAAGTGTGGCAGCTTGGAGCCCAGCCCAGCGGGCAGGCTGGGGAGGTTCAGTTTCATTCACCATCCCAGCCCTCTCTCACTCAGGCACTGAGCTGTGGAGGCAGGAGTCTGGCGCTTTTCAATTTCACGCCAGGTGTCCGTGGCCAGGCCTTGGCAGGCCTTATCTCCTTGGCCTCCTGCCCAGGGGGGCGCCTGCTGAGCTCAGCCTCCCTGCAAAGCCCAGAGCAAGGCTGCTCCAGGGACAAGACTTGGGGGGGCAGAGGGGGCCCCAGTGAGCTGACACCCACTGGGCAGGTAGGGAGGCCTGGCTGAGTCCTGCTGTAGGAGGTGGGGCCTCCTGATCCCAAAGACAGAGCAACGAGGGTGGGAAATCACAGCCACAAATGAATCATTATCAGAGCTGGAAGATCCCTGAGACTATTTCTTCCTCTCTCCCATGCTTCCTCATTTTCCATATGCGGAAACTGAGGCTCTGGAAAAATGAAATAACTTGCCCAAGGCCACATGGAGTTGATGGAGCTGAGGCCCAACCCCAGGCCGTGGTGCCCAGATTACCCCCTGTGAATCACTGAGCTCACCTCTCTAATCCCAAGAAAACTACATGGAAGCTCCCAAGAGGGTCTTCATACACTGAGAGATCCCTCAAGGGGGCCCTCCTCCTTCACGTGGCCAAGATCCTTCCTCTCAGAGCCTTGGTTTCCTCATCAGAAAATGGGGAGAGGAGGAGTAGTGAGTGAAAAATCGTTACAGCCCTTTTTAGGTCTAAATCAGGGGTTAGCAAACTGTGACCTATGGACCAAATCTGGCTCGCTGCCTGTTTTTGTACAGCTCACCAACTAAGAATGGTTTTAACACTTTTAAGTATTTGGTATATACAATGGAATATTACTCCACCATAAAAAAGAATGAAATAATGCCATTTGCAGCAACATGGATGGATGGACCCAGAGCTTATCATACTAAGTGAAGTAAGTCAGACAGAGAAAGCGAAGTATTATATGATATCGCTTATATGTGGAATCTAAAAAAAAAAGTACAAATGAACTTATTTACAAAACAGAAATAGATTCACAGATGTAGAAAACAAACATGGTTACCAGGGGGGAAAGGGGAGAGAGGGATAAATTGGGAGATTGGGATTGACATATACACACTACTATATATAGATAGATAACTAATAAGGACCTACTGTATAGCACAGGGAACTCTTCTCAATACTCTGTAATGGCCTATACAGAAAAAGAATCTAAAAGAGTGGATATATGTATATGTAAAACTGATTCACTTTGCTGTACAGCAGAAAGTAACACAGCATTGTAAATCGACTATACTCCAATAAAAATTTTTTAAAAATACTTGGGAAAAAATTTAAAAAGAACAATAGTTCATGACGTGAAAACTACATGAAATTCACATTTCAGCATTCACAGCCGTGCTCATTCATTTATATGTTGTCTGTGGCTGCTTTTGTGCTACACCAAAGTTGAGACCGTGTGGTCTACAAAGCCTGAAATATTTACCAACAGTTCCTTTACAAGAACATGTTTCCTGAGTCCTGATGTATTCAGTTTTTCCGTAAGATGTTATGGAAAAACCCGAACGAACTTTTTGGCCAACCCAATAAAAGGCTGAGCTGGGTCTGGGCTCCAAAGCCCCCAAGTAACCAGGGCTGGAAAAGCTCAGGAAGGAAGATGGGTGAAGCAACTCTTGCTGGGAGCACTCTGTTCACAGGTACATGAGAGTCTCCTGAAATGCTGGGCCACACCACGTGCACATTCCCAGGGGTACACCCTCTTCCGTGTCTGGGGTGCAGAGGTTTCCTCCCAGGAGCTGCAGCTCCCACCTGTCCTCCAGCCCAGAGCCGGGCCCCAGGCCTGCCTTCCTAAAGTTTCCTCTCCTGCTGACTCTCTGTGGCTCACAGATCCATGGACTCCCTGCCTGGCTGGCCTGGCCTTGAGTGTATTGTCAATAAGCGGGTGGCCGTGCGGCTGGTGCGGGGGGCCCGGGAGGAGAGGAATCAGAGCAGGTAATTGCTGCGTGAAAATGACAGCACAGCGATTTATCCACCCCAAACCGGGCCTCGGCATACCAAGAGGCTGCCGGCAGCTAGGAATCAATACCGCCCCAGAGAAGGGGTTATTAGGGAGAAAAGGGGGTTTGAAAGATCCATAGGCGCCTGATGACTGTCTATTTCCAAGGGGACCATCAGCTGCATGAGAAGCGTGTGCAGGAGCAACAGAGCTCTGGCTGGACTTGGCTGAGGAGGGGCCCTGTCCTTATCCTCCTGCTGACCACAGGGACGGCGTTGGGCTGGGCAGCCCTGGGAGGAAGCTGAGGCCCCAAGTGCCAGGTGTTGAGGTGGAAACGGCGGGGTCCATGAGGGAGACCACCCATCCCAGGTGTGCACTGGCCGAGGGACACTAGCAGAACACCCTCTTGCAGGCCCAGCAGCAGCCTGATCTGCTGTGTCATCCTGGGCAGGCCCTTCCTGTTGGGGCCTGTGACCCCCACCCCCAGTGAGGCCCAAGCAGTTAGAAGGCACCTGGGAACTTGAGGTGAGCATCGAGCCGGGCTGCTGGGAATTCCTGAGCTGGAACCCCAGTAGGCAGAACTTGCAGAAGGTAGGAGGCGGCATGCCTTCCTGAAAGGTCTTCTCCGGCCCGTCTCAGGTCCTTCCTCTCCTTTCTCTGTTCAAAGTGGGCAGGGAAGGGTGAACTGAGGTCATCCCTGCTCCCTGATCTCTTGGGGGAATACTCGGGGGATCCTCTTAGGTTAGGGAGACCATATCAAGTCATCCCAACAGCATGTGTGTGGTTGTGCAGGGGGATCAGAGCAGTGCCCGCTCCTCTGTCAGTCCCCGGGGGTCTGTAGCTCTGGGCCTGGGAGGCTGGGTTGGGCAGGACATTCTGGACCACTGTCGAGTCACGGGCCCACACAGGCACTGCCCGCAGCGTCCCCGGCTGCTCGGCACATGCACTGAATAACCCAGTCAAGCTGAACTTGTCAAGTGAGGTGTAGGGAAGGAGCTGCTTTCTGTTCCAGGGTCTGGGCTGATGCAGGGCTGGTTAAGGGGTCCCCAGTGCAGACCCAGGAGAGCCGTGAACTGCGGGTTGGTGAGGGAGCCTCAGCCCCCTGCACCCGTGACTTTGGAGGTGGGAAGCCAGGAGGAAGCTCACCCCATCTCATCACTTAACATCCAAGAGGGTGGGATGGGTGCTCCACAGCGCTAAGGACCAGAAAGTCCTGGTCTGCTCTGGGGGAGGGATGGGCCCCCTTCCCAGAACCCCAGGGGTTCCAGTTATAAGAGAGGCCCTGACTCCCCAGCCAGGACCAGGCAGCAGAGAAAGGGTTGAAGCCAACCTGCTCCCTGCCAGCCGTGCCCCCAGCAAGCACACCCCTGCTTTTCTGCTGCTTAATAGGATGAAGGCAAACACCGACAGCCTGTCCCCAAGGAGAGAGAAGAGAGAAGATGGGTGGGGGGCGAGCTGCAGAGGGAGAAAGAGAGAAAGAAAGAGAGAGACAGGGAGATGGAGGGATAGACAGAGACCAAAGAGTCAGAGCAAGGGATAAAAGGGGGAAAGAGACAGAAAGAGAGAGAGAGAGACCAAGAGAGACAGGGGGACAGGGAGAGCAAGGAGAAAGAAGAGGGGAAAGAAGGGAAGGAGAGAGCTGGCTTAGCAGAGGGGCCTTGAATATGCAAGTTCTTGAGGGAGAGAGGCTGGGTTTATAGTGCAGCCCTCAGCAGACAGCAGGAACAAATTGGGTTTTGAAATGACAGATAAAAGGAGCTGTTATATCTCCAGCCTCGCATCATTTAGTTCATCAGGCTTGACATAGGTCTAACAAACAAAGCCACAAGCAGGGAACGAAAGACATCGGAGAAAGAGAAAGGCAAAGGAAGGGAGAGAGCCGGGGAGAGCGGCCCTCCCCTGGCTCTGAGCTCTGAGCCGGGGCTTCTGATTTTTATTCTGAGGAGTTGATGCCCTGCCCGAAGGAGCCGGGAGCCGTGAAGCGCCTGGCTGCAGGTGGCAAAGGCGCGAGGGGAGTCGGTCCCAGCCTGGGGAACACCATCCTCCAAGGTGCTCACTCTGGGTTCCTGGCTGGGGTGCCCATGGGAGGGGACATGGGGGTGTGGGGAGGATGGGTCCAGGCTGCTGCCCTCTGGAGGGGGCAGTCACCAGCTGGGAAGACAGAAACAGGGGGACACAGGGTGAGGAGAGCCTCCCCACCACTCTTCTGGGGCTCATGTCTGGACTTGGGGTGGGGTGGATACCGGAAACTGTCTAGGTGCCCAGGAGACAGGCAGAAACAGTCTCCTAGGGTGGAAATCAAGTGAGGACAGCAGTGACAGAGCCCGGGGCTCTTGCTCTCTGACTCCTACATTGTCTCCCAATTTCTGATCCTTTCCCTTTACCGTGTGAACTCAGCAAATCGCCGCCTCCAGCCTCAGTTTCCTCGTCTGTACTATAGAGATAAGAACTCCTGCCTGGGCAACCTCACAAGGTTTTGGTGAGGACTTACTAGAATGAAGCACCTGGTACACTTTCACAACCCAAGTGTGCTCATTTGAAGAAGAGAAAATACAAACAGTCATGATGAATTGCTAACCCCTGGGAGTTTATCACGTGCAATATCCCCCGAGAAGGCAGTTCTTGTAGCCACCTGTCATTTGCCAAAATATATTCACCTCAGCATCAGACAGTCCTGATGCACTTGCCTCTCTCCTGTTTTGCTAAATCAGATTAATCTGAGGAACAGGAAAAAACTATGTTGGACATGACGGCAGATCAGGAAGAGAAATGGTTTTGGTGGGGGGGAGGCAATGGCTCTGCCAATCATGTGCCCAAGAACAAGTGTCTTCTCTTTTCTGGAGCTCAGTTTCCCCAAATGTCAAGTGAGGGGGTAGGCCAGATAGGCCCCAGAATCCTGGGAGGCGCCAGGACACCTAGGCATCAGACCGACATGTTCCCTCATTGCCACGCTCCGTGGGGGACCTGGTGGCAGGTCACTGATATATGCTGAGGCGGTGGGAAGCTCCTGGCTTCGGGGTAACCCTTAGTGTGTTTGAAAATTCACTCACTACTTTCTCAGTTGCTCCTCCCTGAGAAGTGGGACCACTGGAGACCTTGTGGGACGGTGCTGGCAGGGGGAAGACAGGCTTGTCTCTCTCTTCCCCTGCCTGCTTTTGAATAAATCAGCCCTGCCTGTCAGCCTCAGTTACTCCTATCTGTAAGAAGGACACAGCAATATGGACAAGGCTGGGGGCTGCTGGATTACACCCAAGAGAGCGGCAGGAGAAATTAACCAACCCACCTATTGGGCACCTACAGATGACCCTTGAACAACATGGGTTTGGCCTGCTTGGGTCCACTTGAATGAGGATTTTTTTCAATAGTAAATACTACAAAACTATACGATCGGAGGTTGGATGAACCCACGAGCATGCGTGGATATGGAGGGCTGACTATAAGTTATACTCAGATTTTTGACTGTGGGGAGGGCCCGCGCCCCTAATCCCCGTGTTGTTTTAGGGTCAACTGTACTTTTCCAAGATGGAGGTGGGAAAATTCCAGTTCTGCTTTACACCAGCCGAGTGAATCTGAGTAGGTGATTTGTTCTCCTTGGTCTCAGTCTCCTCGTTTGTGAAATAAGGTAATAACACCGTCATCTCAAAAGAGTCAGGAGGAGGAAATGATGTTTGAAATCAATCAACACAGCGCTGGCCCACAATAAGGACTCCTTATGTGGCCGTTGACACTGTCAGTTTGGGGCCCTGGGATGAAACTGGATCAATGGCTGAGACCCTGGATCTTTTGGGGGGGTGGGCTGGGGGAGACTGAAAGCCAGACTGATGGGATGGGCAGGAAGCAGAGACAAGCCAGGAGAGACACACACAGAGGTCATCCATTATCGGGCTCCTCGGGGTATGCAAAGGAAGAATGGATGGGATGTGAAAATTACCTTGATCACACTCAGTTTTTAAGGAAATATAAAGAGCCACGTGGAAGAGGCAAAGTTATTACTGGCTGCATTGTCCTTGGCATCACAACACTGGAGAAAAATCCTTCAGATTAATGTGCTTTTGTGAATCTTGACTTCTTTTGGGGGGAGGAAAGGGGGGTGTTGGTGACATTCTGCTAGCTAACAAAAATGCAAATGGGATGACTCCCCCTCTCCCTGCGTCCTCTGTCAGGCCCCTGACAGATCCTCTGGGCTGTGTTTATTACTACTAACGGCTTTCTTGTTATGATTTTGCTCTGAAACATAACCAACGGTTCTGGAGAAATTCCATTATTTCCCCACCTTATTCAATGAGAGATCTGAGCTGCTTTTCTGCCTGGGGAGTCCGGGTTGACCGCTCCAAAGGGTGGCCACCTGCCTCTTGCTCCCATGCCCAGGCCCTCAGTTGTGGACCCATGGAAGTTGGGAAGCTGGGGCTGGAGGGCGGGAGCTATCGGGTGGTCCATACTGGCTCCCGCACTGGTTGTGTCAAATACAGCTGTCAGAGGAACATGGAACCTTCAAGAGCAGCCTTGCAAATAAATATCCAAATTGTCCTGACTCTTGTCGCACTTTATAGGCCAGATTGCCCTCCTTCGAGGACACCAGGGGCCTCCTGTGCTATGAGGAGTGTGGCTGAGCTGCTCACCCTTTGAGTTTGATGGCCTCCCCACTCCCCAATCACACCACTGACCTCTGATGTGATGGGTCCCTTCCGCCACCTCAGACACAGGGGCTCCCGGCCTCTTTGCCTCATGGTGACATTCTCTCCTGGAGACCTTTCCTCCTGTCACCTCACTCGCCCCAGCTGACCCCACTGACCCCTTTCGGGTCTGGATGGAACAGAAGGGGTACAGATTGATTATGGGTGGTGGATTTCCATGACCCACTGTCTGCAACCCTGCCCCGTCCACAAGTGAGTCTCCAGTCCCCCCGCAGACTCAAGCTCCAACCCAAATCCACAGCCTTGCCCACTCATTTCCTGTTTCATGACAGTCTTCCTCCCACTCTCATCAAGTCATGCCATCACTCCAAAACCTTTAAAGGCTCACTATTTCCACTGTATGGAAAGCAAACGCTCTCCACGCCTTTCAAAGCCCTTGGGGCCTGTTCCTTCCCATCTGTTCCAGCCCACCCCTTCCTCTTCCCTTAATGTCTTCTGTGATTCAATCCCACCAGCCCCATCCTCACTAGCCCCAATTACACCACGCTCTCCCCACCTTTGCTTCCCTGCCCTCTTCCTGGAATGTGCCCCCTTTGTCACTCCATGTCCAAGGGGCCTTAAGTCCTCCTTCCACAGAAGCCCTTCTGTCCCCACAGGCCCTCAAAGGTCTCCCCACTCTGTCTCCCCATCGGCACCCACAGCCTGCACCCCACAGAGTAACCCTTCCGCCCAGTCTCCCTGTCCCCATGAATTCCTTTTGTTTTAGGTTCTCCATCCTGTGATGGGAATGTGGGCTGCCTGGGGGCAGGGACCACACCAAGCCCGAAGGGACCTGCCCTCCTGCTTGCCCTTTGACACCCAGCCAGGGTGCAGCCCAGGGCAGATAATCCCTCAACACGCAGACTCAGAACTTCAGCCGAGAGAATGTGGCCTTTCCTCAGCAATTTCCCTGACTGTCTTGGGTTGACAACGTCAATTTCAGGCACTTTCCTTGGTGTCCAAACTCATGCCACATGCAGAGACCTGCCTGGTTGGCACTTCTGGATGATAACAAAGTGGAGATGTGATGTCACTTGCCTGGCATAAATCATTACATTTCCAGTACACAAGGGTGAAAGTGGGCCCCAGCTATGCATGGGCCTGATTAACCCAGTCCCTGCCTCTGTGGAGGTGGTGGGTGGGTGTCACCTCAGGGCTCAGTCTCCTCCAGCTAGCCAGCCCCAGGGCAAATGCCACTGGGCATGGGGAACATTCGAAACCCTGCTACTGGGCAGACGCGGGTCAAATCCTTCCCCACACAGCTCCACTCAGTAAAAGCCCATTATGATGGGCGTCTCCCCATCAGTGAAGCTTTCTTCCTGTTCCTTAAGACCCACTGAATGGCCTCAACTTGCGGCAGTTTTCTAGGGCTACCGGAATGTGGAGCAAAGCCTTCTCTGATGCCACGAACCCCAACACGTTTGTGAGTCAGGATCAACTTGAAAAGTGAGCAGTCTCTCGGCACCTGTGGTTGTTAAGACTCCTTGCTCCCTGGAACAAGACCCAGGAGGCCAGAGGGGCCTGGGCACCGTGGGGGGCGCAGATCAGCACTCGGCCCTCTCCCAGCAGAAAGCGATGATCTGATCAAGAATGCAAAGTGGGGATGAAGGAAGACACGGGCCGTAATTTACACAATGTCTTTGGGCTTAACCAGAGGTTATGAGTACCATCCACCCCGCCCCCAGCCAGTCTGCCCTTCCTTCGGTTCCACTGCTGTCTTTCTCCTGCTCCATAAACCACCATCTCCAAGCCATAAAAAGTGCAATGAGCAGCCCGGATGGAAAGATTGGGCATGGAGCGGGCAGTCAGCCATGCTTCCCTGAAGAGCCTCAGAGGACGTAGGCCGGCAGCAGAGTGAGTCTAGCCCCGAGGGGCCGTCTCCTGGCCGCCCGCGCAGGGAGCGGACGATGGGGGCTCTTCAGGCACCAGGCCAGGAATTATTGGCTTTCTCGGCTGAAAGGACCTCTTCCCACTGCCAGTCCAAGCTGGCGGGGAGCCTCCAGGATCCTGGAGTTTAGAGCAAAAGGAATCCTATAGATCCCCAAGCCTCACTCCTTGGTCCCAAGCAAAGTAGCCCATGGCAGTGTCTATACCTGCCCTACCCTTGGCGTCCAGTGTAGGTGGTGATCACCACCCTCAGAACAGAGCCAATGGACCTGGAAGTCAGGGCAGGGGAAAGGCCCTTAAAAGACCACTGAGTCTAACATTTCAGGTAACCTGGTCTGACCATCCTATGAGTTTAACTATTGGTTCTGATGTGCATGGTCGTGGTGGCAACGTTTTGGGGGCAATGGAGATGGGCGTGCTTGTCAGGCTGGCAAGATTCTTCTGAACGCTAGGAATAGGAGACAATTCAAGAAAGCCCCCAGCTCAGAGAGGTTTAAATAAACTTATTTCTATATCAGCAACACAAGACTGAATTGGGGTAGAGCAGCTGGTGAGCGGGACGGGGGGATCCCAGGGCGATGGCGAGTTGTGCTGGCCAGACTGATGGTACTTTAGTGGTTGGTAGGGGCAGCCAGTCCTTCCAGATATGGAAAAAATGTGAAAAATCAGGACAGATGTCCTTAGGTTGAGTTGAGAGGACCTGTTCCATGGGCTAGTTTATGAGCCAGCGTGACCCAGATTCAGCCTGAGATGATGGACACTCGCCCCCAAATCTTATAGATCTGTGGCGGGGGTGGGCTGGAGATAGGCCGGCCACTTGGAAGGAACCAGTGGGATGCGGGGACAATCACATATCCAGGTGGGGATGAGATTGGGCACCTCGGAGTGAAGGGATGCATCAGCGCCTCGAGGGACGGCCTGACACACTTAGGAAAGGCATCGGAAAACACTGGGCTGTTTATCATAAAATCGGTAAAGAAAATAGAATGGTTAAAATTCAGAGCCTGGCCAGGAATAGGGGCGGGGGACGGTGGGAGCCTCAAAGGAGATGCTTTCTGAAACCTCAGGAAAAAATAATGCAGGGAAATGAGAAGTGGGACAAGATGCCTTTTCTAGAACAGGGAGTTACAGATTTAGACAGTCTGTGGTGGTAATTGGGGGGCAGAGAATATTTGCATACCTCACTCTGCCACCACCATCCATCCTTTCTGCAGTCACCAGAGACCCTTTCCAAAAGCTCAGCCATGACTGCATCCTTCCCTGGCCCCAAAGCCCTCTACCTCTCTCCACTGCCTAAGAGGAAAAAATCCAAACTACTGACTGGGGTATCTGGCGTCCTTTATACTGAGGCTCTAATCAACCTAAGTTTTTACCTTATGTCCACGGGCCTGTGCCAGGACTTCTTCTTACTGCTTCCCAAGCATAACTGGCCCTTTCCCGAGTCCACACCTTTCCTCGTGCTGACACCCCCTTCCCCTGCCTGGGCTGTCCTTCCCTCCTTCTCAGCCCATTCAGCGGGGGCAAAGGCTGCCTCCCCCACCAAATGCCATTCAACCTCCACCTCCAGCAGCTGTTTGCATGTGTCCTGTCCAGCCAACCTCAGCTCACAATTATGTGGGTTTCTGTGTGTCTCCCTCACTAGAAGTTCCCAGAGTCCAGGGCTGTGGGGCATTTGTGTGTCTTCCATCTCCTAGGAGCCAATAAGTATTTGTGGAATTTATTACACATAAAATTGAAGGCTAAATACAGCATGGCAGGGCTAACCCTGTGAGGTGGGCAGGGAGGTAGTCACATCCTTATTGTGCCAGTGAAGAAGCCAAAGTCCAGTAGGAAATGACACTCCAAGTCTCCTGACCAGTGGCAGAGACAGGACTAGAATGAGGGGGGCTTGCGTTTCTGGAGCCTGTCATGCTGCGTCTCGGCCCACTCGTTCATTTGCACACTCCCTGAGTGCCGTCTGAGTCAGGCAGTACCAGAGACCCATGCTCCACTGGGAGGTGGAGCCCAGCCAGGAGATGCCGGAACAGCAGGGGGCTGTCATGCCCCACGGTGCTAGCTCTAGTGCTGGGCGCACATTGACAACTAAAAACAGTTGCCAGAGGTCAAACTGAATACTGTTCATCTGAAAGCTCCAGGGCTTAGTGTCGGGAAAGCTCAAGGGTGGGGATCCCAAAGGCCAGGCTGTCTGAGTCTCAGTCTAGCTCAGAGTGGTTCAGGTGGGCTTCAGGGAGGGCCCCCTGGGGGTGGAAGGAGGTGCTGGCTGTGGCCCCAGCCTCCAGATTCAGAAGGCTAAGGGTTAACCTGCCTCCTAGAGTTCCACTTCCTCCACCACTCCTGTCCCAACACTCAGTTCCCCTGAAGAAGGACCTGCCATTACCCTGATTGGCCTCTCCAAGGCCCAGCTGCTCTGGTTGCGTGTGCTCTCTCCCCCAGCTACAGCCGGGAGGCTGGCAGAGCAGCCTCGGTGAGAGGCAGGTGGGGTTGTAATGAACTGAAGATGGGTGACAGCTACAGAGGGACAAGTTCATCAATTAGAGCCTTCCTGCCTGAGGACTTCTGGGGAGGGCAGGGGTCGGGGAGGGAGGGGGCCGACTGGCTTCCCTCCAGAAGGTCCTGATGCCTCAAGCTACCCAGGCCCCTGGAGAGGTCTCAACCCCAGCTCCCAAGCAGCTGTTTCTGCCTTTTGCTGTGGATATCAGGGGCCTCGGAGGGACTCCCCCTTTTCGGGAGGGCTGACGAGCAGTTTCCCTGAGGACTAAATGTCTTCTGAACAAGAGGGAAAAATATTCAGTCCAGTCCAAAACTCTTCAACTTCTTATAAAACTGAACTTGGTAAAAATTAAAAAAAAATTTTTGGCACATCCTGTCAAATGTGGGTGTTGTCTATGGCTAGAAGGATCAGGGCACTGATGGCCTATGGAGGCTCCCTGGTCCTCAGGTCCCTAACCCAACACAAAGTGGCTTGCCCCTAGGGATGGGAGGGGTGATCCATGCCCACATTCCCAAGGACAGGGCCCTGAGCTATTTCCTATGGAGCAGGGCTGAGGAGCTAAGAGCAGTCACCTCTGGTGAGGTGAGTGTGGTCTCCATTTGTGCAGGCGAAGACTGTAGGTGACTAACTCAGATGAATTTCAACTTCATATATTTCAAAACAAGGGGCAAATGGGCATCTTAGAATGGAAGAAACAGAGTTAATTCTGGAAGTATGTTAGTGCCAATGGAGTCTGGGAACCCCCAACAAAGGGGGTTCAGAATCCTGAATGGGGACACTGGACTTATTACCTCCAGGGGTTTGGGAGTACTATTTGCCCCAGCCAAAAGCTAGAGGAGATGAAGCCCTGGGGTCCACAGCTGGGGGAGTCCTGGGAAGAAGGGATTACTCTAAGGCCCCCTTTGTTCCTTACAAGTCCTTACATGCTGGTGCTAATGGGGCCAAGGTGGTGGGGTTCAACCCCATGGCAGCCTCCCATGGCTACACTATCACAGACTCACCCTAATCCCAGCCAGCAAACCTGGATAGATGCAGCGCAAGTGGCAGGCCAGCATATTCCAGCTCAACATAGGAAGAATTTTCTAACAATTTAGAGATAGCTGAACTTGTCCTGGATGACCCCAAGGAGCTGGGAGCTCCATGTCACAGGGGAGTGTCCAAATAGACGTACTCTATTTGTCGTGCATGTTGTGGTGTCTGCTACCAAGCTGTGTGACCTTGGGTAGTCACTTAACACCTCTGGGCCTCTGCTTCCTCATCTGCATAATGGAGAGAGTGAACACACCTTTCTCCAAAGTGGTCTAAGAATGCAATGATGCCTAGAAAGTGCTGAACACAGTTTCTGGCACACAGGACGTGTTTGATAAGCATTAGCTGTCCAGTAAGCATTAACTGTGTGTTTTATTCTATTTATTGGTGGGACAGAGAGGTGGAAGAAATAAGCATTCAGACTCTTTCCTTTTGTGATGGTCACAGGGGCTGTGAATGCAAAGCCGGGGGCAGGGGGTGTGAGATGAGAGGCTGTCAGGAAGGTAGGTGCTTGGGAAAGAGGGAGAAAGAGAAGAGGTGACCCACCTGCAAGAACACCACGGACCCTGCCTTGCACACCTGCCCGCTGATAACACGCCAAGCAGGCAAGAAGAATGACAAGGCCATCCAATGCAGTCCTTGGCGCAGCAGTGCTGAGGGGTGAGGGAAGTGAAGTCTGAAGCAGAAAGGGGGAGGGGGCTTCAGGCCCAGGGGGCGTGGCAGCCTGCTGCAGAGGCCTGTCTTGTGACTGTGGCTCCACTCCACCCCGGCTGTGGGCATCAGCAGGGTAAGAGGAAAGCCTGAACTCAGTTGGGAGCTAGTAGGGCAGAGCCAGGAAGGGCTGGGCCTGTCTGCCCTCGCCAGGCCTGGCACACGGGCCCAGAAGTCCCCGAGGAGGGCTCATTAGATGCCACTGGAGTCCTGTGCAGGGAAAGCCTGGCTGAGAGAGATAAGCTGCAGGGTCCCAGCACAAGCCCCGGCTCCTTGGAGCTGCCAGAGCACATATTTATGGGACCCATTCAGCTCAGCCTTCATGGCAATTAATAACGGGCCAGGCAGAGAGACGATGTTTGTTGTGTGTATGTGTATATGTGTGTGTGTGTGTGTGTGTATGCTGGGGTGGGGTGTGCAGGCCGGGTTTGGTGGGGGAACTGAGTATCTTTCCTCAGGGATAACCCCCCTCTGCAGCAGATCTGGTCCCTCTCCCCGCTTGGGAGAGAGGGGCTGTCCTAGCCTAACCCTTCCAGCTGAACTCTGTGGGCAGGGAAGGGGGCAGGAGGCAGGCAAGGGCCTGTTTCCTAGGCTTCTGGGGCTCAGCAAGCCCCAAGCCCACTCTCTGCACCCAGGAGGGGCTGGAGTGACTGAAGGGAGAATCTGGGTCTTGACGTATAAGCATGATACACTCTGGTTCCCTTCTCCCCGGACTTCCATACACTGCAGGAGAAGCTGTGAGATGGGGCAGTATGAGGGAGGAGAACAAGCGGACGCAGAAGCAGGCACAGAGTGACAGCCTGGAGTTCAGGGGCAAGCCTGTTTGACGCCTGTGTGCAAAATTAGAAAAAGATTGCCCTTCAGAGTGGACCTGCCCTGTGAGAACACAGCCTGTACTGGCCTACTGTGCCAATAAAAACGGGCTTCCTTCTCCAGGCAACGCCACCAGCTCCAGGTACACGGCTTCATGAGCAGTCCCGGGCTGCCTTTACCAGCACTCTCCGGCTTGCTCAGTGCACCACCTGCACAACCATAGAGGGCAGCCCTGCAGCCCCCCGGGAGTCTCCTTACATCTGAACCCTACATTGAGAATCTGGGTCACTCTTGCTTGGCCCTGGCTGCTTCCTAGAACTTTCCTCCTCAAAGTGAGGTTGGGGCCGGCAGCACTGGCATCCCACGGGAACTTGGTGGAAACACAGTCTCAGGCCCCATCCCAGACCTCCTGAATCAGGATCTGCATTTCAACAAGATCCTCAGGTGATTCAACTGTGCAGTAAAATGGCTTAGAAAACACTGGGGTTGTCCAAACACTGGCAGAGATAGGGCAGAGAGAGAGAGAGAGAGAGAGAGAGAGATGCAGAAAGCAGAGAAAGAGATCCTCAACAGAGTAGGGCAGGAGAAGACAAAGCAGGGAGGAGGAGGCAGAGGACGCAGGCACCAACCTGTTCTGCTTGTTTCAGTCCAGTGCCCAGCCCCCTCCTCAAGACCTGTCACCAGGGCTCCTCCACGTAGTACCAGCACCCTGGGGACCTCGGATATCTGTTCCAGGTAGGTGGAGGCCCAGCCTGGCAGCTCAGAGTCCCAGGGGGGCATATTTCAGGGCAGGCCTGGACCCCTGGGGTGGGGAACCAGGGTTCTGGGGGCCTGGCTCCACTACATCCACCTCTGCCCCCCATCTCTGCACAGGCCTTTCACCAGGATTTCCAGGCTGGTGTGCAGGCCCGCGTGCCTCAATCACTCCTGACACGCTGGTTGCAGGAAGAGAATAGCTTTCAGCTCAATTACCCTTCACATTCCAATATCATAACGCTCCAATGAGGTTTTTTAACCAAAAACAAAAAAGCCGTGTCTGCCACAGGCCAGATGCAAGGCCAGCCATGCAGAAGGGACGGGCCTGACCACCTAACAGCGCCCCAGGGGAGACCATGGGAAGGGACCCGTCCCAAGGCACTGGCTGCACAGAGAGGACACTGAGGTCCAGGGCCTCAGTTTACTGACAACACATGCCCTGCCTCCGCCCATCCACTACTAGGCCTGAACGACTCTCGGCCCTGGGGAGAGGACACTGAGACCCATGTCCAGGGAGGCAGCAGGGAGTGCCGTGCCCCGGACCAGTGCCCCAGGCCTTCGCTGTCACAACACTCAGTCTACGTTCTCCTTCTAGGGGCAGGAATGCCACCCAGACCCCTCTGAGTGCCACGGCATGATGGCATAACTCAGCTGGGCCACAACCTGGGGAGCTGGGGTCTAGTCTTCATGTCATTTCATACCCACTGGCTCATCTGTGTCTTTTTTTTTTTTTTTTTTGCGGTATGCAGGCTTCTCACTGCTGTGGCCTCTCCCGTTGCAGAGCACAGGCTCTGGACGCGCAGGCTCAGCGGCCATGGCTCAAGGGCCCAGCCACTCCGCGGCATGTGGGATCTTTCCAGACCGGGGCACGAACCCGTGTCCCCTGCATCGGCAGGCGGACTCTCAACCACTGCGCCACCAGGGAAGCCCTCATCTGTGTCTTAACAACAACGCTGACTAGTTAGGAAGTTAGCTAGAGCTAAGGGTATTAACCCTACTGCATAGATGGGTAAACTGAGGCCTGAGGAGATGGAAGGAGAGGCCCAAAGACATGAGGAAGAATCTCAGTCTGGTGTCCCTTTAAGATACACTGCTGCCATGGGAGGTGAGAGGTGTGGAGTCGGGGTGAGGTCTGCTCCAGTCCAAAGAATCTAGGCAGGAAGGAACTTATCTCCACTCCCTTAGTATGATGTGACTGTCCCCATCTGAAGACTGTTTTCACGGGGGAGGCATAACCAAGGGTCTATACCGTGAATCCTGCACACTCAGTGAACTCCTGAGCACACATGTTCCATGCTCGTGCCCCACCCCATGTCACACCTTGAGGGGCTCCAGAACAGTGCCCAGAGGAAGAGGTCTGGCCCACCCTCTCCCAGCCAGCTGTGCTTTCGTCTGCCTGGCCAGCTCGGTGCTAATGGCCTTGATGGCAGCGTCCCCTCCCTGTGTCCTCCTGGCCTCCCGCTGGCTGTGGCCAATTGGCTCATGATTTACTGCTCCGGGGCGCTGACCCGTGAGGGAGACACACAGGACAGAAGGAGGCAGGGCGGACGTCACGCCTGAGGTGTGTGCACGCATGCGTGTCCTGGTGCAGGGGTGGGAAGGCATCTCTCCAGGAACGCGCTGCCCAGCTGGGCTCTCTAGGACTGGGAGCGGCATCCCACCCTCTCGCTATCCCATGCTGGCCATGGCACTGGGCACCGTCTGGAGAGAGGAGGACGGGGGGAGACCTCGAGAGGGCTGCCAGGAGCCTCAGCCCAGAGGTCAGGCCCAGGAGCCTAGCACCCCTCTCACAGGGGTCCGCCCCCTGCTGGGTCCTCTGAGAATCTGGGCACGCACGCCACGAACACCTCCACGGCCCCGCCTCCCGACCCACTGTCAACAGAGGCAGCACAGCATGGGTGGGGGACCTGGAGGTGCACCAGCTGTGTTCACATCCCGGATCAGCAACTGACTTAACCTCTCTGAGCCTCAGATTCCCCACCTTAAAAGTGGGGATAGGGCTTCCCTGGTGGCGCAGTAGTTGAGAGTCCGCCTGCCGATGCAGGGGACGCGGGTTCGTGCCCTGGTCCGGGAGGATCCCACATGCCGCGGAGCGGCTGGGCCCTTGAGCCATGGCCACTGAGCCTGCGCGTCCGGAGCCTGTGCTCCGCAACGGGAGAGGCCACAGTAGTGAGAGGCCCACGTACCGTAAAAAAAAAAAAAAAAAGTGGGGATAATCCCAATACCTACACCACAGATGGGTGATAAAAAGTACCAAGTGAATGCATATACAGTCTCCATTATTGTTATTACTGTTGTTATTCAGTGCTTTCCTCACGCCCAGTATCCCTAGCCCTTATGGGTTCAAGGAATTATAAGATACAGATCCCATCTTTAATCAGTTCATGAATCCTGGGACTTGGGACCAGGAGAACCCACACATCAGACAAGTGGTATAAACAGAAGCTGGAACGGGAGGTGGGAGGAAGGCAAGGTCACTGAGCCCATGCCAGGCCTGCTAGGGGCCCGGTGCCCCGTCCCTTCCTCAGTAATGCCCCTGAATCCAGAAGGGACTTTTCTATCTTGTGGGGTCTACACTCACCTCAGATATAAGGAAGAAGATGGGGAGCCCAGATGCGGGGGAAGCCTCTCCGGGCCTCAGACCCAAACCAGTCCCTGCTCCCTCCCTCCCCAGCCCAGACTGAGAACTCCCACAGGTGACCCAGGCTGCTGCAGGGCCGGGTGGTGGAGGGGAAGGACAGAGCAGAGAGAAGCAATTTGCCAAGCTCATTTAGAGTTCGTGTGTCCAATTCTGCTGCCTGGGGGGAGACATGCTGATCTCCATTCACGCCACATGCCACAAGGGACTTGGGAGTTAGGAGGGGGGCAGTGGGGGCGGGGGGTGGGCAGCAGGGCCCCGCTTTCCCGTAGCACTAAAGCTGGGATGAGTGACTGCCCTATTCCACCCATCAGCCATCCAGACGGGGCCAAGCTTTGGGTGGTGGCTGCCCGAGTCCTCAAGCACTGGCCTCCCACCCTGCTTTAAAGGTGCCACTGTGGGTGAGCAGGACCCAGCTGGGATCTCCTGAAGGCCAGGGACAATATCTCACTCCTCTTATGTCCCCAGGGCCCAGCATGGACTTGGCATCCAGCAAGTTTGATGAATGAGTGAATAAATGAATGCATGAGGGTGGGGTCAGGTGCATGGGACCAACACTTCTGCATCCCAATACTGCTCTGGTAGTAAGCCAAGAAGAAACTCCTCTATCTCTGTCTCTGGGCTCATTGGTGCCAAGAGGTCAAGCTTTCCAGGAGGGTCTCCAGCACTCAAGCACCTGCTAAGCCCTCCTCTGGGCAATGGGGAGGTCCTCCTGGGGTCCCAGGAGCATGGCAGCCAGTTCTTGGATGCAGCACTTCTCAACACAATGCTCCACCACCCTCATCTGCAAGCTCTCCCTTTCTCTATACCCACAGAATGGTCTCTTAGGCTCTCCCACCTCATCTCACCTGGTTTCTACAAGGCTTCTTCCCAGCCAGGGGCCCTCCCCAGCTCTGGGTGCCCCTGCCCCATGGCTGGCCCACATGGATCATCCCTAACAACCACCAGCCTCACACCTACATCCAGACAACCCACCTCTGGGTACACATATCCTTCTGCCTGAAGGGCCCCAAAGGAGCAAGTGAAGTAGAGTTTGGGGGTGTTGGAGGGGTGTGCTGTAGAATGCGTGCCCTATTACTCTGCCTTCAAAGCACCTGTATCTGTCTCCTACCTCTGCTGAAACAAAGTCCCACTTAGTGGCTTAAAACAATACAAGTTTATCATGTTACAGTTCTGGGGGCCAGAAGTCCAAAATGGGTCTTACTGGACTAAAATCAAGTGGTTAACAGGCCTGTGTTTCTTCTGGAGGCTCCAGGGGAGAAGCTGTTTCCATGCCTTTTCCAGCTTCTAGAGGCCACACTCATTCCTTGGCTCATGGCCTCTTCTTCCTTGGTCAGACCATCAGTATCACAACTTCAAATCTCTCTCTCTGACCTCTGACTCCATGGTCACATCTCCTCTGATTCTCCTACCTCCGTCTTATAAGGAGCCTTGTGATTACAGTGGGACCACACAGATCAGCCAGATATCGCCCCATGAAGGCCCATAACTTCATCACACCTGCAAAATCCCTTTTGCCACGTGAGGTAACATAGTCCCAGGTTCCTGTGATTAGGATGTGGACATCTTTGGGGCTACTCTTCTACCTACCGTACCCCAGTCCCATTAAATGACACCCTTTCCTCCAACATCCCTGAGTGAGGTGCCCTCATTTCCCATTGCTGCCTGCAACTCCGGTGAGACCAGGCTCAACCCTTCTCCGAAGGCCTTGGTGGGGGACTGGCCAGCACTTCTGAGCTGCCTTCAGCATCAGGCCTTGGGAACAGGGCACACCAGGAATGGTTCATGAAAAGGGGGGAGAGAACAGCCGTGCAAAGGCTCTGTGGCACAATGCCCTCGGGCACCAGAAAGAAGGTAAAGGCACAAGGAAGCACAGAGCCAAGGGGAGGTGAAGAAGGGGCTGGGGCCAGACCCTGCCAGCCTGGTGGGATTCTGGTCACCATCCTCAGAACACCACGGAAAGGTTTTAGTGACATCCCTTGCACATCACAGGGACTCAGTACAATTGAATGAGTGGACGGACGGAAGAATGAATGCATGAGTCTGTCTACCTTCCTTCCTTCCTCACCAGTGACCTGCCCCAAACCTCCCTCCTGCACAGCAACAGTTAATGGGATCTCCCAGGCTTGCTCACTTATTTATTTATCTCCCCACGCCTGCTGTCACCGACCCGTGCAGCTCGAGCGTGGCTCCGTGGAAATGTCTGTAATCGCCAGCACACTTTAGGCATTACTTCCACACCATTTAGGGCTTTCCGCCCCAATAGCTGCTGTTGCATTTCCCTCCATCTCCATCTTTTGGGCTGTGTTGGGTAGATTTTTTGTTGTTTTTTTAAAAGGTCTTGTGGCCCCTGAGTTTGGGGCATCTGATGGTTTGGGGAGGTGGGAAGAAAGACAATGCTTTGGGAGATTTATTATTCCTCTCCCGTTGCCCTGGCCCTGGCCCTGCCCCAGCCCTGAATAGAGAAGGGAAAAATACAACAACAATCACTTCAAGCTGCTAAGAAGCCTTTAAAGATTTTTGTGTTTTCTCATGCAGGCCTGAGACTGGGTTGCTGGTAGGAGCTGCAGCTTTGTGGAAGCCTGAAGGTGCTGGAACTCAATAAAGGTCACTTCAACCAAACACCTCTCCCTGTCCACCTTCTCCAGACCCAAGGCTGGCCTCTCAGAAGCTGGCAGGCTTACAATAAACCCCAAACCCCAAGTGGATACGCTGGGGGTAAAATGCATTTGGACTCACTTTGGGGGGCAGTTACAGAGAAGACAGCATCTGGGACTAGCTGTGTGGCCTTGGGCAAGTCACTTAACCTCTCTGGGCCCATTTCTCCAGCTATAATATGAGGACAAGCACACCCTTCTTACCAGGTGAAAGACTTCTATGAGGATCGAAGGAGACTGTATGAGGAAAGGGGCCCACATCCTTTTCTCCCTTCCCCTTCCTCTCAACCCAAGTTTCAACCACTCCATTTAGTTTCCCGTGCAGCCTCCTGTCCCCACACTCAGGCAGCTCCATATCCACCTGCAGAGATGACCCCTGACTAGGGAGGGGCTGCCTAGAGGTGATGCCCACAGGTGACAGTCCTTCCAGTCTTGCCGTGTGTGGGCTGTAGGCTGAGCCCTGCACATGCATCATCTCATGTCACCTGCATAGTGGCAAACCTGCATTAGCACCACACCCATTTAATCAGAGACAGGAAGTTTCCTAGGGACTCACAGATATAAGTTGTGAGACCAAGATTCAAACCATTAACCTAACAACTGTGGGAAGTGACCTCCGAGACGAAGCTGGCTGCCTCTACCCCGGGTCTTAGGTGATGATAAAAACCTAATAGAATGTATACTATAAAATGAAAATGCACAAAAGTAATCCATGGGGTTAGAAGCCACGACAGTGCTTACTTTCTGGAGGGAGGAGGAAGGACTGGAAAAGTCGCAAGGGGGCTTCTGGGAGCTGGAGAGGTTCTGTTTCTTGATCCAGATGTGGTAACACAAATATGTTCACTTCGCAATTAACTCATAAACTTATGAACACTTATGATTGTTCATGTCTCTATATGTGTGCTTAGGTAATATGTAGACTCAAAAAAAGGAAGAAAAGGAAGGAAGGAAGGAAGGGAAGAAAGAAAAGAGAAGAGAAGAAGAGAAAAGAAAAGAAAAGAAAAGAAAAGGAAAGAAAAGAAAACTCATGAAGCCTGCAGGGCCATTGGAGAAAATACCCCAGGGGTTAATGTGTCCTACTTGCATGAGGCTTTAAGTTCAGGGCCTTCCTGTCCGTCCTGACCTTGACCCCGCTATGGAGTGGACAGGCTCAGGACTAACAGTCCCATTTAACAGAGGGGAAAATTGAGCCCTGGAAGGGGGAAGCGACTCACCCAGCCACAGATGGTGGGGTTCCTGTCCCCTCCAGGATACAGCTCTCCCCACTTTAACTTGTTGAGCTGCACGGACAGGTGACAAAACAGGAGGGTCTGCCCACTGGCTGAGCCCACCCGAGGAAGACTCAGCACCCAGACCTGGGACTGCTTGGCCTCTCTTGCCCATGAGGGGGCCTGGGGCCACCCCAGGAAGGAAAGGCCAGGCCAAGGTTAGGAAGCAGAGGGTTCGCCCAGGAGTGGGGTTTAGAAGCCAGGATGGATGCAATGGGTGTAGGAGCAATTCCAAGGGCAGGGACTGAGAGAGGCCTGTGCCTTCAAGTCCAGTGGAGAAGACCAAGTGAAGGGCCTAAGTATGATCCCAGTGGGCCAACTCCAAACGGAATAACCCCAGGGAAGTCTTCCAACTCCTCTAATACTTGGCTTGCTTATCTGTAAATGGTGACAGAGAGGACCAACCTCCCCCGCCCTCCCCCACCAGCTTGCTCTGAGGAAGGCAGATTAGGGTCTGGCTAAATGGTAGGAAGGAAGACGGTGCAGTGGGTTTGGGTGAGAGCATCTCGGGGGAGGGCACAACATGAACAAAGGCAGGGCGGCAGGAAAGTGACCACCCTGTAGTGAGGATCCAGGACAGAGAGGACAAGAAAGCTGGGAGAGTAAAGCCTCATGCAAATGGAATGCATTTCAACGTAGGGTTTGTGCTAAGAATGGTGGGAGGCACAGCTGGGCTCACACTGGGAGATACCGAGAGGGGAAGGGTCAGTGGAAAAGGCCTCCAAGCCCCTTCCCTCTCTCGAGGGCAGGACTGAGCCTGTGACCCTCCTGGACAAGGACGTGACCAGGCATTCAGCTCTTTGTGGCTGGCAGTACCCCACACTGGGGAGGTGGGCTGGCCAGTGGATGGTGAAGACAGTGAGCGGGGACAATTGCATTGCACCTAGTGATTACGCCCTGGGTGAAATCTCTCAGGCGCATTATCACATCTGGAGAGAAGAGCGGGCTTTTTAATAGACAGACAGGAGGCTTCTACTTAATGTTATTATAAAGAGGGAGAACTCAGCCCCTCCCAGCCTCCAGCCAGCACCACAAAGTTGCAAAGTAATTAAAGGCTGCTAAGGAATCAGAGAAATTATAATAATTCCATCACCCAAGACCTCTCTCCCTCTTTCTCTTTCTCTCATTTTCTGGTAGAAAACAAAGTGGGTCAGGCAGCCTGAGGACGCATCACAACAAGCTTACTGTGTGGGCCCTCCATGTTATGGGGGTGCTGCCAGGTCTGTCCCCAAGCCATTTTGACAATATCCGAACTTGTTACGGTAAGTAGAGGGGCCGAGACAAAAATCACAGAGCAATTTCCGAGAAGAGGAAAGGCAGGACCGCGTGTGGTCGGTCCACACCCTCAAGTGGGCTCTTCGTCGAGAAAACAGACTGCCAGGCCATGGCTCCTGGGGTGTGGGGTGCTATGGGAGTCCAGGAGGCAGCACCCGCTGGGCCCCCAGCCCAGCTCTGGACATCCACCTCGGAGAACAGCGCTGCTGCGCCTCCACCCAGGGGTGTACTCAGTCTCACCACGGGTCTGGAAACTGTCTCCCTGAGCATCTTCCCTGGTTACTTTAGGTCTTCAGTGGTTTGCCACTGATTTACCAGGCGACCTTGGGCAAATCTTTGACCCTCTCTGGCTTTGATGATCTCTACAGAATGTGTGGTGGGAGGGAGTCTCCTCGACGGTCCTTCTGGTGCTGGTTTCAAGGAGTCTATTTGAAATGCTCTCTGCCTATTACTAGTTATTTCTAGGTGACTCTGTCTCCATTTTTTCCTTGTCACATCTTTGTTTCATGTTTTCCTCATGTTTCCTGTCTCCCGCTGGACTTAAGTTTCTTGTCCACTAACACCCCAATACCAACCAATCAGTACACAGCAACGGAGCCCACCTGTCGAACTCCTCGGCCTTCCAAGCAACTTGCCTGAAGTTCTCTGGGAACTTTTCAGAACAACAGGAATGCCGATCAGCTACCCTGTGGATGTGCCGCTTCATACATATGCTCTCATGTGTATGAACTCTCACAACAACCTCAATGTATCCCTATTTTATAGATGAAGAAACAGAGGCTCCAGGAGACTAAGCCCCTTGTTCATGGCCTCCCAGTGTGGAGCGAGAGCCCACGTGTGCCTGCCTCCATCACAGTGTTGCAGTAGGGACCAGGGTCCCTGTGTCACAGATGGGGCTCAGCTTCTCACGATGCAGTGAAGCCACGGCTGCTCCTGGATGCACAAGGGACCTTCTTCAACCCTCTGTTTCCTAAACCTGTTCTCCCAACCAAGGTCTAAGGAAACCTCACTGCCTGGAGGAAAAGGGGTGCAGGCAGGAGTTTTACACCCTTCCTCCAACAGGGCCCCACCACGGGGGAGAGGAGAACAGTAAAGAGAAAGGGAGATGAAAGACGCCAGATGGACTCCGGCGCACGAGGCTGACAGCCCAGCAATGCTGCGGGAACATCTCCAGCAGGCAGCTCTCATCTCCTTCCATTTAGAGGTTCTTTATTTAAAGGGCGGGGGGCACAATAAAAGGTATCCCGGCACGTGCCAGAGAATCTCTAATGCACACGAGCTGGGTTCCACACACGGTCCCCTGCTTCATATTCCTGGCAGAGGGTCCTGCAGTCATTGCAATGGAATTATATGGGCCCCCAAAGACTCCCAGCGAGAATCGGTGAGGAAACCGACGTAATTAAAAACATTATTACCATTCAGACAAAATAATAATTTCAATCACATCTGGGCTCCTTCCGTCTCCTGCTGCCACACTGTCCTCTTTCCTCGTGCTGAGTGGGGGGGGGGGGTGCCCACAGCCCTGGCCACGCCCCACGGGCATGGAAGGAGCTGCCACAGGGATCTCGGGGGATGGGGGGTCCTGGGTTTCACTCCACAGGGTGGAGGAGGGAGCAAGGAGCTTTGGACTGTGTGGCTAGGCTGAGCTCTGGGTTTTGTGGGACTCCATTTACTCCCTCCCGGGCACCCAAGACCAAGGAGGAGGTGGCAGAAAGATGTTGACTCTTCCCTGCGGGCAGGCTGAGCAGCCTGGCATTTACCCATGTGTGGGTCTCTGACTTCTCATGAAAATGTGTTGCAGGCACATTTGGGGACTGAAGTCTTGAAGGCTACCTCTGGGCGCACACTAACCCTGCAGGTCACACGGAAGGGGCATCGCTATGACCATGGCTGTGTCCTGACCATTGAGGATGGTCCTCACTGCAGACAATGGGCAGTGGGCTCTGAGGGAAGCTTCTCCACTGAACCCCCATAGCCTGCGCATGGGGCTGTGTGACAACATCCAGCCTTGGATGGGAGGAAGCCTGTGCTCGGAGCCCAGACTCCCCAGCTTGTCTCCCTGGGCAACATTTGGCAAACCACAGCAGGTCATGGCAAAGCTACAAAAAGACCCATGCAAAGATGCTGAAAAATGAGAGAGAGAAAGCCTATGGCTCTAGTTGCAAGCATATCTGATGCCAGGGGACTTAGGGAAAGCAGTCACCTTGTATTGGCCTCAACTTCTCTCATCTTGAAAATGGGAAGAATAACTTTCCCTTGACTTACAGAGTTGTCATGAGGACAAATGAAAGACAGTCAAAACACTAGGACATAGAGAAGACATTACTTAAATATGTGCGTGCGCACACACACACACACACCCAACCTCAAGACCGTAGAAATAGGCAGCCCTATTGCTTTGCCCATATGCGTATCTTCATTGCTACAAGCCCAAAGCTTGTTGTCCTTGCTGCTGCAGGCTGAGACACCCGCCTGCTGGGAGAAAGGAGGGGTTCCAGGTATCCGTCAATGTGCTGATAGCAGGGGGAGACCAGAAAAGGCACAGGCACCGGCTGCTCACCGAGGGACACAGAGACATGGCCCAGGGTTGCCACCTGGCTAGAACAAACTACTCTGACTCTGGCCAGCAGGATCCAGAGCCCCTGAAATGATTTATTGGCCTCCCTCTCCCAGATCAATAGGTGGGTGGTTATAGATAGAGGGGCCCCTGGGCACTGTGGCCCCGAGGTATAAATTAATATGGCTTGTCAAGTTTCTGCCTCTCCTGGCGTGGGAGATGACACTCTCATGAGCAAAGCTGACACCTCAGGGGGGATGGCAGGCACAAGCCAGTGGAAGTCCCCCTCACCCCCCATCTCCCTCTGCAACCTGGGGATGCAGTTTATAAATCATTCAGCATCTGATGGGCAGGCACTCCTTGAGGGGGGCAGCTGGGGGCACTGCTGTAGGGCCCAGTGGGTGCTAATAAGTTTGGCAAGTCCACCTCCTCAGGCTCTGGGCCACCCCGGGCTCCCCACATGCCCACGGCACATGGGATGGCATGGCTGAGATTCAGGAATTGGCAGGCAACAGAGGGCATCAGTGAGCACCTGCAACGAGCTCTTTGCATAAATGCTCCTGCTGTCCTTCCAGCCACCCAAGAGGCACAGGAAGCAGCAGGGCTCTGCCCATTCGTGAAGTTCACGTCCAAGGGACAGGTCCTAGACTGAGTGCTGAGGACACACAGGTGACCAAGCTCTGTTCCTGTTCTGTCTGACGGGAGAGACAGACATGCAAACAACAACTACAACCATGAGCATTTACTGGGCATTTACACTGGGCACTATGCTAAGTACTTCTCTTACATGGTCCCATACACTTTAATCCTCACAACAATTTTGCAAGGCAGTATAATTATTTCCATGTTGCAGGTAGAATTGAAGCTACCTGCCAAAGAACCCATAACCAGACTTGTCTCTGAATCCTGGCTCCATCCTTGCCTAGCTTTGGGCAACTTACATAACCTCTCTACTTCTCCATCCACATCTGTAGAATGTGAACACGAGTGGCTACCCCATGAGGTGAGAACTCAGTGAGCTCCCACACTGGAAGTATGGCATTGGGTACGTAGGAAGCTCTGAATTACAACAAAACATCAAATTATTAATATCGTTATAGAAATGAATTATTTACTTTGTTTCATTTATTTACAAAAGATTGACAGGAATACTCTTCTCCCTGTTTTCCCATCTCTAGTAAGGATATACAAGGAGTAACTTTCATTTGTCTTTATTAAGTGACATGGAGAGATGGTGTGGCCTAGTGGGACCCAGCGCCAGGAGCCCTGGGTTCTGGCTCCGACCCTGTCCCCAGCCAGCTTTGAGGCTCAGGCAAGGACTCTGTCTATCAGGCCCCTGTCAACTCGTCCCAGCACCACCCGTCCCCACTTCTAGCCTCATCCCACCTTACAGCTGGTCACCGAAAGCCAGGGGTGACAAAGATCTATGCAGGACCTGTCCATCACAGAAACTGGGGAGGGACCCAGAGGGCCCAGGCCCACTTCCAGCCTGGCTTTGTTTCTACAAGGTAACAGTGGGCACCTGCAAGGGACACACACACCTATACAGTCACTGTCCCGCCTCAGCAGGATCTCTGGTCAGGAGTTAGAGTTCATGTCCCTCTTTGGGAAATTCCAATACATGAAAAGAAGCTAAAGGATCACAGAAAGTACTGATATTCAGAGACAACATAATCTGCTTCTCTGACTAACAAACTCCTACTCATCCTCTAAGGTCCCAAACAAATAGCCCCCATATATAGACCAGGTCACGCCTTCCACAGTCCCCTCCATAGGTCTACGCCTTCCACCCTACTTTGCACATTCTAAGCTACCATAGCATTTAATACATTTAGACATAGTTAGACATCTACTTACTTGTTTTTCTCTCTGTAAAATTACCTTCCCTGAGCACAAAGACCCTGGTCTCAATCACCAGTAGTTTATGGTGACTGAGTGTGGCTCAATTCTGTAGTTTATGGTGTGGCTAAAATGTATTATGAGCCACAAACTGGGCTAAGGGCTTTTCCTACCTGCCTTATTATAGCTCTCACAATAACCCCACAAGGCAAATATTGTTGCCCATCTTATAGATAAGAAAACTGAGCTCCATAAAGGTTAGATTCCTTCCAAAGTTGTACAGCTGGCAAACAGTAGAGTCTGTTTTTTCTACCCTGCATATCCAAGCCAGCTGAAAACCCCTGGGCCCTGCTCCATAGCTGTTCAACGAATGTTTGTGTTCATTTCAAACGATTTGAGTAGATCAAAGCACAGCGGATCAGATTTGGGCTTTGAAGGATAGGCAGAATAGAGTTAGGCTGAGAGAAGAAAGAAAACACTCCAGTACTAGTTAGAACAGTAAAAAGTGTGTTTTAGAAAGAAAAGAGAGACACAAACACACTCTCAGAGGCACTGGATCAGCCCCTTGGCTGACAGGAGGATTCGTGTTGAGGAATACCAGAAGATAAGTTGAGAAAGGTAGGTTGAGGCCAGATGGATAAAAGCCTCCACTGCCCAGCTAAGGAGGCTGAACTTCTCAGAACTTCAATGACGTGGCCATCCCTGACACTTCAGAGGCCCTCCTTGACCCGAGGAGCCACCTGGCACCATCTGACTTCTAACCTCACGCCATCCTCCCGACCAAACACCCAGGCCCGAGGGTTACCTCCCCAGGGCACAGCTGGAGGGACGCTGAAGGTCAGCGAGGTGGGCATGCACCCCTAACAGAGGTGCTGGAGCAGCGTCGCTGGGCACAGACACAGGCAAACACGTTTGAGCAAATTGGAACGCCGTAAAAGTCTATTACAGCAAATCAAACAGCAGTCAGCATGACAGCCATTAGCCTGAAATGAATACACAGGGGCTTAATGAGGTCTGTCAAGGCTGGCTTGGTGAATTAAGTTGCCAATTCTAGCAGGATTTCCCTTTTCTTTACGGACTTGAAAGCATCCACGCTGCCGCTGCCTCGTTAGGGCTTCGACAAGTGAATTGCAGGGCCTTTCACCCTGATAAAATGGATAATTACATGTAGAACAGCTTAGTGAGGGGAGAGGGGTGGGCAGGGGGGGCACCAAGAACAGACAAACCAAAACACACCTGCCCAGCTTAGGCAGGGGCTTTCAGAGGGAGAGGGGGCAGGGCGGGGTGGGCAGGGGGCGGGTGAGCTTCTCCCAGGAAAGGGGCAGTGCCTGGTCTCGACCCGCCTCCCATCTGCTCCTATTCCAGGCCTGAGGACGTGGGTCCCCATGGGTGATGTCTCTAGGCAGCTGTTGACAGGCTGAAAGTTCCCCTCAAAGATGGGCTACCCCAGCACCTCTCAGAAACCCTCTGATGGGGAGGGCCATAGATATTATCTTCCAGGGCTTGCTGTCACAATGGAGTTAAAAATGCAGCTTCCTGGGCCAGCTGTCCCCCAACTACTGATTCAGAATTGCAGGGGCGGACTTCCCTGGTGGCGCAGTGGTTAAGAAGCCGCCTGCCAATGCAGGGGACATGGGTTTGAGTCCTGCTCCGGGAAGATCCTACATGCCGTGGAGCAACTAAGCCGTGCACCACAACTACTGAGCCTGCGCTCTAGAGCCCGTGAGCCACAACTACTGAGCCCGTGTGCCTAGAGCCCGTGCTCTGCAACAAGAGAAGCCACCACAACGAGAAGCCCACGCACTGCAACTAAGAGTAGCCCCCACTTGCCGCATCTAGAGAAAGCCTGCATGCAGCAACAAAGACCCAACGCAGCCAAATAAATAAATTAATTAATTAAAAAAAAAAAAAGAATTGCAGGGGCCTGGGAATATGCCTCCCAACAGTCCCCCAGGAAATTCTGATGGGGTATGTTTGGGAGCCTCTGATTCATCACCTCTCCGGCACTCAGTACTAGATGGCTCTGAAACACGGGGTTCTCCTGCTTCTGCTTGTATAACTTCAGGGATGGGGAGCTCAGTACATCCTCAGCAGGACGGGGGAGTAGATTGTGGGGTCTCATTAGAAAGTTCTTCCATATGTAGACCTAGATTTACCTCCCTGTAACTTGTTCCCCATGCCTATCCCTGGGTTTTGGACACATCAGACCCAAACATCATCAGGGCCCCTAGGGCTGGGGGGAGTGGAAGTTGGGAAGGTTAGGGATGGTGTGCAGGTGGCTAGGATGACCAAAAGAGGAGCTGAGTGGATGGAAGCAGCGACTGGAGGTCTTTGTCAGCCCTCAAGGAATAATGAAGCACTGGAGGATAAGAAAGAGCCACTCCTGCTGGGATGCCTCCTCAGATCACGGCATGTCAGTCCTGGAAGGGGCCTGGCCCAACTCCCCAGTTTAACAGTTAGCTGTTGGAGTTGAAGCCAGCAGAGGGGCAGTAACAGGTCTAAAGTCTCACCCAGCCAGTTGCTGGCACAATCAGGACTAGAACCCAGATGTCTTGACCTCCAGTCTCCCTCTTCCCACCATACAACACAGGAGCTCCGCTGCTCACCTTGGCGAGCTTCTCCTGGAAACCCACCTCCTCCTGGAAGCCTGTTGAGATTTCTCTGATCACTCTGGCACCCCCTCAAGACTGATGCCTCACAGGGTCTGCAGTGCCCCCTGTCTCTCTGGTTTGCATTCTCACCCTATTCACATCCATAGGGCCTCTTTCACTGAATCGTGCTTCTCAAGGGCAAGGGCCTGTGGTTTCCAGGGTGACTTCAATGTAAGCAGGAGACCCCTGCCTGAATTCTGGGCCAGGACCAGCAGACTCTTCCCTGGTACTCCACCTGGGGCTTGAGCCAGGCAGCTAAGCTCTAGCTCAGGTGACCAACCCAGGCCAGGGCTGGTCAGTGCCAAGCCACCTCGGGTCAGGAGGGGCCAGGCCTCTGTCCAGCTGACACCACATCCCCACTGGCCACACGGAGCAGCCCTGAGCAGGGCATCGAGTATCAGGCCACCGAAGTGACCTGATAGGGAGGTTTACATGCAAGCGAGTAAACCACACAGGCCTTCTTCCAAGGACAGTGTGTCCTTCCAGCCGGCCCCTCTTGGCCTACCCTCCCCTCATCAGATGGGCAGGAGGCAGGCCATTTTATCCCACCTGTCCTCTGCTTTTATTAGATAAGGAGGACCACGGCCCAGAGAGGTTAAGTGACATGCCCAAATGGACCCAGCAATCTGGGAGCAGAGCAGGGGCGAGGCCTGGGGTCTCTGGCCTCTGGTTCTGGCTCCCCTCAGTATATATTCCTCTGGCCTCCCAGGTCTCTGTGCAGTGAGAGCCTGGCACAGCGCCAAGCCCACAGCAGACACTCAATAAATATTTGTTAAATAAATGAATGACTGAAGAGGCTCTCTCCTTGGAGGCAGAGGCCTTTGGAGGGGGGATTCCAGCAGGGTGGTGTTGGAGGTCACATCTTCTCCTGGCAAGGGAGAGAGGAAAAGGCTGGCCCTGGCCCAAGGGCTGGGGAGCAGGGATGCGACCCCTCATCCCCTTGCTATTGCTGCTGTCTGCTGCCCCCCGTGAGGGAAGGCGGAGGGCAGCCATGTCTGCCAGGATGGCAGCTGAGCAATGGGTGCAAGGCTCATTAACTCCGAGCTGTGCCCTTGGTTTCTGAGCCCAGGCCTGGAGTGCAGGCTGGCACGTAGAGACCATTAAATTAGAGAGACTTCCAAATGAGCGGGGGCCCGGAGCCAAGCTGCAGTCCTGGGCACACCGGCCATAGCTCAGGGCACCATGTCCCCATGCTTGGGACTGCAGGCTCTCTCCCTATGTCCCACCCCATCAGGGGAAGGGCATGAGTACCTCTGGTGTGTCCCACGTGCACATCTGTCCTACTTCACTCTGTCTGGCACAAGCACAGGACCCTTGGCTCACAGCTGAGTAAGGAGGGCCAGCAACTGGAACTTAGAGGCATGAGATCAGGTTTCTTCAACCCCGAGGAATCTGAAGCTGCCCTGGGAGTCAGGAGGCTCAAAGTCAAAGCTGTGTGACCTTGGGCAAGTCACTCTCCCACACTGAGCCTCACTTTTCTCATCTATAAACTGAATAGATATTTTCTAAACCTCTTTCAGTTTCCTGATCCAATGACCTACAACATAAAGGGGCTGGCACTCCAATGCCGTGGTGCCAGGCTGCCTCTCCCCAGTGGACTTCATCTCCCGTCATTCCCATCCCAAACCTTTACTGCTGCTACCCAACCCAGAGCCCCGAGGGCAGGCCTGAGGGACACCCAGTTAGAAGCTCTTTACCCTCCACCTTCAAGGTCTTTGAATCACTGTCAGGCCAGAAGACTGCCATCAGCCACTGGGGAGAGGGACAGTAAGCAAGGAGAACGCTGGGGCCATCGGGAGCCAGCAGCCAGCTTATTAACGAACTGTTCGTAACGCAATAATGTGCACTTCTCAATTACCAGCCATGGCTTGGTTTTACCCACACGCACTCATGCAAATACACTGAGTTACACAGACAACCCAAAGCAGCCGAAGGCCAGCAAGACAGCACAGGGTTCAAGAAAGAAAGCCCCTTCCAGGTACTGCATGCACTTTGCATCCTGGGGGACCTGCTCTAGCCAAAGCTGGGAGGCCTGGGGTTAGGCCTGCCAACCTACCTGCCCAAGGCCCGCACTGGCTGTAAATGGAAAAAAGGTGCAACCTGCCCCTCCCAACCTCCGTCCTGTCCCTGACTCCGGCTGGAGTTGGGAGGGCTCATTCAAGGCAGGCTCTCTCTCAGGCACAAGGTTCCCCCCAGCCAGCAGACAGGCCCCCTCAGAGGCGCTGGCTCAGTCACCAACCTGACCAGAGCTGGTGCCTGGGCTGAGGTGTGGGCAGGAGAGGAGCTGGAACTGCCCTTTTCCCAGCATCAGCCTCCTCCCCAGTGGCCCCAGAGCAGCAGGCCCCCAATGTCCCTCAAGTGTGCCCCTGGGGGCCCCTACCTCAGGGATGCGGACACTGTAGGGCTGATTATGGAACGTGGGCGCGTTGTCATTCACGTCCCCGACCTGGATGTTCACCTTCCGCGTGATCACCTGGCAAGACAAGAGTGGGGAGTTAGCATCGGCATCAGCCTCCAGCCTCTTTCTACCCGAGGGCTCAGGAACCCGACCTCCCAGGGAAGCAGGGGCCTTAGGGGACACTCACCCCCTGGTGGTCGCTGACAGAGAACTCCACTGTGAACTCCGACTTGGTCTGAAAGAAAACAGAGGGAGGGAGGAGGTCAGAGTTAGAGAGGAGAGCTGAGGCCCTGGGTCTGGAGCCCTACTTGGTGGTGGAGACCCTCCAGCATTGCCCCAGGAGCTGGTCTGGGACTGGATATCTGAAGGCTTCCCTAAAGAATAAGCATTGCCTTCTGGGTTGGGGAAGTAGGTTCAGAATATGGATCCTCTCCATAAAAGAGCAGTAGATTAGGGGTCAGGAATCTTGTTCTAATCTGGGCTCTGTCTCTAAATGGCTGTGTGATCTTGAGCAAATCACCTCTGGGGCCACTTCAATGTGAGGAGAAAGCTGGGGTTGGGGTTTTGTTCAAACTCTTACCTTAATTTGCTAAGGGCTACCGCCATCAATTCCTGTGTCTCGGGAAAACGTCCTTTGGGGGAACATTTTTTGGGGGGTGTAGATGTGCACACTCCGTGGAGCCGCTATTCTACAGGGGATGAACCTGAGGTCACTGTCCCTCTCGCCTATCCAGTGTTGCCCCTTACTTGGAGACACCCCAAACCACCCTATTCTAACCCCAAGTCCAGACATGAGCACTGGCCTTGGAAGAGGGACACCATTCAGGCAGGAAGATGCTGCTTCACGGTCAGAAGACGACGAGCCATCCTCCCCGCAATGTGTGCTTCTGCCTCCCTAGGGAAGGCCAGGGGCAGAGGTCACGGCGGGTCATACCTCTCTGTCCAGCGGCTGCCGGAGCCACACCACGCCCGTGTCAGGCTCCACGGCAAAGAAGCGGGAGGCCTCCTCCCCAGACACGCCGAACACCAGGGGGTCATTGTCCATGTCTCGGGCCAGCAACTGGGTCACAGAGGAACCTGAAGTACCCGCAGGAGAGAGCAGAGGGCAAAGATGGGAGGTTAGTCCGTTCTTCAGCACTTTACTCAGGTGGTTGAGTCCCTGTGGGGAGCAGCCTCCCAACAGACCACCAGAAGGTCACTGACTACTGCAAGACCCCTGTGCATCTTTGGCTCTGTCCCAGGCTCCCTGTCTCCATCCTGGCCACTTGTCACAGTGTGTAACAGGGAACTGTCATTTACCACGTTCTGTGACTTCTGTCGGTCCTCTTTTCTTACTTTAGAGAAGGAGTCCTCCAAGTGGCTCAGATGAGTGCAAGCCCCCAACCCTTCAATTCTTACATTCCAAGATGGGCACACTACTTAGCCCTAGCCACTCAGAGCACTCCATCTCCCTGGTCACAGTGATTGGTTCAGGGATGAGCATGTGACCCAAAGTAGCCAATCAAAGCCAGCCCCGGGACTTCTGCTGGAAGTCTGCTGTAACTGGGAAAGAGTCCTCTCCTTCCACTGGGGTTGCTAAATTGGTCCTGCTGGCAGCCATCTTTGGCACCAGCGGAAGAGCCTGCCTGAGGATGAGGCCAACAAGGAGGAAAACAGAGCCAAATGGTACATGGAGAGAGATTTCTGATGGTTTGAGGGTCTGCAGCCAACTATACCTGAAATTAGCAATTAGCTCCATCCTCTGGACTGCTCAGCTGTATGAGTTAATAAATCACCCCCTCCTTTTTTTTCTTTTTTTTTTTCGGTTTTACCTAAGTAAGTTGAGTTGGATTTCTGTCTTTTGCATATGGAAGCAATATTTTCTTTTTTTTTCCTAGTACAATAATGTTCATGGAAGCTTTATTCATAATAGCCTAAAACTGGAAATCAAAAAAAAAAAAAAAAGTGTCCATGAACAGTCAGATAGATTTTTCTTTTTTTAGGCAGATAGATTTAAAAACAACAAGCAAACCTGTGGTACATTCAATATATTTAAATCTCACAACAGAAAAGGAAAAGTACAAAGCAATATTTTCTAATTCAGAAAATTTTACAAAACCTGGCATTCATTCAACAGCAATTAGGTGCTGGCCTTATGGTAACCACTAGAGTACACAGAGGTTAGGAAGATTTGGAGCACCCTCAGGGAACTCCAGTCTAGAGCTGGGTGACAAAGTCTAGCTCCTGTCCTCAATCAGAGGACTATGGTATTGCCTTCACCAAGAAACAAAGCCCTGGCCAGAGGCCACCCTGGGCATCAGGATGCCTGGCCTACAGCCCTGCCTAAGAAGTCCTAGAGTAGGTCATCTTCTGCTGGGGTTCACAGCACCCCTCACAAGGTGGCTTCAGGTAGGGCGATCAACCATCCTGGTTTGTCTAGGAATGAGGCATTTCCCAGGATATGTGCTAAAACCAGGACATCCCAGACAACTGGATCAGCTGGTCACCTTAGCTTCAAGAGGTCCTTAAACTGCCAGGAACTGTGCAAAATGTTCTGAGTGTACAGTGTGTCATTTTCTGCAGAGAGGGTCTATAGTCTCCATCTGATTCTCAAGAAGTAGTTAGGTTAGAACTATGGCCTTTGGCAAATCACTTCTTTTAAAGCCTCAATTTACCCTATAAAATGAGACAGATACTCTTTCTTTCCCACATACTGACTCTCCTATTTACTGAATAGCTCTGATGATCTATTAATAGCTAAGGAAGGAAGGATTCTAAACTCTGGGAATTTTATCTAGAAGAGAATGTCGATGAGCTTTTCTTTTTTTTTTTTTTTTGCGGTACGCAGGCCTCTCACTGTTGTGGCCTCCCCCGTTGCGGAGCACAGGCTCCGAATGCGCAGGCTCAGCGGCCATGGCTCACGGGCCTAGCCGCTCCGCAGCATGTGGGATCTTCCCGGACCGGGACACGAACCTGTGTCCCCTGCATCGGCAGGCGGACTCTCAACCACTGCACCACCAGGGAAGCCCTTGACGAGCTTTTCTAAGTCAACTTTAAAAGACAATTCTAACATGACAAGAGCTAACATTTTGGAGCACTAACCACATTTCAGACACTGGGCTAAAGGATTTCTGTGTACTACCTAATTCAATCCTTCCTGTTATTCTCCCCACTTGTGGGGAGATAAGTTAACAAAGTGATTAAGTAATTTACCATGCCCACACAATTAGCAAAGAGCAGAGCTGGACTTCAAAGTCCAGGCATTCTGGCCCAGTGCCCACATTTGTTTCCACAACCTTACAAATCTCAACACTTGATATGTGAACTCAAGATTCAGGACTTCCATGGACATGACCCTATCAGGCCCTAAGTGGAAGCCCAACACTTAGGAAAGGAAGACACTGGGCAATCATTAGGCTCTTAGGATATGCCAGACATGGTGCTAGCCCATTCACATGGGTTCTCTCATTAAATCCTCTCAGCAACTCTGTTTGGTAGTCATTATTCTACCCACTATACAGATTAGGAAGTTGAGGCTCAGAAAGGCAAAGTAGCCTCTCCAAGGTCACACAGCAGAGTAGGACATGGCAGCATCCATGGTGATGAGAGGAGGTGAGAAGCAGGAGAAGGAGGACTGAAATCATGGAACAGAGACCTTTCGGGGAGCCCAACCTTCCCATTTTAAAGATGGAGAAACTGAAGGCATTTAGTAATTTGCCCAAGGTACAATGGTGAGCAACAGCGTCAGGACTCAAACACAAGTTTCGAGACTCCCAGTACAGTGCTCTTTCCTAGATGAGGAAGGAGGAGGTAAGTGAAGTCATAGATAAACCAAGCACATCTTCTCAAAGCATCTGTGTCGCTCAGTGACATGCAACTATTTTATTCTAAAACAAATGGGAATATAATGGGAGTACAATATAATATTTAATTCATTTTTAAAGACACAACCTAAAACTGTGAAAGAATTTCCAGCCTCCCCCTGACTGCCGGGGACACACAGTTCCTTTCTGATACCCTCAGGGGTCCTTTAGTGGCAAAGTTTGAGGAACATTGAGCTACTTCCCAAGGCCTTGGGAAGATTGCACATGAGGAAACTGAGGCCTATGGGGGCCCTGCTTGTCCCCAGTACAGCAATGAGTCCACGGCAGCCCCTTGGACTGGAAACCTCAGCTGCCAACCTCCTTCAGGGCCCAGCCCAGGTGGAGAATATGGGGCCAAGCTCCCAGCTGGCCGATGGGATTCCGGAAAGGCCACACCGACCCTCCAACCAAGGTCATACAACCCGGCCCAGTATCCCAAATGGCTCTCTCAGGCTCGATGTTCAGGCTCTCCCAAGAAGGGGGGCGCTGGGCAGGACAGGGATGGGGCCATCAGCTGCTGTCACCCACCCTGCAATTTCCTGGACTTTTATCCATTTTCCCCTCAATTATGTGCTGCTCAAAATGGTCCTTTTCGGCTTCCTCACGGGCTCTTGCCTGCTCATGCCTTCTTTGTGTCCCAGGTAATTGCTAGTGACCTTTTCTAAGTGTACTAATTAAAGGTGCCAATTTAATCTTATATTTAAGACAAGACGCCCCGCAATTTTCCCACTGGGTACATACACCCCCCCACCCCACCCCGCCCAACGGTCCTGCCATTCTGTAGAAGCTGGGCCTGGCTTTGGCTTCTCCAGGACAAGCAGCTCATTTCCCCACCAGCGAGGCTTCAAGCAACCTCTGTGTGCACCATTCAGACAGGAATGAAGCCAAGCTGTGGGGCCCAACCTCTGCCCAGTGCCCCCCAGAAGCAGCCCCTCAGGAGAACCATCCTGGCTTTGGGATCCTGGGGTACACACACCACACTCTGGGCTTGTTTCCCACCTGGGAAACAGTATACCCTGCAACTCAGGCTGTGCAATACCTAGAGCTCTTTTGTATTTTTTTTAATTGTGGTAAAATATATATAACATAAAATGTATCATTTTAATCAATTCAGTGGCATGTGGCACATTCACAATGTGGTGTAAGCATCACCACTATCTGTTTCCAGAACATTTTCATCACCCCCAAAGGAAACCCATACCCGTTAGCATTCCTCCCCATTCCCTCTTTCCTCAGCCCCTGGCAACTGCTAATCCACTGTCTATCTCTACAAATTTGCCTGTTCTGGATATTTCATATAAATAGAATCATATGATGAGTGCTAGCTTTTTTTTTACTCAGCATAGTGTTTTCAAGGATCATCCATTTGTAACATGTATTAGTATTTAATTCCTTTTTATGACTGAGTAATATTCCATTGTATGGGTATGCTATATTTTGTTTACCCATATCATCAACTGATGGACATTTGGGTTGTTTCCCCCTTTTGGCTATTGTAAATAATGATGCTATGAATACCTGTGGACAAGTTTTTGTTTGAACACCTGTTTTCAATTTGGGGGAGGGGGCGTATATACCTAGGAGTGGAATTGCTGGGTCATATAGAAACTCTATGTTTGTTAAACTTTATGAGGAACCACCAAATTGTTTCTCATAGTAATCACACCATTTAAATTTCTGCCAACAATGAATGAGGCCTGGAGTTCTTTTCAGTGTTAAGAAGGATAATCGATGTTTCACAGGGCTGAGCTCTCCCTGTATGGTAGAGAGATGGGAGCTCGGCAGCCCTCCATAGCCGATGCTATTGGTACCCTGCCCGCTACCCCTTAGCACATACCATGGTCACACACACCAGCCCGACCTCCAGCTGCCAGGCCTGAAGGGTTCTGGCCATCAGAGACTGCTCTACCCATACACAGGACAAGCCAGTAGTGCCAGGGAACTAATGCCCCTGGTAGCAGCACTCAATGAACGAGAGATGGAAGATGGCAGATAAAGAGTTGGTAGATAAATGCCCCAGCTCCCTCACCTCTCAGGGGGGTAACTCACAGGCCGTGTTCCACACTGGCTCTTGGAGGTCCCCCATGGGACTCATCTCCACCTGCCCACAGAGGTGACTTGGTTAATGAAGCATCCTTATGGCTTCCTTTCTTTCCCGGTCTCATGTCCTCACTCCCCGACCTGTGTTTCCTGGAATCTCCTCCCCATAAACAATTTGCACTTGAACCCTCCTCCCAAGGCCTGCTTCTGCTTCGTAAGGCCTCCTAACACTATGGTATCAGAACCACCCAGTGGGCTTGTTATCCTACAGATCCCTAAGCCCTGCTGCCTCGGTTGGCGGGGGCAACCCCAGAGTTTGAACATTTAAACGGCAGCTCCCATTCTCCCTGCAAAAGCCTCTGACACACAGCCTGAGACTGGTTTATAGCAGGGTGATAGTTAAATATTTAACAATGGCCACAGTAGAGGCATCAACCAATCAGAAAGGATGCTGGCCATAAACAAACCGGACCAGTGAGGACTACCTGTAAGTCAGCCTGGTTTATGGCTCACATTTTAGATGCAGAGAAAAGCTCCTCTGGACCCAGGATGATTTAAAGGCTCGGTCGTAGGGCTCTCGGCTCAGTTAGTGCTGCTGGAGGACTCTCTGCTCTTGGCCTCCCCCACCCTCAGTGGACGGGTAACCCAGAGAGGTTGGCCCGTCCACCCTGTGCCAACCCAACCCAGGTCAGGGCCCAGCCTGACCTCATGGGTGGAAAGTGGAACTTTAAAGAACTTAAATCACTGTACACCTATGTTCATAGCAGCATTAGTCACAATGGCCGAAAGGTGGAAGCAACTCAAGTGTCCATCGATGGAAAAATGAAAAAACAAGATGTGGCATCTACAGCCAATGGAAATTATTTAGCCTTAAAAAGGAAGGAGGGCTTCCCTGGTGGCGCAGTGGTTGAGAGTCCGCCTGCCGATGCAGGAGACACAGGTTCGTGCCCCGGTCTGGGAAGTTCCCACATGCCGCGCAGTGGCTGGGCCCATGAGCCATGGCCACTGAGCCTGTGCGTCCGGAGCCTGTGCTCCGCAACGGGAGAGGCCACAACAGTGAGAGGCCCGCATAGCACAAAAAAAAAAAAAAAAAAAAGGAAGGAAATTCTGACACATGCTACAACGTGGATGAAACTTGAGGACACTGTGCTAAGTCTATGCTGATAAGCCAGTCACAGAAAGACAAACACTGGTATTATTTCACTTACGTGATGTCCCTAGAGGGGTCAAATTCATAGAGACAGAATGTAGAAGGGTGGTTGCCAGGGGCTGTGGAGAGGGAGGGTTGGGAGTTGTTGTTTAATGGGTTCAGTATTAGTTCTACAAGATGAAAAGAATTCTGGAGACTGGCTGCACAAGAGTGTGAATGGACTTAACGCTCTCTATACTTAAAAATGGTTAAGATGGGGCTTCCCTGGTGGTGCAGTGGTTGAGTCTGCCTGCCAATGCAGGGGACACGGGTTCGTGCCCCGGTCCGGGAAGATCGCACATGCCGCAGAGTGGCTGGGCCCATGAGCCATGGTCGCTGAGCCTGCGCGTCCGGAGCCTGTGCTCCATGACGGGAGAGGCCACAACAGTGAGAGGCCACAACAGTGAGAGGCCCGCGTACCACAAAAAAAAAAAAAAAAAAAAAGGTTAAGATGGTAAATTTTAGGTTATGTGTATTTTACCACAATTTAAAGATTTAAAAACCAAAACTTAAACCAGATCACATCTAAGGCCCCAGTGACCTGACCTGAGATAATCCTCCCACTGCGTCTCACAGAGGGGTCCCTGGGCTTATCCCCCTCTGCCATGGTCTTCTTTCTGATCCTGAACACTCTGTGGCTGCCTCAGGGCCTTTGCCCTGGTTGTGTCTTCTGCCAGGAATATTCCAACCCTAGGTCACTACATGCTACTCATTATTCACCTCTCAGGCCATGAGCTACCTTCTCGGAGAGGCTTTCCTCAAATACTCCATCATACAGGTAGAGTCTGTCTAAAGAGATGTCTCTGTGTCCTCACACCCCAAGTCACTGCCTTCACAGCCCCTCCCTCCTCTGAAATGATCTCGTTTACTCACTTGACTTGCTGACTGCCTGCCCCAACCCCCTATCTGCCACACAAACACACTCGTGTTAGCTCCATGGGGGCAGCAGCCTGGCCTGTCGTGTTCCCTGATGTATCCCTAAGCCTAACATGGGCTGGCATCCTGGAGGCACTCAGTAAATAGTCGTTGGGTAAATAAATGGATGCTGCCAACTGCCTAGGGGTGTCGGGAGAAGATAGCCCCCCCAAAGCCATGAAGATCTCTGAGCCACGACAAGAGGAGAGAGTACAGCAAGTTAACTCTTAATTATGTACACTGTGGACAGGAAAAAGCACAGATAATCAAAACCTACCAATGTCCAAACCAGAAGCACCTGGGTTTGGATGCAGGTGGAAGCATATTGGGGCACTGGCTGGTGGTCCATTCTCTCAGGAACAGCCTGAGGCCACAACCTCTACCCTGGGGGTCATCAGGGGCAATGCACATTATTCTTGGGGCCAAGTACTCTTTCCTGGCAGCTAGGTACCCCATCCTGGGGCCATGTATTCCCTCATGGGGTCGAGTAACCCATTCTGGGCAGTGTACCCCATCTTGGGGGCCATGTACCCCATCCCTGGCAGTGTACCCTATCCTAGGGCCCAAGTACCCCATCCTCGGGCAGTGAACCCTGTCCTGGAGGCCAGGGGCCCCGGTGGGCGTGGGGATCTGCTCAGCAGGCTTCGAATGCCCCTCCCTGGGAGGCCTAGGGCTGGTGACACATCCAACACAGTGGCCTCAGCTCCTCAGCAGCAGGCCACATCCATCTTCCAGGCGAGGGGTGGACAATCACAGCTTCCTGTGCAGCCTTGCTGGGCCCGTGCTGATTGCTGAGATGACTGTTACTGTTATTATTGTTATTTGCACTGATGGGTGAGGCCTGGGATTGGCATGTCATGCACTCCTGGGGAGCTGAGAGTCTATACCTCCCAGACCAGGGGTGGGCCAGAAACTCGGGAAAGGCAGTGGCAGGCTGCAAGGCCTTTTATCTCATTTTTAAGTTTTGGATTGGGGAAGGATGAAAGCTATGTCCCCCAAACCCAGGGAGAGTGCTACAGAATGAATAAAGGGTAGGAGAGTATACCGTGCTTCCTCCTTACTGTATCATCTTCTTAAGGCAAACCTTTGATTGTGCCACACCCTACTTAGACACCTCCCACAGTTCACTCAGAATTAAAACAAAATTCCTTACTGAATGGCCAATGCTCCTCCCAACCTGTCCTCAACCCCCTGGCCGGTCACGTTTCCACCACACCCTCTGGGCTCAGCCCAAAGCCCTACTGTCATCCCTCAATCATACCGGGGCCTCGCCTGTTCCTATACCTGTGTTGCTGCTGTTCCTTCAGCCTGGAAGTCACTTCCTCCTCTCACAGCCTCTCAAATCCTGGTCACCCTTAAATGCATGCCTCAAATGCGACCTCTGTCATAAATATCTCCCTGATTTGTTGTCTGTACCTCTGCACAGCAGGGAGCGGGCAATCCCCCCTTGAAGGTAGAGGCTGATGTTCTGGACACGCTTGGCAAACCTTCCCACCCCTCCGTGATTAACTATCACTCATCTCTTGGGACCGAGGAGCTGGTCCATTCGTTCCCCTACCCAAGCAAACATTACTAATCAATCACAGCTCCCTTTTCTGTTGAGTCTATATTCAACTTCAGAATCCTTCACAACACTGGGTTCCACACAGCCACTACTAATCAATCCTCAAAGGCATGTGAGAGCAAATCTTTCGCAATCTGTGACCTAAAAGGACTTCACATCAGCCATGATCTACTATCCCTTCCCGACCAGGGGCCAAGGATCTAGCAGTCTGCTCTTATCAGGCTCAGGGCCTGATAAGTTAGGAGGGAGAGAATCAGACTTAGAGTCTACAGGTGAGCTCAGAAACAAGGATAATTACAGCGGAATGAGAACCAAAAACAGCCCCTTCTCATTTTACAGAGAGAGGAGCAGGGGTCCTGGCTGGGAGACAGCTGCTTGAGACAGGGCTGTGTGAGTGGCTGAGCAAGGAGTAGCAGACGGCAGGCCCCCAACCCCAGACTACAGGCCACGGGTTGTTCCCAGGTCTTTCTGAGAATAACCACTCGCCCCGCCCCATGGCCCTGGGCCTTCTGCACAAGCCCCACCCCCTTCAGGGAGGAAACCCCCTCACCCCCAACCCGTGGTCCGCAGGGACCTAGCTGCTCCGGCCTTGGTCTCTGCTGGAGCCAGGGGCTGCTGCCTTGCCCCTCTCCCCTGAGATGAGCCCCGTAGAGTCTGGGCTGGCCTTGGAGCCTGCAATCTCATTTGTTTCTCCTCTGGGATCAGGCAGGCCAGTTAAGTGCCTTGATTCCTGGGGATAATCTCATTTGTCTTAGGTTTCCCCTCCCCGCTCTCCTGCCTTCAGTCAGGCTCCTTCCCTCCAATGCCCTGGGGTCCTGAGCTTGGTCTGACCTCAGGGGAGCCAACTTTCTTTGGGGGTTATTTTGTGGTCCTGGGCCCCACGTACGCTGCAGTGAGATGTGCGGCGGCCCCCTCTCTCCAAGCCTGCCCTGCACTGGCCGATGCCCTCACGTTCATCAGAACACCCTTGTCCGGGTAAAGGAACTGTCTCTGTCTCCAGAGCCCGCAGGCCCTCTTCATATCCTCTCTCTCCTATAGCTCCGTCCACTCAGCGTAGATGGCATGAAGTGCTTGGGGGAAAGAAACTAGCATTCAGTTAGAACTCAAAGGTTTTCATTCATTCTCTGTCATCCATTTCTCACTATGGCCCCAGAGAGAGAGGTTAGCATCCCCACTACACAGATGAGAAAACTGAGGCTCAACAGGGTAAAATAGCCTACCCAAGATCACATAGCTGGGAGGTAGCAGAACAAGGATTTGAACCCAAGTCTGTCTGACTCAGAATTCACGTTCCCTCCACCGCCATCACAGTTTTATCAAAAAGCCTTTTACTAAGCCCCAATCTGAGGCTTCCCTCTCCTTGCTCCAGGGAGACCCCCAGGGAGACTGACCGCCAGGGAGACCTCTAGGCCCCCTGCATGTTTTAGGCTGCTCTGGACTCCTGGGTTACTTGGCTGGCCTGAAGGTGAGCACCCTTGAGGCACAGACTATGGGGCCCCCCCCTCCATTACCCTGGCTTTCCACAGCCCACTTATCACCAGCCAGGAAGATGGAGAGTTCTTCCTGAGAGCCGGAGAAGGGGCAGCTGGCTCATCTGGGCACACCGGTGTCTGATGGCTAAGGGACAGGCTAATGCAGCAGAACAGAGAGAGACATTAAACAGTGCAGAGTGATATAAGCTCAGAGGCTTTGGTGGCGGGGAAGGATAGGAGCTACTTGTTGCTGTTATTTTAAAGTAATAAAGCACAAGAGCAAAGATCAGACATTAAATATTTGAGGGACCTGGCCCTGAGTCTCAGAATCCCAGAGCTATTCTGCTTCTGGCACAACCGCGATGCAGTCATCAACGCCAAGGGCTGCCTCGCCCGGTAGCAGACACCAACGTGCTCTAAGCCCCTATAAGCTTATGAGTCACATAGAGGTTGCTACTTGCCTAAAGTCACACAGCTCACACACACAAGGCAGAGCTAGGATTGTTCGGTGACCCTTCTAATCCCCATGCAGCAATTATAGTCCTTCATTCGTTCACTCGGCAAGCATTGCCTGAGCACCTGCTCTGTCCTGGGCACTGTTCTAGGCACTGGTGATACAGCAGTGAACAAAACAGACCTACGTACATACCTCTTATGCCACATGCTTTTCCTGGCCTTTCACAGGCACATTTGGGAAGCGTGAGCATGGGTTTGGGGTCTAGTCACAACCTGGATGGAGGAAGAACTATGTTCCTACCCTTCCCCCTGGTTCATGGGCTGTGACCCTGAGGATGAGCACTTGGCAAGTGGGGGCACTCGGGGCACAGGATCAAAGGACACAGAAGAAGTTTCAAGAGGAAGGCAGCTTCAGTGTGAAGTCCCTTTATTAAGACAGAGAGAAGCAGTGGGGCTTAGAACTAACAAGGCTGGCACTGGATGGCGTTCAGCCACAACTTCCTGTGTGACCGTGGGCAAGTCATTCACCTCTCTGAGCCTCCCTTTCCCCACTGACACTATGAGGGGGCTGACATCAATGGCCAAAGCACAGAGGTACTTGGGGAGAATCGAATCCAACTTGGCAAGTGGGTCTCAGCTCAGGGGCCAGGCTGGTCCCCAGATCATGGTTTCGTGGGCAGTGTGGTGAAGGCTTTCGAGGCTGAATCTCCGTTCAGGAGCAAAGGATGCTGTGACCCATTAGAGACACGTGACGTGAGTAGGGGAAGGGGTAGCCGTACATGTGCCACAAGTTCACATTCCTGATGAGGCCAACAAGCCAAAGAAGAGAGCGGGGCTGCGCAGCTCAGCGACGCGTCCGTGGTCACCCAGGTGATAGCTACAGGTGGCAGGGTTGAGACTCAGGTGGGTCCTGGGCTCCCCAATATTCTTTCCACTGCACCACATTAAGGTCCTGTCCAGCTAAAATATCTACAATATTGTGATTCTGTTTGCCACACTGTTTCCTAGGCTCTGTGGAGGACAGAAAGGCATAGATAACCCAGCCCCAGCTGGCAAGGCTTTCCAATCTGGTTGAAACATGCTGGGAAGAGCCTGACTCCTCAGGGCTGACAGCCCGGGTCCAGGGTAGATCGGATACTCTTTTCTGCTCAAGAATAGCAGTCTGAGCATGAAATAGCCATGAATAAAGGGGCTCCAGAATATTCTGTTTGACCTTCCTGAGTCCTTGCTGCAGCTCCCTGGCCTACGGGGGCCGGGAAAGCCAAGTGGTAGCTACCAGATTTAATAACAGTGATAATAGTGGGGTGGGTGTTTTTTTCCCTTCTCCTGAAACTTTTCAATTCATTGAACTGTTCAATTAACTTTACAAAGGGAAATGTGGAAAAATAATGGCAAATTGAACTTGACATTATCATTAAAATAAACAGAGCACTGCCAGCCCTTGAAGGCTTAGAAGAGATTATCCAAACACTTGCAGGCACGTGCTGATTCCTTCCTGCTCAGAGGGACCCGGTGCTTCCCTCCTGCCTCTCACGCACCCTGTCAACGCTCACATTTCCCTAGCTCGGAATGAACCATGCCACTGTCACCCATCAGCACAGCCCCCCCGTGAGAGCAGCCACAGTGAGGCCAGGCTCTGCTAACAGGCTGCATCTCCAGGGTGTCCCTTCCCTCTCCTGCAAATGATGGGGTATTTCAGTCCAGCGGGTCTTAGGCCAGGCTACATGTCAGAATCACCTGTGGCATTTTTGCAACTCCAGATGCTAAGCTGTACCCCCCAGACTAAGTGCATCAGAGTTTTGGGGGAAGGGACTCAAGCATCAGAATTCTCAAAAAACAAAAACCCCAGATGATTCCAAAGGGCAGCCAAGGTTGATAACGAAGGTCTAGATGGTCCCTGAGATTCCTTCAATCTCCAGGACTAATCCAAGAAACTACGATGTAGGAAAACCTCTAGGTCAGTGGTCCCCAAACTTGTCAGCACACTGGAATCACCTGGAGCTTTCAAACAATCCCTGTGCCTCTGTCCTACATCCCAGGGCTGTGATTAATTGGGCTGGGGTACAGCCAGGCTTTGGAAAGTTCTAAATCCCCGGGTGGTTCTAATGTGCCAGCAAGATTGGCAATGACTGATCTAGGTGGTGTTTTCACTTGGCGAAGTTGGAGCCATTCCTGATGATGACCTTCCTCCAGGGGACTCTACAGCCTCAAACGTGTGGGTCCCTAGCTACATCAGTGCCCCCAGACACATTCCGCTCAGGCCAATTGCACAGGTGGGGCAGGAAAAGAAAAAAATTATTTGCTCGGTTGCCCCTTCCCATGTTCAAATTTTTCCAAGTCCCAATATTAAAAAAAAAGAAGTAAATACATGGTTTTAAAGCAGTGAACCCCAGCCTGGTTTCATATTAGCATCACCTAGGGAACTTCTAAAAATAAGGATGCCCCAGCCCTACTCCCTAAGGGTTCTGTTTTAATTAATTGGTCTAGTCCAGGGCCCAGACATCAGTATTCTGCTATAATTCCCCCAAGTGATTCCAGTGTGAAGCCAATAGAGAATCACTGCGTTAGAGTACAGGTTCTCAAACTTGAGCCTTCATCATCATCTTCAGGAGGGCTTGTTTAAAATGCAGATTCACAGGCCCCTGCCAGAGTTCCCCTGGTTCAGAATCTGCATTTCTAACAAGTTCCTAGGTGATGCTAAGGCTGCTGGTCTGGAACCACAACTTTGAGAACCACAGGGTTAGAACTTCCATGGGCTTGGGTCCTAGTCAATTAAAATTCTTTTCAAAGGGAATTTGGACCTTAGGGCCTGGTTTCAGAATCTCATACCATCCTGTGCCCCCAAACCCAAGGGGCTGCTTCTTTTTACCTCTAAATAGCAGGAAAGGAGACTAAGAAACTGAGGTGCAAGCAGAAAAGCAAGTGAGAAAGACATTTCCCCTCCCCCCTGCTCCCCCTCCCACCTCCCACTGAGAAGGTGGCCAGACAAGTCCCTCCAGAAATCACTTCCTCTTTGAGGAGACTCATAATTACCCACAATGATCACAGTACCATTCATTTTGCCCTAAAATTAATACATCACTTGGAGAATGATAACGCACTAATTTATCACAAGATTTATGAAACTTGCACTTTTTCTAATGAGATTTATGCAAATGCTGCTCTTGCCACTGTTTGTGTTTTTAAAAGTTTTGCCAGGGAGGTGGGGTCCAGCCCAGCTGGCAGAGGCTCTGCCCCTACTCAGGGGCTGGTGGGGGGCACACTGTGGTGGTTCCTGACCTTGGAGGGTCCAGGTGAGCAAGCTTTCCCACTCGTCTTATCCCCCATCCCATCTCTCCACAGGTATGCCTTTATTCATCTGGGGCCAGTCCTTTTAGAGGGCTCACCTGCCGCCTCAGGTGGGGGAAGCCGTTACAGGTGGTGGGCTCGTTCTCTAGGTGAGCATGGGTCGATTCATCTAATCAGAGGCCTCCCAGGCCCTCGGTCTCTGAGAACAACTGTGGGGTGATGGCATCCCACTTAGCAAGGGCATGAGATAAGAGAGGCACGCGGGATGCAAAATTTAAGGTGGCACTCCCTCTCAGTGCTGACCCTGTACTTGCACAAGTCTCAGAGCATCCCCCCAGTTTTTGTGCCCTGGGCACCTGGCTTGTCTCACCCTAGTCCCGGCCTTGCCACTAGATACCATTCATTGAGCACCTACTGTCTGATGGGCACTCTGTTAAGCACTTCACAGGCTCAATCTCATTTAATACCTACCAGAAACCTGTGAGAAAGGTATTCCCACACTCAAATGAGGAGACTGGGTCTCAGAGAGGCTTAGCAACTTGCCCAAGATCACACAGCTAAAACGAGGTGGAGTCAGAATTCAAATCCAGGACCAGCTGACCTTGAAAACAGTGCTCTTATTCAGTACTGGCCCCAAATGATTCACAGGGGCCTGTCCTCTACTGGGGATTTAGTAACACTCCATATATCCAAGAGTCACATCCCACGTATTCACTTATCCAGAACATAGACGAAAAGCAGGAAATTAGCCCCAAAGGTCTTTGAGCAGCTAAAAGTCATGGTACAAAATCCATGCACCAAATTTCAAGCGCATTATGAAAAAGAGAGTTATGGTCAGGTCCTCACTCAGAGCCTGTTTACCCTTACTTTACATACAATTATAATCAGCCTGGTTCTTTGCTTTTTCAATTTATAGACATCTCAAGCAGGGATGTGAACAATAATAAGAAGCAATTATCAACAGCTTCTGCTGCTCACAAAAGGGAAAGATCAAAATTCTCTGAAAAGTGAAAACTTAAAGTACTCTAAGTCCCTTCTCTAGCTCCTGTCAACGACGATGCATCATCACAGAGCGCTATTCGCGCGGCGATGCGCTGGACGATGTGCCGAGGAAGGGCTGAACGATGAGTCATCCCTATGTAAGGAGGCAGGTGCATATAAAATAGGTCTTATGCGTATTCCATGCAAATCATCATAATTAAAAGAAGATTTTGTGCTTAAAGGGATGCTTCCCAAAGTGTATTTCACGAATCATTAATTCCCGAGGAGGGACACTAATGGATACTCCATGAAAAAGCATTCCTTGGACGCGAAGGTCTAGGGAACATTGCATTAAAAAAATTTAAATAGGTTTCTTTCCTGCAGGACCTCTCAGAGCCTTTATTACATTAATGTGCATTGTGAAGCTCCACAAGGTGGTAGAGAAGATACAGCTTTCCCCAAATTGATTTGGCCAAGAAAACCTTTCTTCCAAGAGCATCTCAAAGGACATCAGTGGTTCCGGAAATAATGATTGGAGAGATACATTGGGCCAGGAAGTTTTCTGGCTGATTTTACTTCAGGCATATCTTTTCTTGGGTGGGTGGGTGGGTGGATGGATGGATAAGCAAATGAACAAACGAGTAAAGGAACAAATAAACAAGTAAGCTGTTCTCATCCAAAGAGCCTATCAGAATCTCTGTCACGGAGGGAACACACATGAGTGCAGAGTCTGAGACGGCTCCTCCAGACTGCCCATCTCCCTGCCTGGTTATAAATCACTGCTTCATGAATAGGCAACCCGGGCCTCCTTAGCTGGGTGGCAGTTGAGATGCTTTTCACTCAAGCCAAATTCTGATCACCTGACACCTGAGATAATAATCATAATAAGTCTAAATATGTGCACAATACCCAACACGTAGAAAGCGCTTTCCTGGCCATTCATTCCAGGTCCTCACCACCACACCCCCAGGCAGGGGGCTGTCCAGGGGCCACACATTCTCTTCACAGTGAAGAAACTATGGTTCAGTGCAGCTGAGTGATGAGTCCACAGGTGTACTGTGTGGGCTCCTGGAATTGGAGTCAGAGGCCCAGGTCCCACTCCTGGCCCCATCTGTGTAATCTAAGCAAACCTTGCCACCTCACTGGTCTTGCTCCTGCCTTAGAAAGCTGTGGCAAGGCCCAAGCCAGACAACAGAAGTTTAGGTTGTTAAAAAAAAAAAACAACTGAGGGCTTCCCTGGTGGCGCAGTGGTTGAGAGTCCGCCTGCCGATGCAGGGGACGCGGGTTCGTGCCCCAGTCCGGGAAGATCCCACATGCCGCGGAGCAGCTGGGCCCGTGAGCCATGGCCGCTGAGCCTGCGCGTCCGGAGCCTGTGCTCCGCAACGGGAGAGGCCACAACAGTGAGAGGCCCACGTACCGCAAAAAGAAAATGAAGAAAACTGATTCCTTCAAGGGCAACTCAGTCAAATTAACCACCATCACTATGGTTCAAAGCCCTTACGTGGTAAACAGGTGCTGAGGCTCAGGTCAAGTTTAGAGGGTGGTATTTTGTTGGACTTCAACTATGTGCCCCAAACCATGCAAGTCTGTTTACTGGACTGGGGACCTCAAGGTGACTGTGTTTCCTGGGGTGTGCATGGGCAGGGAGCTGGTGAGTGAGGGGTGTCGGATGGAAGACAGCACTGGGGGAGAAGTCTAAAGGTGCCCGAGTGAGATGCAGCCAGGCCACATCGCGTGCAGCAGTGCCCTCTCAGAGGCTCACCCTGGACCAGAAATACTAAGTGAAGGAAGAAACCCAGAGAGGCTACCTGATGCCTCAGGGCCATTTATTGAACCAGGTAAACCTGAGTTTTCATTGTCAGAGCCCCCAGGGCTCAAAGAAGAGGAGAAAAAAGCCCAGGGTCCACCATACCCTATTCAGGGTAGGAAGTCTAATAGAAAACCATCCCCACCAAAGCAGGGACCCCAAGAACCACACCCTCAGTGTAAGGGTGGACTAGAAATAAATCTGTACCCCACACAAACTAGGAGTCTTTCAAAGAAACCAAAATGCCTCTCTGAAATCATGGTGATGAATAGAAAGGGGTGTACAGCCCTCAAGGATTCATAACCACGAGATCGCCCTCAGATGCATTTGCAGTCCAAGTTCGCCTTGTCTGGGTGTCCAAAAATCCTTAAGCAAAAAATTTTAAGTTAAAGTGGCCCCAGACAAGTAGTGAGCCTAAGTGCTTACTAAAAACACATATAAATCCTCTCTGGAGTGACCCACCTGAAGGTCTCAGGTCTCAAAGAATCCCTCCCTTCACCTTGCCAACCAAATGAGGATCTTGCAGTCAAAATTAACACACACACACACACTAAACACCATGACTGCAAACCTGAAGAAAAAACAGCATAATCAGACCTCAAACACTTCAGATATTGGAATTATCAGGCAGAGAATATAAAATGTTTACTATGCTTCAAGAACCAAAAGAGAGGCTTGCCAATAGGAACAAAGATCAAGCAAATTTAAAGAAGGGATCAAATAGAGCTCCTAGAAATCAAAATATGATCATTAAAATTTCAAAAGCATTAGTTTTACTGAAGATTAGACATGGCTGAAATGAATTGGTGGATTGAAAGATAAAATTGATGAAATTATCCAGAATGTAGCACAGAGAGTCAGAGATGGAAAATATAGCCAAGAGGGTAAGAAGCAAGAAGCTAAAATTAAAAGGTCTAACCTATATTTAACTGGGATTCTGGAAGCAAAGAATGGGCAGAAGCAATATCTGAAGAGATTATGTTCCAGAATTGACCAAAGACTCCAATGTATAGATTCAAGAAGCCCAATGAAACCCAAGCAGGATAAATATTTACATAGTAATTCACACCAGACAGGTCATAGCAAAACAGCAAAACACCAAAGGAAAACAGAATATCTTAAATGCAGCCAGATAAGAAATACAGACTACCGACAAGGAACCAACATTTTAAACTGGAACTAATTTCTCAAATACAACAATGGATGCCTAAGTCAATAGATTGATATCTTCAGTGCGCTGAGAGGAAGTAAATGCCAACCAACCTAGAATTCGCTATGAAGCAAAAATACCTTTCAATAACAAGTGTGAAACAAAAACATGTTCAGGCTATTTAATTAGTCTCTTTAGGAATCAATGAAGTCATAGCTCAATGTCACCCAGGGTCAGACTGGAAACAGAGATGAACAAAGAAGTTCAGGTGGGGATTGTGCTGAATTGCAGGGCATATGTGTCCCATCTAAAGGGGGCAGCCATCTGATTGTTGCCAGATCCAATCAACGAAAACTGGAAATCCATGTTTTGATATAAAATTTCCCAGTGTTTAGGTGTTGGCAACCAAGCAGAGGTTCAAAGAATCCCTGAATGGGCCAGGTAAAGCTAGTGTGGGAAAAAAATGCAGACAGTAGATCACTGGTGTACACTATTAGCTGGTGGAGACAAGTGATTAACCAAGCAACAGGGTAAGGGATGTCAAAGTAGCCTGGGTAGCTAGGCTGAGAAAAAAAGACTCTGTGGACAAATGCAGCAGCCCTGGAGGCCCAGGACTGGCAGGTAGCCCTCATTCCTGGGCGGTAGGTTTCCCATCTTTTTCTCTGAGCACTGTACCCAAACTCACAGCATCCTGTACTCAGGAGAAGGTGCAAGGCCAAAGTTCCTCTGTCTGGAAGGCCCTTCACTTCCTTTCTCCCAGTATGTGCCTTCTCCTCCATATTTCGGTCCAGACACCTCCTGGGGTGGGGCGGGGTGGGGGAGTGAGGAGCCTTCCCTAACCCACCCCTGAAGATGCTTGTGCTGGCTGCTGTCAGAGCGTGCATTTAGCCACAGGAAGTAACATGTCCATGGCCCATCTCCCCACTCCCTCAAGAGCTTGACCCTGGCTCTCTTGCAGGGCATGGGGTAAGCACCCAGTGGACAGTAGCTGAGATTCTCAGAAAGGTACAGACAGGGGCAGGGACCATGGCCCAGGGAATGCAGGTGCCTGCACATTATGTATGCAGTGACTCTCCACCCCGTGCACAGGATGGATATATTATGCAAAGGGCCTCTAGGCTGGCCTCTGGCATAAGTGATCATAAAGAGGATTAATAAGCAAAAAATGGAAAGAAAGTGGGCTGCTTTTATGCGTGGGGTGGGGGAAGGAGACAGGTGAAGTTGAAGCAGCAGCCAGCCTGGGGACGTAAGACTGGATCTCCTCAATTGCTCATTAGGTGTGCTGCACACAGGGTGACTGTGGTGGACAAGATGACCTTCACCAAGCTTATGATCTGGGGGTGGAGACGGACTCTAAATAAATAATTATACCATCAATTATTTAATTCAGTGGTGATAGGCCATATTAGAGAAAAGTAAGCAGCTAGGCCCTACCCCACCAAATGATTTAACCATTCTTTCTTTGTGTTTTTTTTTTTTTTTTTTTTGCGGTACGCGGGCCTCTCACTGTTGTGGCCTCTCCCGTCGTGGAGCACAGGCTCCGGACGCGCAGGCTCAGCGGCCATGGCTCACGGGCCCAGCCGCTCCACGGCATATGGGATCCTCCCGGACCGGGGCACGAACCCGTATCCCCTGCATCGGCAGGCGGACTCTCAACCACTGCGCCACCAGGGAGGCCCTTTCTTTGTGTTTTTAATAACTATTTGATTTATTTTACTTTTATTAAATAATTGATCTGATTTACATCACTCAGAATTCATAAGGCACAAAAAGCCCCCACCCACTCGGTCCTTACCTTGCAAGCAACTACTGTTTGCAGTTTCTTATGTATCTTTCCAGAGATATGTTTATATTAGGTATTCACAAGCAAATATGTGTGTATACATATATACAGATATATACATATATATTCTTTATTTCTCTTTTTTTTTACAAGTGGGAGTCTACTGTTCTTCACTTTGCTATATACCTCGAACAGATAGTAGAGCTAAAGGAAATGGCATGTGAACTTGGACCTGGAGGATAAGCTGGAGTTCTGTAGGTGAGAGAGAGGAGAGGACCATTCCAGGCAGAGGGAACAATGTGTTATAGCTATACCTTGGAGAGGTGAGGGAGGGCGGCAGCTTCTACCAACAGGGGGAGGGCATGAAGCACGTGGCTTGCCCAAGGTTACAGTCTGTGCCCTGTGAGTGACTGACGGAGGCTACAAAGGCCTGGCCCCCTGCCTCAGTCTGGATCATCCCAGCTCCAGAGCTCCCCTGAGGACCAGCTGAGGCCGCCGTTGCAACTGCAGCACAGCCTAGCTTCTCCCTCTGCCCAAGCCTGCTCCCTTCACTCCCGCACGCCCGGGATAGCCTCCAGCATACAGATCTCCACCTCAGAGTCTGTCTCTACGGAACGTGGCCTAAGGCAATGAGAAATGGTCCAAGAGCAAGAGAGCTGGAGCTTGCCATGCCAAGTTCAAGTCCAGCCTCCCCTGTACTGACTTTGTGGCTATGTCCTGAGCCTCCGTTTCTTATCTACAAAATGAGGACTGTGATACTTGGCCTATTCTGTTGGAGGCCTGGTGTGAGACGATACGTGGGGAAACCTTGGTAGACAGTGTTGCCACCTTAAGCCATGTTACTGCAGTTAGGCCCTGACCATTTATCCCATCTCAGTCCTCCCCTCCTACCCCCTGCTCTAGGCTGGTCCGTGGCTACAAAAGCACACTGCTCCTCCCCTCCTCCCATCCCATCTTTTCCAGCTCAAGGTCCACCTCCTCCAGGAAGCCTTCCCTGACATTCCTGCACTCTCTGCCTCCCTCTCCCCTGTGTCCCACAGTGCCTGGAGTCTCCAACAGATAATATGTTAATTCAGTGCTTCACACCAAAATATCCCTAGATGCAGAGAAGAAGGGAACTTGTATCTTGGGAGATCCTGAAGATGTACAGCCTAAAGAAGCAGACCCCAAAGATGAAATTTATTCAAAATCTGTTTGATATTTTATTTGTTTACATCTTAGTTGACTCATTTATTCCCTCAGTAAAGCTACACTGAGAGCCTACATAACACTGAACAGGACAGACATGGCTCCTGTCTTCAAGGAGCTTAGAGTCTAGCAGGTCTGTCTTAAAAATCTATAAATTCTGCATTCTACTCTGTAATATATTCATGTTTATTTTAATACAAAATTTTTGTTTCTCCATTCCACTGTCAAATAAAATCGGTACTCCAGGAAGATAAGTCAGATTTATCTGTGGCTTTTTGTGTGTCAGTTGGGTCCATGTATCCCAGCATGAAAAGTCCAGACCATGCCTCCTGCTTACTCCTGGCTTTGTCATAGAATCCAAGCATCCTGGGCAAGCAGGACGCAGGGTCACCTGGAGATCAGCCTAGAGCAATGGGTTCCAAACCAGTCCTCACCACCCAAGGGAAAACAGGCCAATGTGCCTGCCCAGAAACCATGCCCACTCCACACACACAACCTTCTCTGTCCACACAGGCTTCTCTGCCCACACAACTTCAATTTTTTCATGCAGCCAGTGGAGTTCCCTTGACTCCAGAGAGGTAGAACCATTCCTGGCCTCAGAATCAGGACTGAGCTAAAGCAGTCAAACAGCCTCAATTTCCTTGGCTGATTCTGGCCAGGGAGATCTAAGGGGAGGTCTGCTTGGGAGCAAGTGGGAAGGTCTTCGCAAAGACATGTCGCAGGAAAAGGCTTTGGCTCCTTCCCTGCTCCTTCCTGGAATGTAGAGGCAGAGGTGATGCCTGTAGATGTGGCAGCCTGAGGACAAAAGGCCACCGCAGGAAGGATGGTGAAAGACAGAAAGAGCCTGCGTTTCTGATGGTGTCATTCATCCACTAGCCGACCAACTGCCAACTTTTAGGTCTCCTTATAAGGAAGACACAAGCCCCTATTTGTTTATACCACTGTCAGCCAATTTTCTGTAACTTGCAGCCAGATACACTCCTAAGTAATATAGCTCTTTAGAGTGCACAAGAATTTTTGTGTAAATTATTCATTCAATCCCCACAATGGCTACAAGGTGTCCATTTTACAGAAGGAGAGTCTATCAATGCATATGATTAAAATCAACACCTATGTGTAATAAACCCCCAGCAAACTAGGAATAGAAGGGAACTTCCTCAACTCTATAGAATCTGTAGACCAAAAACCTACAGCAGGCATTATACTTAATGGAAAAAACTTTAGCCACAGGCCCTTTAAGACCAGAAACAAGACAAGGGTGCCCATCATCACTGCTAAGGTTTACAGATGACACCCTGGGCAGTCAAACGGCATCCCCAAGGTCACTGCCTGGAGGTGGCAGAGCAGGGCCCAGCTCTGACCCCCCGACTCGCAGTCCTTCTCTCAGCTGATGGGGGTGTCAGACAGATAGGCAGAGGATCCCCTGTGAGCGCCACTCAAGCTCTGGGGCCCAGAGAGGACAGGGTGTTGCCAGTAGCCACGCCTACCCCGCGCTGGCCAAGTTCTCTGTGTTTGGAAAAAGAGGTGAGCCTGAGAACCTCTCTCCAGGCCGGAATAGTCCTTTCACTGAGTTTCCTGCCCACTGCCCTGGAGATGGAGGAGGAGAGAGGAAGATACTTGGCAGGTGTCTTGCCAGCACCCCGGCCCCGTCTGCTTATCTGCGTCCCTGCCACCTCGCCCCAGCAAATTGCTTGCTGATAAATGAGGCTATTTAAGAGTGAGTGATGCTGGCATTATAGTTATTAATGACGACGATGTGGAGAGACGTTTAAGAGCGGCCCGACTGTTCTCACCTCCTCCCACCTGTGACTAATGGGACCGCTGTGCCACTGGCCCTCGGCCCCCACTTGCAGGCACAGGCCCCAGGGAAACCACAGCCGCACCCCGCGGTTGTGGGAGGCGTGGGGAACCAGGGGGTCCCAGAACCGTGACTTCGACAGGAGCAAGACGGGTGGAGGACAAGAGCCAGCACCTCCTCTGGGAGCTCAGGCAGCGAAGATGTAAAAATGTGCATTTGAGAGGGCGTGTGTGTGCATCTGTGCGTGGGTGTGTGCAGAAGCATGAATGTGGAGATACAGGCGATATGTGTAAGTGAGCAGATACACCAGCAGAGGGCTTTTTGCTTCACTCAGTCCCACGACTGCAACTTAAACTCTCTAAGCCTCAGTGTCCTCACCTGTCGAATGGGCGTGATAACCACTGCACCACACAGCCTGCTGGGAGGATTAAATCAGCTAATTCCTATAAAGGGCTAAGCCCCGAGGACAGAGAAGGCCAGGAAAGGATGGGGGTGTTCTCCTTCCCATGGCTGCAATTATTGAAGCAAGCTTGCACATGAGTGAGGGCCAGGAGGAAGGTGACAGAATGAAGGAGAGAGATGATGGGTACCCGAGTCTGTGAAGGATGGTTGGGGATAGAGCACAGAAAGGAACAAAGGGAGAGGCAGGGCTGAGCCCCAGCTGGCATGCTCCTGAACAGCCACGCTGGTTGTTAAAACACTGAAACCCCACATGCCAATTAAGAAAGTGAGGCGGCCCCAGACCCTCGCCACCCCCCTGCCCTGGCCTCTCCCCCAAAAGCTCCATCGTCCCCACTGGAGGGTCTGTGGGACCTGCTCCAGCCCCACGGCAGGTCAGTGTCTGTTCTGCTTGGCGTGTCCCATGCTGTAAAAGTTAGGAAGCATCTTGAAGGTCACCCGTGGCAGGTGTGATTTCAGAGCCTGAGCAGTGCACGGTTATACCAGATGGGTGGCCGAGTCCCAAGGACTAGCCCTTATCAAGGGAGCTTCACAGAAAGCAAGGCCCCGGCCCAGCCCCACGTGGAATATGAGCCTCCGCTGTGTTGTGATTTATTGTTAGGTCCCTGCCTTCCTCCACAGTCAACGTCGGGACAGGTGAGCAGCGTTTCAGATCTCCCGCAAAACCTCTGCGGAAGACGCTATGGACTGACTATACCCCTCAACGTCATTTGTACTAAGACCCACATGATCAATTCCTGTTTGAGATTTGCCTCCAGGGAGAAGAACCGCCTCTATAGATTAATGAGGGAGTACTCTGTTGCCTGGAAACACTTCAGCGCGGCTCCCTTTTGGATCTAACTGTCAGGACACTTAGGGCCAAATGCCAACGCCCCAGATGTTGTAATCTGCTCAACTCGGGCAGCTGAAACCACCTAATCCCTTGGCTTCCCCCAGATCCACTGTGATGTTTTATCCCTGTGAGTCTCCAGAGTCACACTGGGCTTTTCCTGTTAAGTTCCCAGTTCCTTCTGGAAGAAATCTGAAATAAACAACCAGCTTACACAGGCGATATGTGTAAGTGAGCAGATACACCAACAGAGGGCTTTTTGCTTCATTCGGTCCCACGACCGCAACTTAAACTCTCTAAGCCTCAGTGTCCTCACCTGTCGAATGGGCATGATAACCACTGCACCACACAGCCTGCTGGGAGGATTAAATCAGCTAATTCCTATAAAGGGTTGAGCCCCCACTCACGTGCAGGTATCGATGATACCCGGACCCTCCACCTGCCCAGCAGTGTGGCCCGGCCTGTGTGGTCCTAAGCAATGGAGTCCCCTCCCACAGGTGTCCTCCTGGAGTGGAGGGGGCAGCCTCTTCCTTCCCTGTGGGGTCTGTTCACCTCCCCGGCCTCAGTTGTCTGCCCTGGCATAGGGGAGAGAAGCTTTCCAAGGGGCCAGAAACTTCAGGCATCAATGTGAAAGCAGTCCTGTGATTGAGAGAAGACAGAGAGGTTTCTCTCCTGGGGTGGGGGTAGGGGTAGGGGTGGGTGGGGAGGAGGTAGACCTACAAGGGATTCTGGATCTGAGGTTCTTGATGTCAGGGAACTGTACTTTGCAGGTTCAATACTAGAGGAGATAAAGAAATGCACAGGGAGTGGGGAGGGGAGGGGAGGGGAGGGGAGGGGAGGGGAGGGAGAGAGCGAGGGAAGGGCCCCTCCCACCTGGAAGCTGCTGGGGATGAGGCCTTGTGGGTGGGGAATGCACTGGGACAGCCAGGACTTGGCTGCCCCCATTGCAAAAGACTTCCATCAAGCTCCCGCTCCTCTGGGGAGGGTGGGTAGTGGGATGGGGACTCAAGCCAGCCCCTGACTCACCTGTCCCTTGCAGGGAAGAGCAGTCCAGGCTCTCCTGGCACCACTCAGGAACTGAGCTGCCCTGAAACGGTCGAGATGCAGGCCAAGCCCGCAGCATCCAACTCCTCACCATCTGGGGAGAGCATCCTTACCCTGCTGTGGACTGATGGGAACTCATTCACCCCATGCAGGCAAGAGGACCCCCACACAGAGCCAGACTCAGGGCTGCCCCAGAAGTCCCCGCCACAGCCACCTCCCAAGACTCGGCTCGGAGAGGGAGAGGAAAGCCTTGGTCTCTGGAGCTCGGCTCAGGATGGCATCGCAAACCCAAGAAGTCCTTCCCTCCTACTGGCCCTCTCCAGGGATTCCCCAGGCTCCAGTTTCATAAAGCTTTCCTCCAGAGACCCTAATTGTCCATTTTTAGACAGAGGCCAGTACTGACTGAACTCTTTGCTAACTTGCACCCAAGCAGACGGACGTGGCAGGTCAGAGCCTGGCCTAGGGCCCTCGGGCACCCAGCGATCCTGGTTTATCTATTGTGACTCTGAGAAGCTGCACCATTCAGATTCTCTCACAATCCCTGCTCCCTTCCTGGGGCTGTGGGGCCTTCTGACCACCAAACACACACCCCTTCCTTCCCTGTTTCCTGACTCCCAAGGGTGGCCGTCAGTGGGCAGCTGCCTGCCATAGCCCTGTTTCACGTAAGCCCCCAGTTTTTCACGAAGCCATCTTGACGTGCCCACTTGGATACCCGAAGGCTAAAACTGAACCTCGATCTTCCTTTGGGGGGAGGGTCCCTGGAAAGCATCATTAACTCTCTAGCTCCAAAAGCCAGAACTGGAAGGCCAGCCCTGATAGCACGACCTCCCTCACATGTCATGCCACAACCAGCCCATCAGCATGTGCTGCTGAGTCTAACGCCCAAACGTCCCCCCATCCATGTACTTCTCCCTGTGCGAGCAGGGACCATGACTGCCTTCTACCTGGTCTTCCTGCACTCATTCCGGTTCCTCCAACCTCGTCTCCACTCAGCATCCCAACCCCAACCTTTCCCTCATCAAACGCAATAGTGGCTTCCTGCTAGTATGCCTGGTCTTCCTGCGAGCATGCCTGGGCTTCCTGCGAGCATGCCTGGGCTTCCGGCTAGCATGCCTGGTGCGGGCGAAAGCTCCCTCCTGCCCCTGCACCTTTGCTCCTGCTGCTCTCCCCACTGGGACCACCGTCCTCCCTCCTGCTCTTGGTCTGGTTACATCCAAGCTGCCCCTCAAGCCTCAGCTCAGACTCCCCTCGCCGAGGCACTGTCCCTAACTGCCCACCCAGATAGGCCTGCAGAGACTGTCACAGTCTCACCTCATCTGTGAGGTGGTCTGGCTAATGTGTCAGACCCAGGAGGGCAGCATCATGTCTTACTCACCACTGTCAACCCGGCACACAGTCTGGCACATGGTAGGATTTTGTAAATGCCAGTTAAACACACTACCGCAGAAATGACGTGGCAGGACTAGAGAACAATGACAATACATAGACGCGGGCAAACACACTGCCGAATGAACCCCCATGTCCTCCTGGCCACCTGCGGCAGGCACATATTTACTACTCACCGACATTCTCGTGCATCCCCTCGTTTCCCAGCCCCCTGGCACCTGGGTGGGGCCACATGTCAGGTCTGTCCAACGGGATAAAGAGGCAGTGTTGTGTGTCACCTCCTGGCCGAGGCATGGAGGAGCAGGGCGAGTTCTCACCCTTCCTTCCTTGCCGTAGAGAACCATAGAGGACACATGCAGAGACAGCAGCGTGGCCACAAGATTGAAGCAGGCTGCATCACTGAATCACCGTGTGGGGGCCAGGTACCCCATCATCCAATTTGCATATTGTGTGAATGAGAAGGAAATCTATTGTGTTAATAAGCCCCTAAGATGATACCGATAAGCACGTGATCTCAGCTGTGTGTGTCCAGTGTCTCTCCAGCCCTCATGGATACACACTCACACCCTCATGTACAAGTATACTCTGGCTGTATACTCTCCACAAAGTGGGTATAGAGGGAACATACCTCAACAAAATAAAGGTCATATATGGTAACCCCACAGCTAATATCATATTCAATGGTGAAAAGCTGAAAGCATTTCCTCTAAGATCAGGAACAAGACAAGGATGCCCACTTTCACCACTTTTATTCAACATAGTATTGGAAGTCCTAGCCACAGCAATTAGACAAGAAAAAGAAATAAAAAATAATCCAAATTGGAAAGGAAGAAGTAAAATTGTCACTGTTTGCAGATGACATGATACAATAGGTAGAAAATTCTAACAATGCCACCCAAAAACTACTAGAGATTATCAATGAATTTGGTAAAGTTGCAGGATACAAAATTAATATACAGAAATCTGTTGCATTACTATATACTAACAATGAACTATCAGAAAGAAAAATTAAGAAAATAATCTCATTTACCATTGCATCAGAAAGAATAAAATACCTAGGAATAAATCTAACTATGGAGTTAAAAACCTGTACTTGGAAAACTGTAAGACACTGAAGAAAGAAATTGAAGACAGTACACACAGATAGAAAGATATGCTGTGTTCATGGATTGGAAGAATTAATATTATTAAAATGAACATACTACCCAAGGCAACCTACAGAGTTGATTCAACCCCTATCAAAATTCCAATGGCATTTTCCACAGAACTAGAACAAATAATTCTAGAATGTGTATGGAAACAGAAAAGACCCTGAATAGCCAAAGCAACTTTGAAAAAGAAGGACAGAGCTGGAGGTATCACACCCTCTGATTTCAACTATACTACAAAGCTACAGTAATCAAAACAGTATGCTACTGGCACCAAAAGAGACACATAGATCAATGGTACAGAATAGAGAACCCAGAAATAAACTCACACACTTATGGTCAATTAATCTACAACAAAGGAGGCAAGAACATACAATGTGGGAAAGACAGTCTCTTCAATAAGTGGTACTAAACAGCTACATGTAAAAGAATGAAATTAGAACATTTTCTCACACCATATACAAAAATAAACTCAAAATGGATTAAAGACCTAAATGTAAGACACAAAACAATAAAGCTCCTAGAAGAAAATATAGGCAGAACACTCTATGACATAAATCGTAGCAATAGTTTTTTGGATCTGTCTCCTAAGGCAAAAGAAACTAAAGCAAAAATAAACAAATGGGACCTATTTAAACTTAAAAGCTTTTGCACAGCAAGGGAAACCATCGCCGAAATGAAGAGACAACTACTGAATGAGAGAAAATATTTTCAAACAATATGACTGATAAGGGGTTAATATCCAAAATATATAAATGGCTCATACAACTCAATATCAAAAAAAACAAACAAATTAAAAATGGGCAGGGCTTCCCTGGTGGCGCAGTGGTTGAGAGTCTGCCTGCCGATGCATACTGGGTTCGTGCCCCGGTCCGGGAAGATCCCACATGCCGCGGAGCAGCTGGGCCCGTGAGCCATGGCCGCTGAGCCTGTGCATCCAGAGCCTGTGCTCCACAACGGGAGAGGCCACAACAGTGAGAGGCCCGTGTACCACAAAAAAAAAAAGGGCAGAAGACCTGAGTAGGCACTTTAAGAATACACACAGATGACAACAGGAACATGAAATGATGCTCAACATCACTAATCATCAGAGAAATGCAAATCAAAACCACAATGAGATCAGATCACCTCATACCTGTCAGAATGGCTATTATCCAAAATACCACAAATAACAAATGTTGGCGAGGATGTGGAGAAAAGGGGACTTTTGTACACTGTTGGTGGGAATGTAAATTGGTGCAGCTACTATAGAAAACAGTATGGTCGTTCCTCAAAAAACTCAAAATAGAACTACCATATGATCCAGCAATTCCACTTCTGGGTATATATCTGAAGAAAATGAAAACACTAATTCAAAAAGACACATGCACCGCATGTTCATAGCAGCCTGATTTACAATAGCCAAGATATGGAAGCAACCTAAATGTCCATCAACAGATGAATGGATAAAGAAGATGTGGTACATATATACAATGGACTACTAGTCAGTCACAAAAAAGAATGCAATTTTGCCATTTGCAAAAACATGGATGGACCTGGAGGGTATATTATGCTTAGTGAAATAAGTCAGACAGAGAAAGACAAATACTATATCTTAATACTTACAAGTGGATTCTAAAAAACAAAACAAATGAATGAATATAACAAAACAGAAAAAGACTCACAGATATTGAGAACAAACTAGTGGTTACCAGTGGGGAGAGGGAAGGGGTAAGGGGCAAGATAAGGGTAGGGGATTAAGAGGTACAAACTACTATGTACAAAATAAATAAACTACAAGTATGTGTTGTACAGCACAGGGAATATAACCAATATTTTATAATAACTTAAAAACATTTGAATTGCTATGTTGTACATTTGAGACTAATATAATATTGTAAGTCAACTATACCTGAATAAAAATAATAAAAAGGTTTTGTGGCAGTAGAGTGTAGAAGACGATTTGTGTGGGGGGACACTGAAAGCAAGGAGACCAGTTGGGAAATTATTATGAAACCCAGGCCATGGATAGCAAATCAATTTCATCTCACGCACCAATTCTTATAGATTGCTAGTGGCTGCTGGGGTACTCTGTTGAGAAGGGAAAAAGTCCAACGATTGACTAATGATGTCTGGCATGGGCACAGGGTAAGAGAAATGTGGTCTGAGTGCTAGGCATTTACCAATCTTGCACTAAGCAGAGATGACAAGAGCCCAGCATAGAAAGAAAAGGACAGGCAGTGTGAGAGAGATTTCAGAAGTAAAAACAGCAAGACCTAGTGACTTAGTAAATCAGCTTAGGGACAGGAAGGTTGACTTGTAGATTTCTGGCTTAGGCAACTGGTCCCACTAACTGAATTTTGGAAGATAGGCAGGAGACAAATTCTGGTTTAGACCTGCCTTTCAGGTGCCTGAGGAATACCTCAGGTAAGGTCCAGGAGACAGGTGGACATACCTGTTTAGCACTCTGGAGGTGGTTTGTAAAGCTGGACCCTACACGTGGCAGCTGAAGCCATGGGAGAGGTGAGGACCAGGGAAAGGGCTAGAGTGGGTGTGAAGAAGCGGGCTGAAGGCAGAGGCCTGAGGAATGCCAACATTCAAAGAGGAACAGGGAGGAAGGCAAGAAGGAATGGTCAGAGAGGTCGGAGGGGGGCCTTGGGAGAGTGGAGGGAAACGTGGGAGAGGCTGGCCAAATGGGATGCTGCATGGAGGCTGTCATTCAAGGTCAAGAGTAAAGCAGCCCCGACATTCCCAGGGCCCCTCCCTGTCAAAGCTCTTCCCCGGCTCTTTTAGAGAATATTCTCACTCTGAAGCATCCCTGAAGAAGGGGTGTCCCCACTCCTGAGGAAGAGGGAACAGGCCAAGCAGGCACAGGAAGGGGGTGCTATAAAGGTCCAGGCTTGGGGTGAGATCACACAGGTATTTGCTTTATAATATTTCTTTAACTTGTATGTTCAGGTTCTATTCTTCTGTCTACGTGTTATATTTTCGTGAAAGTGAAAATATGTATTTTAAAACGGGCACAAAGGGGACAAAGCCTAGCAGACAAACCTTCTCTAAGCTGCCCCGTGTTCCCTCCCAACACCACCTCTGTCCCCTCGGCCAGGTCAGTAGTTTTCCATCTGGCCATGAAGTGTCTGTTCCAGCCCCGAATCTCTGCAGAGAACCCAGAAGAGCAAATTGGAGCTGGGGACACATGTTCCCCCCTTCCTAGCCTCTCACACAGTTACCTGCCATGTGCACTGCTGTCTGTATACAGCTATACTCAGCTCCCATCAAACGAATCACCATAGGTCTGTAAGCCCGGAAATCATCTCAACCATCTGAGATGCTAAACCAGGCTCCAATCACATTCCTCCCACTCTCCTCCAGGCTTCTGGTGATTCCAGACATGGAATTCCAGACATGGAATCACCCTGAGCTTCCAGCCTCTACCCCTCAGGTCCTGCACTCCAGGCTGCTGGCTCATCCCCCACCACCAGGCACTGGCCAGATGGTCCCCACCTTCCCCCTCCCCTTCATACCCCTACCCCCAGCCACCACCCTCCCCAGGCAAAGCTAGCAGGAGCTGGGGACCCCTCAGGTGACAGATGGGCCACGCACTGTTTTCGCTTGTCATGCGGGCATAGAGAATGACAGACCTTAGGAACCAGGCATTAATACCAAAGATTTATAGTCAAATCGGTCACAGCTGAAGGCACTTCCCCCAAAGTTGGCTCAGCCTGAAGGTCGTTTTTCCGAGGTGATAAGTGCAAAAAAGATGTCCTCACCCGCCATCCAGGGCCTCCCCCTCCCAAGCAAGAGTTTGGGCTGCACAGAAGGAATCTGAGGGAAGGAAGCAGGAATGGAATTTCTCCAAACGAGGGTCTGAGCGCATTGCCCCCATACTCCCTTCCTTCCCACCCTCCCTCCCCCGCCATGATCCTCAAATGTGTTCACACATAGTGGCTGTGAGGTGCCACGGAGGCCAGGGGAGGACCGAGGGGCAGAGGATGCTCCTGGGCAGCTCCTGGGGATTGCACTGCATGCACGACAGCCAAGCCAGGCACAGCATCTCTCTGGCTCCCTGGAAGTGATGGCTTGGGGGTGGTGAGGGGAAGATAGAGTTATGCCTGGCCCAGGCAAAGTGGCCCTGCTCCAAGCCTGCACAGCTCAGACCAGCACCTGATCTCGAGCCCCATCTGAGAAATGGGAGCTGGCCTGAGGGGCCTGGAAGGGAAATAGATCATCGCTCCAGTCTTCCTAGTGAGGGCCAGAGGTCAACATCTATCCATTCACCAAATATTTACCCAGAGCCTCCAAGGATCACAGAACAGAAGAGCTGAGAGGGCCCTTAGAGACTGACCAGGCTGATGACCCCATTTTATAGATGGGGAAACTAAGGCTCAGACAGGAGATATAAGTATCCAAGTCCATTCATTCATTCAGCAACTACTGGCACTGCATTGGGGGCTTAGCCTGTCAGCCAGGGCTCTTGCCCCACTGCTTGCTCCGAGGAAAGCCCGGCGCTGGACACAGAGAGGGGCAAAAGGATGCATAAAGAAAAGGTAAAATTTAAGCATGTGGATCCTCGAACTACACTGGGAAAGTTAAGAGCAATGATCGCAGCTAATGCAATGGTTCATCTCACCCCCACAATGACCCTAGGAGTAATGTTATTCTTCCCATTGTACCGAAGAGGAAACTAAGGCACAGGTCTCATGGCTGCTAGTTGTCAGAATCTGGGGCCCACGCTCTGACCACCAGGCTCTACTGTCTCCCAGGAAAAGGCAGTCTGGCAAACACTGTCATTGACAAGCCTTAATTCACTGCCAGTGTTTTTCCAGTGAGGGCAAGGCTCTCCAAGAGGGGAAGGGGCACAACGGGCTGAGGTAGTCTCTGAAGGCTTCCTGGAGGAGGTGGCAGAAGCATTAGAATGGAGCCAGAGCCTTCCTAATAGGAAGCCTCCCAGACTGGGGGCTGGTGGGCACACACTCTGATCTACCCCTGAGGGCCTTGTCTATTGGCCCCACTGGGGGATTCCCTGGAGATGGGGACCACTGGGCCCTCATCAGCAGAATGAACTGGCTGGGTCGGCTTGGCAGTGCAGGCTGTACTGGCAGTTGGCACCCCAGCACTGCGGCGAGGGGGTGGAGGAGGCAGCGGGTGCCAGCATCCTGAACTCCAGAGCCTGGCACATGAGCGGCACCGTTCCCGGGTTATGGATGAGCTAAATTAGCTGTGACGCTCATTAGCGGCAGTTCCTAATTAGTGAAAATTAATATTGGCTTTGATAAAGACATTGGTGCCAGCTCTTCAAGGCGGAAGCATTATCAACCTTGTCAGCAGGGCTAACGAGTGGGCAAGTGGAGGCGACAGGGTGTCTGGGAGTGGGCAACGGGTCACTAGGGAGGGAGCACAGGGCTCTCTGGGGCACTGTCCCTCAGCAGCTCTCAGCCCTGGGGGCAGGGCCATGAGCCTTCCCTCCTAGGGTTCATGTGACCCTACAGCAGTCCTTCTGCGGGGACCTAACCCCACACCACAGATACTGTGGGATCCCTGGGCAGACCAGTCCCAGTGACGGCTAGCACCTATAATATCCATAACTACCTTTAATATTGTTTGGCTATTATGTGCTCCAAGCTGTGTATTAAATGTTTTCACACGTATTTAATGCTCCCCAAATCCCAGGAAGTAAATACTTTCATTAGCTCCATTTTACAGAAGAGGAAGACTGAGGCTCAGGGAAGTTGAGTAACTTGCCCTGGGATAAATGGGTAGCAGGATTTGGACCCAGGCAGTCTGACTCCAGAGCCATGCTCATGGCCTCTGTTATATCCTACCCCTCCCCCCGACCCCATCCCCAAAAGAGGGAACCTGGAGGCCAGTACAGCATAGCTCACCCAGCATTTAACACTGTATCTGGCACATAGCAGGTGATCAACACTTACTTACAAATGAACAAATGAATAAGCAGAGGGAGCTCTTAGTTCTTCCAGAGTGTTTATATTAATTTACCTTTCACATCTTCTTCCTCAATCTATTTGGTATTACAGAGAACCTGAATTTCAATTTGGGTCTATTTCTCTTGAAACTGCCCAGGACAGAATCCATACGCTATATCCCAGAATGCTGCCCGTCTGGCGAGGGGGGCACCCAGAAGCACCCCTTCTTCTCAGGCAGTGACTGGAACTCTGGAGGCCTCGGTTCACCCAGGCCCTGGCTACGCTGTTGCCAAGTGACCAGCTCTGGGCCTCATACCTCATACCCCTTGGGAGGTGACTAGGCAGATGTGGCTTCTCTTCACCCCAGTCCCTGCTCCCCAGCTGGGGACCCTGAGTCCCGCCTGGGGTAATGAGGGGAAGTAACAGATACATCTAGTTTTAATCCAAATAAAGGGAAAGTGTTTGCCACCATGGAATTTATAAAAATAACAATGCATTATTCGGGCATTAATAACAATAAAGATGTCAAACTGTCAGGTAAGAAGTTAATCTCATTTGAACACAATTAAAGGTTCTATTACCCCACCACCTGGGGCCACTTCAGCTTTTACCACTCAGCAGGCTTAATCGATAAATGGGCCAGGCCAAGAGCACGGGAGGGGCTGGAGCTGCCCGCCTGCTCAACCCACTGCTTAGCAGCTCCCTCGGTGACACCAGTGCAAGGACGCAGGCCCCGCCTAGCTGTGGAGTACCTGGCAGGACTTTCAGGGCCAAAGGCTGAGGGGAGCGTAAGCTGGGGCCTGGGCCTGCATGCCTGCCATTTACCGTACTTTCCTGGGACCAATGATCCCAGGCTGGTCCTTGGTACCAGTAGAGGGGCCCCTGCCCTCACGTTCCTGACAGTCTGAGAGGTCCAACCAAGAAGAGAGAAGCACTGTCAGTGTGGAGCAGAGAGGGGATCCAGTGCAGGGAATCAGTCACACAGGTGATGGACGGAGGAGTTGAGAGGCCAAGCGGGGATGGCCCAGTGACCAGCAGCACCAGGAAGCCACCGTGGCCAGCTCTGCACAGCAGGGACAAGGGAGGAAGAGGTGTTTCCAAAGCCGAGGGGCCATGGTCACCTGGTGGGAGCTGGAGCCAGCACCCAAGCAGTGGACACCCTTCCTCCCGCTGTCCAGTCTACTGCCGGGGCTAAGCCCAGATGGAAGCCTGCGGACCCAGGAAATGCAGCTTACAGTGTCAGCACCCTGTGACTGAGGGCAGAGCTGAAGAGGCCAAGAATGGATCTGAGGATAAATAAGCTCAGGACTGACCCAGGGTCTAGCCCTGAAATTTAATTACCCACCATTTACTGAGCACCAAATCCATTCCAGGCACACCTGCAGAGGTAGGGCATATGAACACGGGTTAGATGTCATATTGGCCCTCAAAGCAATTACCACCCAGTGAAGGAAATAAACACATCAACAGATCATTTCCACATAATGTGATAGGTGCAAGGCCGTATCACAGGCCATGAGAGGCCGGAGGACAGACCCCCTGAGGAAGGAATTCCAGGAAGGCTTCCTGGAATAGAGATGGTGTGAGATGGGTGAAGGAAAGGAAAGAGGAAAGGAAACTCAAGAAGGGCATCTGAGGCAGCAGGAAGTGTACCAACCAGGCACTAAGGCAGGAAACAGCAAGGCATGGGGCGCGTGACAGCAGAGGTGCCTCTGGCCCTCCTAGCGCACCTGCCAGGGCACAGCTGGGGCCGTGTGTCCTGAGCTGGGGAGGGGGCTGGGCGGGGGACAGTGACCTGGGCATCACTGGCTTGGGGTGGTCAGGGGACGAATGGAGGGGGAGATCCCATCATGGGGAGCATGTAAAGGGGGCAGAGGGCATTTCCTGGGAAGCACTGCTCCGTGGGAGAAGGAGACCAAGTAGCAGTTACAGAGGCAGGAGAGGAGCAGGAGGGCACCTAGGGGACAGTGAGTCAGGTCACAGGAGCTGCAAGGTCAAATACAGTAGGGAGTCTGGGAGGTGAGGTCTGAAAACTGCCCCACCAGCCGGCCTTAGTGTGAAGTGTATCAGTGCAATGTTGGGGCAGGAGCCAGGCAGGAGGGTCAGGAGTAAACAGGAGACCGAGGTCAAGAGAGAGCCAGTGAGTGAGTGTAGACCACCCGTCAAGAAGCCTGGTTGCATATATTTAAAACTTTTGTTCTTCAAGACACTGCTTAAAAAGAGTGAACAGACAAGCCACAGACTGAGTGAAAGTACTGGCAAATCATCCAACTAATAAAGGACTCCTATCCGGAATATATAAAGAACCCTCAAAATTCAATAACAAGAAAACAACTTGCTTTTCAACAATGGTCAAATGATTTGACTAGCCACTTCACCAGAGTAGATATAAGGATGGCAAATCGGCACATGAAAAGGTGCTCAACCTCATTAGTCATTAGGGAAATGCAAACTAAAACCACAATGAGACACCACACACACCTACCAGAAGGACTAAAATTAAAAATACCTCCCATCATCGAGTTACCAGAGTTTGGAGGAGGGAAGAATGGAGTTATTGTTTAACGGGTACAGAATTTCTGTGTGGGACAATGAAAATGTTCTGGAAAGAATGGTGATGGTTGCACAACATTGGGAATATACTTAATGCCACCGAACTGTATACTTAAAAATAGTTGAAATGGTAAATTTTATGCCATAGATATATATATATAATTTCCATAATTAAAAAAAAACCAGACCTCCCATGCCAAGCGCTGGCGAGTGTGGTGAGTGGAGCGGCTGAGTAGGAATGTGAAATGGTACAACCACTTTGTAAAACAGTCCGGCAGTTTGTTAGGAGGTTAAACATACACATATGACTCAGCAATCCCACTCCTAGATATTTTCCCAAGAGAAATAAAACTATATGTCCATACAAAGTACATGAGTTTCATGGCAGTCTTATTTGGAATGGCCAAACACTGGAAACAAGCCGAATGTCCATCAATAGGTGAATGAATAAAGAAATTGTGGCCTGTCTTTGGAATACAACTCAACAACAAAGAGGGATGAACTGTTACATAGCAACAATATGAAGTGGATCTCAACATAATTTTGCTGAGTGAAGGCAGACAGACAAAAAGAGTTCATACAGTGTTATTCCATTTACATAAAGTTCTGGAAAAAGCAAACTAATCTACAGAGACAGAAAGTAGATCAGTGGTTATCTGGGGAGGGAACGTGGGAAGGGTAGAAGGAAGGATTACAAAGGGGCCCAAGAAAACTTTTGGGGGGTGATGGATAAGTTCAGTATCCTGACTGTGGTAGTGGTTTCAAGGGTACAGTATACACATATCTCAAAATGAATCCATTATACACTTTTTTTTCAATTATACACTTTAAATGTTGTTGTTTTTCATATGTCAATTATACCTCAATAATGCTGTAGATAAGTTTGGTTTTTTTTGTTTTTTTTGTTTTTTTTGCGGTATGCGGGCCTCTCACTGTTGTGGCCTCTCCCGTTGCAGAGCACAGGCTCCGGATGCGCAGGCTCAGCGGCCATGGCTCACGGGCCCAGCCGCTCCGCGGCATATGGGATCCTCCCGGACCGGGGCACGAACCCGTATCCCCTGCATCGGCAGGCGGACTCTCAACCACTGCGCCACCAGGGAGGCCCAAGTTTGTTTTTTAAAAGAAACTTGAATGGAAAAGAAAGGAAAGTTGGTGGAGGGAGCTTCAGGGTCCGGAAGGGCTGTGTTTTAGGATGGAAGGGACGTGAGTCCTGCTTCGGGGCTCCTGGGGGGCCAGGGGTCTGCTGAGCCATCCTCGAGCCCACAGAGAGGGAGCCTAGGAGAAAGACAAGTCCTGAGCACCTGAGTGAGGGGAGACAGCGTCCTGATGGCAGAGGGGGACGCCGCGAAGGCTGTGTGTGGGAGGAGTTCTGGGAGAGGTGGGGAGTGGAGGGTGTGAGCATGTTATCTGCCCCACACCACCCTCCCCCCAGCTCCTACAGAAGTGTGGGGTGACGGTATGGGAGGCTGGCTTGCTACAGAGCCAGTGTTCCAGGTAAGAGGGGCCCAAGTCATCTTAAACAGGGAGGGTGTGGGAATCATACACATGGAGAGTTCCCGGAAGCCAGAGGTGACAGAAACTATGGCCAGCTGCGGAGCAGAGAGGATTTTGCAGAGGGGGACATGGCAGGGATGACAGAGCCGGGCAGAAGGCAGAGCTGAAAAGTGTAGGGCAATGCCATCCAGCCAAGTGCACAAACAACGTCCCTGGAGTTGTGCAACACAGCAGTCCAGAGAACGTGTGGGGAATGCAGCGCAGATCTTTCCAGGGGAGTCAAGTATCCACACTGGCTGGAAGGGTAGTGAAGCTAATCACAGATGGCCTGGTCTGGTAGACCAAGGAGCCCGGGATGGATGTGTGGGCAGCAGGAGGCACTGAAGGTTTTTGCACTGAGGAGTGACCCCATGAGAGCAATGCTTCAAAGACCCCGCATCTACCATGCTTGAGACTGGCTACGGCTCACCATCACCTAGGCTCAAGTCCAGGTCATGAGGATTCGGCCTCAGGGCCCCCACCCTGGGATCCTGTCTTTTCTTTCTTTCTTTCTTTTTTAAAATTAATTAATTTTATTTATTTTTGGCTGCATTGGGTCTTCGTTGCTGCGCGCAGGCGTTCTCTAGTTGCAGCGAGCGGGGGCTACCCTTGATTGTGGTTCACGTGCTTCTCATTGTGGTGGCTTCTCTTGTCGCCGAGCACAGGCTCCAGGCGCGTGGGCTTCAGTAGCTGTGGCTCTCAGGCTTCAGTAGTTGTGGCTCGCGGGCTTCAGTAGTTGTGGCGCACGGGCTTAGTTGCTCCGTGGCATGTGGGATATTCCCCTACCAGGGCTCGAACCCGTGTCCCCTGCCTTGGCAGGCGGATTCTTAACCACTGCGCCACCAGGGAAGCCCGGGATCCTGTCTTTTCATACCATGTTTTCTGCCATGACTCCCTTCCTCAAGCCCTCCCCTAAAGCCAGACCACCTGACCCACTGTCCCCTGGGCACACAAAACCACTCTCTGACTCTGCTTATAGTATCCGTCCACTCAAATGCTGTCCTTTCTTCTTCAACCTAAAGATGTATCCACTCTGACATTCATTCATTCATTCATTCATTCCATATCTACTGAAGGTTCATTGTGTGCCAAGCCCTCAGCTAGGCACCAGACACAGCAGTGAAAGACAAAGTCGCCACTCTCATGGAGCCAGATGTGCGGGTGGGGAGGGTAGGAGATAGACAATAAACACAGAAGCAGTGGAGACTTTCAGATGTGAAGTGTTAAGAAGTAAACAAAGCAGGGTGATGGGAGAATGAGGGGCTGGAGAAAGGGCTGGGCTACATTAGAGAGGGTGGTCAGGAAAGGCTTCCCAGAGAAATGAGTGATGAGGAGGTCCCAGTTTTGCAAACTATCTGCAAAGACTCAGGGAAGAGCGTCTCAGGCAGAGGGAACAGTAAGCGCAAAGGCCCTGAGTTGGGAATATGCTTGGCTCATTCAAAGACCAAAGGCAAGTCATGTGGCTGGAACAGAGTGAGCCAGGAGGAGGGTGATAGGAAAGGAAGTCAGAGGAAGGCAGGGGCCAGGCCACAGAGCTCTGCAGGCCAAGGAAGCAGTCTGGGTTTAGTCCAACTAGAGGGAAAATCCAGGGAGGGTGGTAAACAGAGAAGGGTCATGCTGATCTATGCTTTAAAATGATAGCTCTAGCTGCAGGGTGCACTGGGTGGCCCTGGAGGGAGAGGGGCAGCAAGGCTGACCTTCCACCTCCCCCTGGAGAAACCTGTCCTAAATACCTCCCTGTTCATTCATTAAGACAACATTCAGTGAACGCTAACCATGTGCCAGCCCCACCTCCTGCCTAGGCAACCCTGGGAGTATGTCACTGTGCTTCGGTCTCCTGGCTTGTACACTGGGAGTTGTGAGAATGAACAGGTTAACAGACATAATGTCTCAGAAGAGTGCCATCCTTAGGGATGGTGGGAGGGAGGGAGACGCAAGAAGGAAGAGATATGGGGATATACGTATATGCATAGTTGATTCACTTTGTTATTAAGCAGAAACTAACACACCATTGTAAAGCAATTATACCCCAATAAAAAAAAAAGAGTGCCATCACATAGTAGGTACTCTTATCATGATCGTTATTATTACTCTGTGTCAGTGATGAGCCCTCTCTCTGGATGTCTTCATTGTAGCTGCCATTTATTTTGGACCTCACTGTAGACTCTCCTGACAGACGCTCCTGGTCACTGAGCTCTGGGGCTATTTAAATCTTTGTATGCAGGCGGTTGGCAGTGGCTCCCACTAGATTGAAAACTTCTTTTACTATTAACTATAAACTTAAAACTCCCTTAGTGCCAAGGACAGAGCTCTGCTCATGACATTTGTTGGATAAAGGATGGAAGATGAAAGATAGAGGATGGAGGAGGAAGGAGGGAAGACGGAGGGAGTCCTCTGCCTTGGGCCTGGCCTGTCTGCAGGGGCGGGATGACCGCCTCTGGATGCGGAGGACATTGTTCTTACAGCACAGCACCTGTCTGGACCACAACAAACCCCCTTTCCCCTGGTGCCACCGAAAGGTCCTGGGGGCCAGGGAGACAAGGTCCAGGGGAAGCCAAGGACATCTGGAGAAGAAAGGGGAGCAGTGGCAGAGGAGAAGGAGGAGACAAAAAAAGGGAAAGAAAAAGGGACACGTGAGGATACAGCAGAGAGCTTAATAATCGGGTCCAACTCTGAGCTGGGAGCAGGGGGACCAGGATGATGGACTCACGGTCCCTCCGTCCAGGGCAGTCCTTCTGGGGAGGTGCAAGGATGAATACAGAACTAATGGCTGAACCCAAGGTGCCTCATGAGAAACAGGGGACGTGGAAACAAGTCCAGAGGCCCCAAGGAGGAGTGGCCACCGCTGCCTGATGGTCCAATGACAGCCCAGGTGGAGCTTGTCTGCAACGGGGCAGTGAGAGGTCACTGGGCCCTGCAACAGGCCCCAAGCAGTCCCTGCCTCTGAGTCTTTGTCTTTCCTCTGCATTTCTGCCTGGTGAGGCTCTGTCCAGCGTCCACCAAGACCCCTGTCAACCGCCCTCCTGCTGGAGACCTGACCCAACAGTGTTCATCCAAGTGCCTGTGCTGCACACTGAGCCCCTGACACGCATTCGCTCCTTGAATCCTTAGGAAAGACCAGCGAGGACCCTGGTTCCAATGCGCCAGGGGCATTCACAAAGATGTCCCGCAGAGATTTGGGGGTCTGATTGACTGCAATGTCAGGACATTTCCCTAGGGAGTGACTCTCTCCTGTGCTCACCCCATCCCTCTCAGCTTGCCCCTCATTACTACCCATGTCCAGCCTGGGTGGTCATGGTCAGCTGAGAAGTGTCTGACCCTCCCACCCCAATGGAAGCCATAGGAGGCCAGGGCCACTGGACCTGCTGAGCCACTTCAGCAACTGGTGGGTGCTCAGGAGACATTGTGGGGCAGGGTACCGGGGATTCATGAAAGAACTCTGTTGGAGGCGTGCATCAATGGTCCTCAGAGTGTTCTCCCCAGGCCAGCAGCATCAACGTCACCTGGAAGCAGGTGAGAAATACAAATTCTCGGCCCTACCCCAGAACTGCTGAATCAGAAACCCTGAGATCAGGGCCCAGCAATTTATTTTATCAAGGCTTCCAGAGGATTCTGAGGCACACTGAAGTCTAAGAACCACTGGTGTACATTATCCACCCACAAAATGTTCTTAGTCGAGTTCACACTTAGGTTTGTCAGCTTAACTCTCTGGAATTAGATGGCTGTTCCCAGCAACCCCGATCCCGGGGATCCTCTCTTGGGTCTCCAAAGGGGCTCGCTCAGCCATTCTGCCTTGTGCCAGCCCCTCCTCACCCCTCCTCCTACCATCCCCCCACAAAGGAAAAAGAGTCAATGTCCTTTAAGTAATAACAACATCAGAGTGCATGCAGCCCCACAAGGGCTCCCCGGCTGCCCTTTTGCTCTTCCCCAGATTCTGACTTCATAATAAAGAGCAGCCTCCAAGGTGGAGTGTGACCCCATGGGGGGGTGTGTGTGCACGCGCACACACACACGTGCGTGCACACGCACACACACGCGCGCGCACACACACGCACACACACACACACAGCCCCCGTACTCTGTCTCGTCAGTGGGCAAAGGCTGGGGTGCCGAGCAGGCTCTTCTGAGACATTACAAGCTGAACATCCTATTCCCCCCACCCTCGGGAGGAAAATTACGACTTTCTCAGGGAGGAGATTTTTTTTTTTTTTTCTGTGTTTTTCCCTCTCCCCTCGTTCAGCACAGAGCACTAATTTATGACTATTTCCCCGAGTCCACTGAAGTAAGAGGGTAATGGCTTTCACCATTTGCTTTCTCTCACCTGTCATTCACTGCCGGCTACCTGACAGGACTGCAGACAGTGTTCCAATCACAGGGGCTGCTTTTTTTTCCCGGGGAAGCAAAGAACTCATAGCGGCCGTGGGGAGACTTATTTCATTCCTAGATGGAACAATGTCAGGTAAACAGCTGTAAAAATTCATAACCAGCAGGGCTGCCTCTGGCCCCCAGCGCCCCGGCTCTGAGCTGGCCCGGCTGGGGTCCGGGGAGCTGGGTGGCACTCGATGATTTAGAGTCCCCGGTTTCTATTACTCCATCGACTCCAGCCTCTCGACCTCGAGTAGGTCACGCTGCCTCTTTGTCCCTGAAGCGTTCTAGCTGCCACCTGGAGAGCAGGTTCTTTGTCCTCAGGGCCAGGCACGGAGAACACTGGTCAAAAGCCCAGGTGTTTTCTCGGGGAGCCACCTGTCCCCAGCTGAGTGGCTACGGGCAGGGTGCTGAGGTTCAGTTGCGCATTTGAAGCACAAAGATACTCTGTACCAGCGCCGTCCAACCCAACGTGCAAGGAAAATGGAAACATTATCTGTGCTGTCCCAGACAGCAGCCACTCCATAGTGCAACTACTGAACACCTGAAACATGGCCAGGGTGAAAGAGAAACTGAGTTCTCTATTTTTATTTCATTGTAATTAATGTACATTTAAATAGCCACGTGTGGCGAGTGGCTGCTACATTTTGGACAATGCAGCATTATACTTTTCCATGTGCTACAAGTATTTCATACTGACAGGAATGGAGATATGAGCATACCATCCTCATCCTAGGCTGTTGTGAGCATTGAATGAGATATTGCATGTAAAGTCTTGGCCCCTAGTTGGCCCTCCATAAATGACAGCTTTTATTAACTATGGGACTTGGTCAGAAGGACAGGAGAGAAGGAGGTTTGAACTCGGGAGTGTTCAACTTTAACTTTACCTTCCTATCGTTAGTTTTCAGTTTAACTAGTCAGGACGTCTAGCTGCTGCCAGGGAGGGGCACATGGGACACATGACCAGGGTCAGCCATCAACGGTCCATGAGAGGTCCTGCTGTCCAGCACTGTCGTCCCCCTCTGCTCCCTCCATCCCTGACCCCTATTTCTCATTTAACATCACCCAGAAGTGTAAAGGTGAACCCAGGCTCTGGCACAGTGGGGCTGCGTGGAATTGCTTCTGGATGAGACAAGTCCTCATCACAGATCACTGGTGGGTCTTGGAAGATTCTCTTCTCTGGAGCCAGGGCATACAGGAGATGCGGCAGGACGGACTGGGAGAATGACCATTTGACAATCTTCTAAAACCCTGCAGTCAGGGATTCACAGAGAGGCTGCCCCGGATTTCAGTCTTGACTCCACTGGGAGCACGGCACTTTAACTGTTTTCTCCAAGCTTCAGTTTCCTTATCTGCCCCAGAGAGACATAAATACCCACCTGAAAGGTCTTCATAAAGATTTGATGCAATAATGTGTACAAAGTGTCTCGTAGGTACTCAATAAATAACAGCTGTTATTACTCTTGTCATTACTATTCTTCGGAGGTAGCAGAACGCACCTGTTAAGAGGTCAGTTGCTAGGGCGGGACCACCCAAGTTCAAATCCCAGCTCCACCCCCGACCTACCAGCTATATGATCTTGGGCAAGTCACTGCGACTGTTTGCCTCAGCTTCCCCATCTATAAAATAGAAAGGATAGTAACCCTCTCTCACAGGGTTGCTATAAGGATTTAAAGGACCTTACAGCAGTCACTGACACAGAATAAGTACTACATGTGTTGGTGAAATGAAATATTCTAACAAGGCCTCCAAAGATAGGGTGGTGGGTGGACGACATCTACACTTTCCTCATAAGAAAGCGGCCAATGTAAGAAACCCCAGCAGGCTTGGGGTTTGACCTGTTGACGGCAGGACACTGCCCTGGCCGAAACGAAGGGGCAGAAAATGAGGAACTCCAGCAGAAAAACTTCAACAAAACAGAGCAGTTCTAGCACGAAGACGCCTTGACCTCAAGGAGCCTGGCTCTCAGACACCCTGGGGACTTTACAACCACTGATGCTTTGTCACGAGAGAGTCAACATCCTGATTTATGGATGAGAAAACTCTGGCAAAAGAGCCGGCCAGTAAGAGAACACTAACCTCCTCCACCGTCCATCCTGCCTTCCCTACTACTCACCCATCTCTCCCAGAGCCCAGAAGAGAGGCTGAGGAATGGGGAAAGGAGGGAAGGGGGTGGGGGGTGACCCTGTCCTCAGCCCTCATTATTCTTTTAATGGCATCAACTGCACAGAAAATAACTGGGAAGGAAAAGACAACACTTCTTGCCAACCAGGTGCGTGCAGGCTGGGATTAAGCAGCTTGATGGTGTGCCAAGCTTTGTGCTGGGCATAGGTCATATGTCCTATGTCACAGCCCATATGTCATCTCACCAAATGAGGGCACCAGGCTGGAGCAGGGACAGTCACCCAGCCTCCCAGGAAGCCTGTTTTCTCAGTGCAGCCCCTGGTCTAATTTCAGAATGCAGCCTCATTATTGCCACTTCTCAAATAGACTCAGATATATTTATACTTTTGGAGCCAAAAAGCAGTACCACTTTTCTCATTGACATGTTTCTAGTCAATAAAGTAGGTATTCTAAGTCGTAAAAATATTAATTCTCCTCCCCCACCTTCACCCATGGCCCTCGATGAAGCTATTTTTATTTTAGATGGAGTGAAATGCAGCCGGTAAACATTTTAATTTTCCTAAGTTGGTCTTTAGGCAAAAGAAGAAGTGTTCCCCCTTGGATCCGAGGCTTTCTAAGTTCAGAGGTCTCACCCAGAAGGGCAGGTGCCACAGGTCCACGCCCCACCTGTGTCTTCTGGTTTCCTGTGTCCAGACAGTGACGACAGGAACTGAGCCAGGCTCAGGGGGACCTCAGACTGTCAACATCTGAACAGCCTTTTGCTTTTTGAAAGCACCTGTGCAAGCAGGGGCAGGTCCCCAAGTGGGACAGGAATGACCATCCCTGCCACTGTGCTCCTGGTGGGGGCCAGGCCCTGTGCTCACCTCATTATTTCATTCAACAATCACAATAGCTCTGCAAAGTGCATGGGACCAGCCCCATTTTATAGATGAGAAAACTGAGGTTCCCAGGGCTGAAGGATCTGCCTGGGGCCTCAGCATGTGCAGAGGCAGAGCCAAGCCTCAGAGCTCCCTCCTCCACAGCTCATGGCCTCTCACACTATGCTGGGAGTGCTCAGCCAGGAGCTGGTGATGGATGGCTAGATTGTAGGACAGCAGGTTCACTGGCTTCAGAAGCCACCCCGCCCCTCCTCCCTGCACAGACCCTGAAACACACCCTGCCCCTGAACCAGATCCATGTCTCCTTCCCAAGCAGGTGGTAGTGGGGGGCACCTAAGGAGGAAGCAGTTCCTTTCTCCTTAATTGACTGTAAATTGCTCCAGAGCTTTTAATGAAGGCCTTCAGGAGTAATTATGTCACTGCTGCGGCGGCCACTCTGTGTAAACACAAAAGGCGGGGGCTGAGGGCATCTCAGCATTGTGGGCATCTCGGCTCTGCTGTGCCTCCCCTCCCCTGCAGACCCCCTCCTAATTCACACATCTGTTATCCGTTGATGAGCCACAGCTGAGGTGTAGAGAACACTGGCGGTGTCTCAGGCAGGGGACCTGCAAGACGGTCAGGCAGGCAAGAGGCGGGTCCAGAGAGCCCAACACGAGGCCCACAGGGCAGCCGCCACCAGGGCTGCGGGCCTGAGCTGGCCTGGATGACGAAGGAGTCACAATAGACTCCAGAGCCAATTCCAGAGGCTGGGAAGCAACACAGGAAGGGGAATGGTCGCAAAGTGTGGTCCCCAGACCTGCTGCAGCATCACCTAAGAACCTGTTGGAAATGCAAATTGTTGGGCCCCAAGCCAGACCTACTGAATCAGAAACTCAGAGGGTGTGGCCAGCAACGTGGGTTGTAACAAGTCCCTCAGGGGTTTTGAACTAGTAGTGGGAGGGAAAGAATACAAATGGGAGGACCTGTTAGCCTCAGCTTACAAAATGGGGAAGCTCAGGTCTGAAGAGCTGCGGTTTACTCAAGGGCAAATAGTGGGGATGGAGCCGGGCACTGCAGCCATAAGCCCTGGCTGGGGGCCAGACCATCCAGTTCAAACCTTGGTGCTAACGTTTAATGGGTCCTTCCACTTTGGCCAAGTCACAGACTTTTCCTCATCTATAAAGCAGGGCAGAAGTGGCCCTATGGGCTGTCTTGAGGGTCAGATGCATGGGAACCCGACACAGGGACTGTAAATTGTTTTTGTCCCAAGACGCTGCCATCACACTGCGAGTCCCATCTTGTGACTGGGCACAGAGAAGAGCGAGCACTGGGGAAGAGATAGGGACTGTGTTAAAAGAGACAGAATGCTGTTGCCAGCACCAGAATACCCCCATCCCCAGGGCAAGAACTGTTCATTCTCTCTCTGGACCCCTGCCGCGGGGAAGCGCCCACCACCTGTCCCCCAGCTGCCCCTCGTGTGTTCAGCGAGTCTTCCTGTCACTTCCTCTCCTGGACGCCTCTTCCTCAGAAAAGGCTTTCCCAACCTAAGGGTGTCGCAGCCCAGGGATGAATGTGCTCTTGGGCTGGGATAGACACTTAAGTCCTTACACACAGAACGAGTGCCACCCATGTGCCATCATTCCCTGTGTCAGGCTCCACAGGGGACACTGACGAAGGAGACCATCGATGCTCACTGACAGCCTCCTGCACATTCCAATGACCCCACCTAACAAGCTTTAAGACACGGTCCCTGCCCTCAAAGAGCTCACAACCCAGTCTACATCCTGGCTTCACCCTAGCCGGTCCCCTAGAACATTGAGGGGCTGCCAGGGTGGCTGATCCAGACGAACGCCCGGGGTGATGGGGGGTGAGTTGAGCTGTAAGGGCCCCACAGGGAGCTTTGCTCCCCAAACCTCATGCCCTTGTGTGTTAACACCAAGCACGTCCCCAGTAGTTCACTGAGTCCCCAACTACAGATCCGTGTTGATCTGCCAGGGCATCTGCCAGCCTGCAGAGACGGTGTCCCTGGCAATGGGACTGGGCTGCCCCCAGGGGTAACAGTCTGCCAGAAATCAATGAGATTTGTCCACAGGCTCTGGTCCACTCACCTCCACTCTACCTGCACTGTCCCAGGCAGCGTGGAGCCAGAGGCCACAGAGGAACCAGCAGGCGGGTACCACGGTCCTCACCCCACATTCTGGGGCAGCACAGGATGAACAAAGGGGGAGGGACAATGACCTGCATTGCAAGGAAGCTGGAAGCCGCTTCTTGGCACCCAGGTGGGGCCAGTGGGGTGCCTGGGCCCCACCGGCACTGCTCACCAAAACGCTGCCTCCCTGCCTGTCAGGGCTGAGTTATCCCTGGCATAGGGTTCTCTGGAGAGCTCATAAAGCAGCTGATGCAGCGAAGCAGCTTCAACACTCAATAATCCCTCCATCTTACCCCAGTTGGACGCCAGCATATTCATCTTGAATTATCCTTTCAAAGGCCAAATCAATCCTAGGAAGTGCTAGGGCTGCCGCCGCACACACTCCTGCTGCCAAGAGAGCCCAGGAAAGGAAGGTCCATGGGCCGTGATATCAGGATGTGGGCACAGAGAGAGGTGGCCAAGGAAGACCCCCTCCCTCACTCAAGGGAAGGGGCCAGAGGGGACCAGAGTTTGAGGCTCTCATCTCCTCCATCCACTGTAGTATGAGGGCAGAGTGAGGAAGCTGAAGAGAGACCACAGATGGTGGGAGAGGCCTCTGTTCTACCCCAGGGCTAGAAGGTTCTCCTCTTCGCTTACCCTGACCTACTCACCTGCAAAGAGGGTAGAGTTCTGGTTGTGGAGGGAGAAAGGCCTGGGTTTGGGGGCTTCCCTGGTGGCGCAGTGGTTGAGAATCTGCCTGCCAATGCAGGGGACACGGGTTCGAGCCCTGGTCCAGGAAGATCCCACATGCCGCGGAGCGGCTGGGCCCGTGAGCCATGGCCGCTGAGCCTGCGCGTCTGGAGCCTGTGCTCCGCAACAAGAGAGGCCGTCATAGTGAGAGGCCTGCGCACCGCGATGAAGAGTGGCCCCCGCTTGCCACAACTAGAGAAAGCCCTCGCACAGAAACGAAGACGCGACACAGCAAAAATAAATAAATTAATTAAAAAAAAAAAAGAAAGACTTGGGCTTGAATCCAGCTCACTTAACGAATTGGGCAGGTGACAATCTCTCTAAGCCTCAGTTTCCTCATCTGTAAAATGGGCTGAATAACCACCTCCTTCATAGGGGGCCGTGAGGATTAAATGAGCAAGGCATGCAAAACCCTTGGACACAGCACGTGGCACATAGGAGGGTGAGCAAGTGGGAAAGTCTGTCCTGAGTCTGAGGGCTGACTACAGGAGCCGGGACCTCCAGAGCAAAACAGAGCACATTCAGGGGCAGGCTTCTGTCTTCAGACCCTGGACAGCGTCATGTGAAGAGGGACAGGCTGACTGCAGGGAACTCTGGGCACAGGGGGACCGATGGAGCATCAGGAGGAGGCAGACAGCCCATGAGCAGGAAGGTATGCTCACTGGCTGATGAGATGGGGAGCGCCCACTGCCGCAAGGGCCCACCCTGTGCCTGCACTACCTGTTGGCAGACAACTGTGCCGAGTGCATGCCTGGTCAGGCTGGGAGGTGGGACCCGGGACCTCTGGGCCTCTCCCACCTGCAAAGCGAAAATGCCCTTGGAAGAGTAACGCTTAAACCACACTTAATACTTATGTGTTGGGCACAGTGAGCTTTGGCCACTTAAGGGTATTGTTCTTGTCCCCAAGCTACTTCTCTCCTAGTTGGGAAAAGCACTAGTCAATGACAACAAAAATGGTTAGCATATATTAGTGCCAACCACATTTCTTTTTTTTTTTTTTTTTTTTGCGGTAAACGGGCCTCTCACTGTTGTGGCCTCTCCCATTGCGGAGCACAGGCTCCGGACGCACAGGCTCAGCGGCCATGGCTCACGGGCCCAGCCACTCTGCGGCATGTGGGATCTTCCCGGACCGGGGCACGAACCCGTGTCCCCTGCGTCGGCAGGCGGACTCTCAACCATTGCGCCACCAGGGAAGCCCCAACCACATTTCTTAATGTCCAAAGTTAATTAACTTATTTAAGCCTATGAGTATACACTGGGTGACCATCACCCCCATTTTCCAACCAAGTAAACTGAGGCATAGAGAGATTTAAGTAGCCGGTGACAACAGTCCACACTTGTTCAAGATGCAATGCAGGGCTTCTTGGAAGAGGAGGCACTTCAAGACAAATACCTCAATAAAAACAAAGTCTGCCATTTACATGGCAATTTAGTTTTCAAAGCTCTTTCTTAAAGCTCCCTGGGAAGTCAGCTGGGCAAGTATGATCAGCCCCATTTCCAGAGGAGGAAAAAAGAGGCTCAGAGAGGCTAAGGGACTTGCCTGTGGTTACAGAGTTAACAAGAAGTACAGCTGGGATTAGAACCCAGGCCTTGTGCCTCCCCTGCCAGTGCTTGGTGCCCTGTGCCCAGATGGGGGAGAGGAGGAAGGGGATGGCACCGAGATAAGGGGACTGTCAGGGAGATCCTTACACCAAAGGACAACTTTCCTGTGTCCAAACCCAAATCCAGGGCTGACACAGAGACTTGATCTCCTATTCCAGACTAAGCTGTAGTTGGACAGTCAGGCTCACAGGTCCCCTGAGCCGTGTAAAGAACAGTCAGGGTGAGGGGAGTGATGACAAGTTCAAAGTCGGCTCTGCCTGCCACCGTCTCCCCAGCCAGCTGGAGGATTTTCAGCTCTTGTAAATCACACCTTCGGCTGGTTCCCAGAGAGCCCAAGTGTTCCTGGCTGGCTGCAAGCTCAGCACATCCTCGTCCAATGGCACAGCTGAGCCAGGCTCATCTGCCAGCCCCCCAGCCCCACTAAAGGGGGTGCCTGCTGTCTGGCCACAGCACAGTTGGCTGAAGCCCCCACCTCCTTAACTGCTGATCACTGGAAAAGGCCGTGGGCCCAGGAGCAAGCAACCTGGTTAATCTCACACTCTCATCTATTTCCCCAGTCATTTCTCAGCAATATTTCCAACTCTGCACAGTATGTCCAGCAAGCACTAGCCTATTCGGAATAACTGGGGAAGCAAGGCCCAAACAGGGAAATCGACTTGCCCAAGCTCACACCGCTGTGGGAGCAGAGTCAGTCCTGGGACCTAGGCTCCTGCCCGAGTCCGGGGCCTGTGCTCCCAGACCAAGCTGTGCTGGCCACTCTCCCCTCTCTGGGAGCAGCTGCCCCTTCATCCAGCTCCTCGCTGGTGTGCACCCTTGGTCACTGAGACCCTTTCCTGGGTGACAGATTGAGGAAAGGCCCTCAAAAGTCCTGAGGGGTGGCAGAGTGGGGTAGTAAGAGTGTGGATGTTGAAGACTGAATTCCTGGGATTCAAATCCCATGGGAGCTTGGGCAGCTTGATTGATCTCTCTGAGCCTGTAACATGGGGACCATGAGAGAGCAGACTTCCCATCGTTGCTGGAAGGGTTCAAGGAGATCATTCAGGTAACCTAACTAGTAAACCACAAGTACTAAATGATTACTACTATTATTTTTATTTTTAACTACAACAACCTATTTCTGCCATCCAAGACACAACACAAGCTGCTTACCCCACTGCTGGTGGGCCTGGTCCACGGCCTTCTGAAATGCTGTTCCTGTGGCTTCTGCGTGTAAACCCAGTCACTCAATGACACCTCCACTGTGAACCTCACCCTCTCCATGCCCAGAATGAAGTCCTTCCTTGCCTGAGCATTAGCAGGGCCCTGGAGCTCCCACCTCCCACTTGCCTGGGGGTGGTCTGGGCATTTACCATACATCCTCTCCTCCACTCCAAACTGGGGGTCCTTCAAAGCAATGACCCACATACAGAATCCCAAAGTTGTGGTTAAGTTGCACAGGCTTTGGGGTCAGGCAGCCTTGGGTTCGGGCCCATTTCTATCCTATATAAGCTGTGTGACCCTGTGCAAATTACTCACTCTCTCTGAGCCTCTGCCTTCTCATCTGTAAAATGGGGATTATAAAGCCCACTTTCTCAGTCTGCTACAAGGATTCAGTGAAGCAATGTGTATGAAGAGCTTACCTAGACACAGAGTAAGTGTGTAAATATAGTTGCCATTTTCCCAGTTGTCTTTAATGTGTGTGTCCCTACACTGCCTCCAAGCACAGCTTGGCACAGGTGTGCAGTGCAGACCATTAACGCCTGTCTGCACGACACGTGGCACATCATCGTTATCATTAGTGATATTATGGCTGCATCCAAAACACCCGCCCCACCCCCACCCATGTATCGAGAGGCAGTCCACAGCTGGGGCTGCCACAGGCTCCAGATGTGCCCAGGCAGGGGCCTCTTGGAGAGGCTACAGCCCAGCATTCCCCAAAAGGGTACTAATCTGTCCTATAACCCCCTTTGAGGGCCGATGCTGACCTGGAGAAAGGCAGAAAGGAAGCAAGGCCACAGAGGCATCCAGGCCCTTCCAGAAGTCCTGTGAGTCATCCCCCACCTCCCAGAAGGAAGAGTAAAATCCCTGCTCTGTGAGGTCATCAGGAAGCCAGGGCCCCAGACCAGCCGGTCCCAGCATCTGATCACCTGGACAGATACTAGATCACCTCCTTCCTCCAAAACCTCACCCAGTACTGACAGCTTTAGGAAGCCTCTGGGCTACCCTCACTTCCCCTCCCTGAGCACTCCAACCCCAGATTGTGGCAGCTCTGAGGCACCTGGAGCCCTTTCTCTAAACATCAAGTCCCAAGCTCACAGCCCATCAACCCAGGAGGATGCCCCTTCTTCCCTAGGCCCAGAGGAACCCCATACCTGCATAGGCAGAGCCCTCTTGAATTTCTTTTGCAGATGGTGTGAGAAGTTAGGGCAGGAATCCAACAGTAACTCTCTGAGGCCCTTGGGCAAGCTCCCCCCTTGGGCCTCAGTTTCCCCATCTGTAAAGTGGGATCTGACTAGTGATCATCAAATTGTCCTATAGGAGGCCCTAGGTGTTCATTGCAGGCCCTCTGAGGATCCTTGGGTGGGGGGTAAAAGTGAAGGTGAGGAACACAGGCTGTTACCACTGTGTACCTCTGACTTTAACTTCAACCACAGACAGTTATTTCTCCTTAGCACTTATTATTGTCTCAGGCACTCTAATTTTGTCTGTATTGTTATTAGTTACTGAGCTACACTGCCTCTGTACAGGTGGCAGGCGGAAAAGCCCAAACCATGCTCAGAGCACACACCCAGCTGATGCTTGGGAACCACCCCCACTGGACTCCTCATATCCACGTCCCTCTAACCCTTCAATGCCTATAGTTTTGCCACCGGCCCTTGCCAGGGAACTGCTCTGTGGGACATTGACCCCCTCTTCCCTGTGGCGGTCCTAAGGAACACTCTGGCTAAGGAAAAAATCATTCTCATCCTGTGGTTCTCCATCCTCTCCTGAGAGATGATTTCTTCCCTTTATTGAGACAAGGGAAGAGGGATACAGGGTAGGATAAATAGCCCCTCCCGGGGGACACCAGGTACAGAGAAGGGTCCAGGAAAGACCCCACCCCCTCTCAGATTCCCCTCTAACCTGCCCCTCTTCATATCTGCTCCAGAGCCTCATGCTTGGACGGCATGCCATCCCTGAATGTGTGCTGCCCACGCGCCCACCATTCATGTCAGCATCCCCGCATCTCCCACGCTGCGCCCAGTGGGGCCTGCCCCTGCGGCGAGTTGTCTGCATGCTTGCAGGCACACAGCTCCTCCGTCTACTGAGACCGCCGATGCGGGTCAGCCCACCTGAAAATTGCTCTCGCTGGGTCCAGACGAAACAGCTGGGCATTGATGGAGTTTGCAGAGAAATTAATCAGCGTCGTCTGGCAGTGGTGCCAGGCGCTGCCTGGGCCTGATGCATCCTAATGAATCCCGAGCTCCTGCCTTAACGGCTCCTGACAAGACTAATTTAGCTGTGTAGGTGATTAGTGTGGGCATTATCACCTGAATTGTGGCTCAAGACGCTTTGGAGGTCCGGGAGTGTCTGCCTGGGGAAGTCGGCTCCATGAGCAACCACCTTGGCGACACATAGAGGGACCAGAAGCCAAGGGGAGGGGAATCAGCAAGACATTCAACATCCACTCAGCCTTTCATTCTTCCTTCATCCCTCTGCTCATCCGACCAGCAACTGTCGAGGCCCACTTTGTACCAAGCACTGTGCTTGGCACAGAGGACATGTGCCAGGAGGCTCAGCTTGCTGGGGCTGTACAGTGGACATGGCGCCACTTCTCTGGGATTCACTGTGAGGCTCTGATCGGAGGCTGGCAGTCAATAAACGCTAGCTAATAGTACCGCTCTACAATCTTATATTACACATAAATACCAAAATGATAATTAATTGTAACATTGATATTAATTAAGATAATAAGTAAAAATGAACAGCCGATGGGTAGTTACACACAAATAATCATGATAGGATTTGCTAAGAGCTTTCATAGAGGTGAATTCAAAGCAAACAGAGGGTGGGGGATGGCGGAGGCTATGGCACCTCCCAGGGCAGGTGACATCTGAGTTACACCTCGAAAGATGAGTAGGGATTCACCAGGTAGGGAAGGGGAAAGGGCACTCCCGGCCGAAGGGACAGCACGGGTGAGGGTGTGGCAGTGAGACAGAGGTGAGGTGTTGGGGTGCTGAGCGGGTCCCCGTGATGGGGAGCAGGTGAGGAGTGGTAGGTGACAGGCCATGATAAAGAGTTCTCACTCCTTTCACTATGCACTTGGGAGGCTTTGGACTGGGGGTATTTAGAATTGGGATAGGAGGAGTGTCCTTGGGACCCAGCCCCAAGGGACACTGTCCCCCTCCAGGACCTGATGAGTGAGGACTGGGGTGGCAGCCAAGGTAGACGGACTAGATGCCCTCCACCCCCTCAGAACTCCTAAGTCAGCTTGGTGCCTCCAAGCCAGGTTTCATCCTGCTGCTTCTGTGTCCCTCCCTGGAGGGCAGCCAAGGCTCGGTGCCCCGAGGGTCCCCAGCAAATATGCCATATACAGCCTGGGGTGGGCAGGCAGCTGGAGTGATTAAAAACATGACCATCGCACGGTGTGGGCTTTGCCGTTCACAAGCGCAGGCACAAACAGCATCTGTGCTATCTGGGAGACATGCTCTCCTGGGCGCTCTCCCTGGGCAGCCATCCCCGTCATCACCAACACCTTGCTCCTGACATCCTGGGGAGGGGGGCGCCTGGCCTGAGACTCCAGAAGGATGGCGAGCAGGCATGAAGCCAGCCCCAGGCCCTGCCTTGGAAGGTTCCCCCCCCGGCACTCACAAACTCCAGACTTCACTCCTCCCCCAAGGCACCTCAAGCCCCAGGCATGAGCCAGGCACGGGGGTTGGGGGGCGCCCAGGGGACATAGAGATGGCCCAGGCACCTGGAAGCATTCACAGGGCAACAGGGGAGACAGATGAGCAGCTGAGTAATAACAGCACTGCGACTGGGACTAATAGAGAAGGAGAAAGCAAAGGAAGCAGCCCTTGAGCCCCGCCTGGAGAAAGCCAGGAAGGCCACACAGAGGCGGCAGCGTGTGAACTGACTTGACTGAGCAACAGAGATTCATCACGTTCCAGGAAAAAGGAGCAGCAACTGCAAAGAGCAAGAGGTAGGAACTCGCCTTTCCTGCTCGAGGAACTGCAGGGCGACCGGTGTGGCTGGAGTGGAGCGAGCTGGGGCTGTGGGGAAGGAGCAGGGCCTGGACTGCAAACAGCCTCGATGCCAGTTAAGAACACGGTTTTCACTCCAGATGGGTGAAGGGGCTTGAGCTGACCTTGTGACAGGCTCTCTCTCAGGTTGAAAAGGACCACTTGGCTGGGAGGGTGAGAAAGGCTGCAGCAGGGCAGAGGGAGCAGGGGCACCGCGGAGACCATCGGGAAGCTGTTGGGATGATCCAGACTCAGCCTGTGGTGGTAGGAGGTGAAGCGGTGAGAAGTGAGAAGATTCTGGAAATATTTTGAAGATCAAGCCAAAAGGATTTCCTGCTGAATTGGATATGAGGTGGTCGGGGGGAAGGGAAGAGTCAGGGAAGACCCCAAGTTGCTGGTCTGAGCAACTGGAAGGATGGAGTTGCAACTGAGATGGGAAAGGCTGCAGGGAAGCAGGGGTTTGCAGGGAAGATTGGGAGTGTGGCTTTAGACTGAGGCTGAGAGCCCTTTAGACATCCACGTGGAAATGGATGGAGAGGTGGTATATGAGTCTAGAATCTCTGGTGTGAGGAGGCCCGGGCAGAAGGTAGAAGCCTCAGGGCTGTCAGCACACAGGTGGTACCCAGAGCTGCCGGACTAGGCATGGCACGGGAGTGAGAGCATGGAGAAGAGACAGAGGAGCTGGGCCCCGGGGCCCTCCAGTGCCAAGAGGCCCTGGAGAAGTGGAGGAACAGGCAAAGGAGACTGAGAAAGCACAGCCAGAGGTGACGTCCTGGAGGAAATAAAGATAACTGCCGAAAGGCCAGAAGGCCTGAGGATTAACGGTCAGCTTTAGCAACAGGGAGGTGGTCGGTGGTCCCGACATGGGCAATATTGGTGGAGTGTTTGGAGTGGATTGGGGAGGGCGATCGGAGGCAGCATCCTTGCACCCTGTCCCTCATCCTAAAGGCGCCATGAGGCCATTCGCTGCCGACAGCCAGGGCCGAGGTGTGGGCTATGCCAACCAGCCTGGCCAGGCATCAAGTCTTCACTGTGCTCTTGCTCTGCCCCGCCCAGGCCGGGCTCTGCTGCCAGTGACTGAGGTCCACGTCTGGAGAAGACAAACAGGGACAAGGGGGGCCTGGATGTTAACAGGCCAGGGGAAGGCAGAGCTACTTAATGACTTCATTTGGCTTCTGTCTTTTCCAGCTGGGAGATGGGCTACAAAAAGAACATCACACAGAAGGAATTGGAAGCACACTCACAGAAACTACATTCTGATAGAGCGTGTAATCAAACTCTACCTTCCATTCTTAAAAGGAATCTAAAAACGAATTAAGACACTTAGGACACTGCCTCAAGCACTCAGTAAACACTGTTAGTATAATAATATATATTATATATATATAGTATACCATATGTTATGTTATCATTATTATTCTGTAAGGCTCCAGTGGTCAAAATTAGGAAGACGTTTTCATTCCCAGAACTGTCCCCACAGCACAGAAATGAGCAGCCTGGTAAGATCATGAGTTCCCCTTCACTGGGGGTCCAAGCAGAAGCCGGATAATCTGTCCCAGAGCTGGAAGTTTGGTCTGCCCGCAGCTCTGACCTCCTCCTCTGGTAAGCTGACATTTTCAGACTAGTTTGGTCTCTGGCTCTAGCCACTGGTACCAACCACCCCACTGGACCCAGCTCACCTATGTGCTTGCCTGTCCCCCTTGCAAGCCCGTGGCTGGCAGGACAGTCCAACCAGCCATCCCTGGGACACACATTAAGTTCTCTTTTGTGTAACAACAAAGCATTCCAGGTGTGGAAGCTTTGGAGTTAATTATAGGGTATGTATACAGCCCAACAATCCAGAAGGGAGACTATTCCAGCCCATTTTACAGTTTGGAGCACTGAGATTCAGAGAGCAAAGGGTTAGTGAGAGGCAAGCCTCAAATTCAAGTCTCTAGGCCACCCCCTTCCACATGGCAGGTGAAGGACCAGTCTGCTTGCCAAGCTGTTTCTACCCTTATCCTCACCCTGGCCACTGCTGGTCAGAGGTCTGCACCCTGCTTTGTCCACGTGAGTCCATATGATCCTCCGAATGGTCCAGGGCAAGTAGGCGACAGCACTCAGTGGAGGTTTCCAGGGCTGTGTTATCTGAGGGCCCAGAGATGTGACACCCTGGGCAGCAGGACTGCCCCAGCTCAAGGCCACTGGGCCCATTTTTCCAATGCCCTCTCATTGGTGAGATGGGGAGATAGAGGCCCAGAGAGGGGAGGCACTGTGCCCAACGCCACACAGCAAGGAACAGAAACTGGGCTCATGACTTTCAGGGCGGAGCTGTGCTGCCCCATCCTGATGCAAAAGGAAGGGAGGAGGCCAGGAGGGTGCGGTCCAGCTCAGCACTGGCCCCTGCCCAGACAGATGAGCAGAGCTGTCTTCCAGCTCACTGAACCCTCTCGCATTCCTGCGGCCTCCCAGAGCCAGGGATCAATCCCCACTGCATCAGATGCCCCCCCCGCCCCCCCTCGCACTGTGACTGCCAAACACAGCCATAGTGGGGCTGAGTCCTGGGAGTTACTCCTGGAGGCCAGTTGATGTCCGCGTTTGCAAAAGACAATCAAGAACCAGAGCCAAAGGTAACTGGAGCAAGGCCTGCTGGAGGGCTCGCTGGGGGCGTCCAGCCCAGGGTGTATCACTACCAGCACTGGCCGAGCAATGGCCACCCCTCCCAACCCCATCACCCTCCCTGCAGCACAGGCCTCTGAGAACCCCGCACTCAGGGCGGAGCGGGGCAACGCAGGGCCACAGATGGGGTGATGGGGCTGGTGCCGCTCCCTGCCAGCAGCCCGGCTCAGTGAGTGGCTGGCCACACCTCTGCCTCAGGGGCCTGCCTGTCCCAGATATATTGCCTCCACCACAAAGGAATCTCCAGGACGATGAGGTTCAAACAGACGCCAGACGCTTATAAAAATCAGCCACAGGAAATAGTGTGTGAAGCAATGGAAAGGACCCGTTCAGGGCTCCGCTCAAGAGCCACCACCTCCCCCTAACCTCTCCTGCTTCCTCCTGCTCTGCCCTGCCCCCAGAGGCACGACTCGTCCCCCTTCAATCCCCACTGGGGCTTAACCAGACAGCCCACCTAGCCTCTATTACCCGCGACGCTGACTTCTTTATCCCTCTGTCGAATTCCTCTCTGAATCCACAGCACCCAGGCCTGGCACAGGGGGCACCCCATCTATATCTGATAAACTGATGAATGAACTGGAAAGAGCAGAACCCCTAGTGGTGATAAACGCTGCTAACATTCATCTCTTACGGATCCACAGGCACTGGGCACCTCTCTGCTGGCTGTGTGCCAGCCCCACGCCAGGTCTGGGCCTGCGGAGGAGCCAGGAAGAATCTAGGAGCCCACAAACACCACCCCCTGACCCAACTCAGAAGGGAGGAACCAGCTCAGCAGTGTCCCCAAGGGACTGCCGGCCATCCTCTCCACCCCTCAGAAGGTGAGCTAAGCCTCTGGAAGAACATTCCAGAGAGGCAATCTGCCTCCTTCCTGGACACTTCAAACATCCAGATGCCCAAACACCAATCCCCAAATCCAGCCTCACAATGCTGATGCGTGGGGCTGCTAATCGTCAAAAGAGTGGCTACTTTCTACACAGTGGGTCCCCACAGCCCTAGACACAGAGTGCCACTGGGCCATGGGGACAATCCCTACAATAGTCAGAATACCTGCTGTGCCCAGCACCTACCCACAAAAAAAGGAAGAGTGGAAGGAAAGACCTCTGCAGGTCTCATGTGCCCCTGCAAACAGCAGGGGAGAGTCTGGGGCCCACTGAGGCTCCCCTCTTCAAGCAGAGATTTTCTTTGAAGAATTTTGCATCTATGTTTGGTTTTACACATATGAAAGAGTGCTTTAAATGACCTATTAGTTAAGTGTCTTCACAGCCCTCCCCTCTCTAAGCCATCCTGCTTCATTTTCAAGTATAAGTGATACTCCAGAAAGATGCACCATGCTGGCTGCCGATGCATGCTGCTTCTGGCGCACAGCCCCACCCTGATACCCACGAAGCAGGCAGACCTGAGTGTAAGAAGCCCCAGATTACAAGCGCTTTCTGTAAAATGACACGGACAAGAATGAGAGGACACAACAGGGAGTGCTGGTGGAGGTGAGTGGCACCTCCTGGCGTTGTTTTCCTGCGTGCTCACAAGAACTAGTGCCTTCCCATCAGCACAGCTGCAAGATGGGTTTGTTCAATTCAACCCCATTTCCTGAGAAGCTTCAGGGTCCCTAGAGCTGAGCTAAGGCCATGGGGCTATGAGTGCCGACCTCCAGCTGCAGGTGTAGGAGCCAGGCCCTCGGGAGGGGCTCTTGAGGATAGAGCTGGGTGATGAGGTGGCTCAAGCTGGGGGCGGGTGGTGAGAAGCGGGTACCAGGATGCTCGTGATCACTCCCTAGATAATTTTTTTTTCTAAAGACAGGCATACTCAGTGCAGAAAACTCAGTAATCACGGAAAAGTACAAAAGGCTACAAAACAAACTCTACAAGAGCTTTCATCTTCATATTTTCACAAGGAAGAGGAACAAGGCATTTTGTAGGACAAAATTAGCGCAGAAGTGAAAGTCAAGCAACTTGGGCTCAATGTGATAAAACTTTGACCCTGAGAACTCCTCTCTTTTGGAATAGGCCACCACAGGAAGTAGTGAGTGTCCCATCCCTGGAGGCAACCAAGCAGAGGCCACACGAACACCCATCCGGGACCCCATGGAAGAGTTTCCAATAACAGGGGGAAGATCAGCTCAATCTCTAAGACCCCTTTCACTTGTGGGAAAGGAGCCCACCTCACGCCACCCAGCCTGCCCACCAGCCCTTGCGCCAACTCACCCACAGGCGTATCCTCGCTGATCAGCAGGTATGTATCAAAGAAGTGGTTGGTGAAGAAGGGCAGTCGGTTCACCTGGCCTGGAAGTTAGAGGACAAGAGCATCAGTCAAGTACCCTTGTGCCAGCTCCGTGCGTTCTGCAAGGGGCACAGAGTAGGGGCTACAGCGGGCACTGAACCTGCATCCAGTGCTGCAGACACCTTTCCGGGACCTTGGCAGCTCGCTGTTCTGCCTCGAGGCAAATGGGGAGTAACGCCAGTAGGCAGGCAGGAGGCTGTCAGGTCGTTCGCTCAGTGAGGCCACGAGCCACGTGTGGCTATTGAGACCTGGTCCACACTAGGATGTGCTGAAGTGTAAAACACACACAGGATTTTGAAGATGTTGTACGAAAAAGTGGGTGTGAAATATCTCATTCGTCTTTTATATTGGTGACGTGGAAATGATAAGATTGTAGCTATACTGGATTAAGTCAAATACATTATTAAAATGAGTTTCACCTGTTTCTGTTCTAATGCGCCTCTTAGAAAATTTAAGACCACGCGTGTGGCTCACGTTGTATTTCTACGGGGCCTCCCAGCTGTCGATAGACTGGGAGCTTGGCAAGGACAAGGGCTGTCTGCTGTGTTAAGCGCTGCAACCCTGGTGCCCAGAACAGGACTTGGCACTTAGAAGGGCCTCAGCAGCTATTTGTTGTGTGAAGGAATATGGCCAGCTGATGCCATGTGATTAATAACAATAACAACAACAACAACAATAATAATAGCTGCCATCTATGGAACCCTCCTCTGTACCACCTCCAGCAATCCTCACGGTCCAACATGGGCTGTCACGTCTGCAGTTTACTATTGAGGAAAATGAAGCTTTGAGGGGGTAACTAGTAACTTGCCCAGGGTCACACAGCCGGTAAGAGTGGCACGGGCCGTACTGGAACCCAGACCTGGAAGCCTGTGCAGGTAACCCTGTACCACTCTGTGACAGCCTCAGGTTGGGGGCTGGCTCTGGAAGGGGACAGCGTGATACCGTCATGGGCTGAGGAATTTCACATCTATGAAGAGCCCCCCATATCACAAGGCCCTCACACAAAGCCTCCCCAAGGCTGGCTTCCTCTGTCCCCTGAGCAACGCCCCAGAGGCCTTCAGTAGTATGGTATAATATGAAATATATTTGGTCTCTGCCCCCAGTTCCTGGCACAGAGCTTCAAAACTCCTTGCAATTTCCAGAGTGATAGGAGTGTCTTTTGTTATCTATAAGGGGCCCCCTTGACCACACCCAAGTTTATGCCAATGAGGTGATTTATTTTTTATCTTTAAATTTAAAAAATTTTTTTATTGAAGTAGAGTTAATTTATAATGTGTTAATTTCTGGTGTACAGCAAAGTGATTTAGTTATACATACATATAAATATATTATTTTTCATATTCTTTTCCACTAGATAGAGTTTATTAAAAGATACTAAACATAGCTCCCTGTGCTCTACAGTAGGACCTTGTTTATTTTATATATAGTAGTTTGTATCTGCCAATCCCAAACTCTTAATTCCCCACCCCCTCCTTTCCCCTTTGGGAACCATAAGTTTGTTTTCTATGTCCATGAGTCTGTTTCCGTTTTGTAAATAAGTTCATTTGGGTCATATTTTAGATTCCACATATAAGCAATACCATTGGTATTTGTCTTTCTCTGTTTGACATACTTCACTTAGTATGATAATCTCTAGGTCCATCCATGTAGCTGCAAATGGCATTATTTCATTCTTCTTTATGGCTGAGTAGTATCCCATTGCGTACACATGCCACATCTTCTTTATGCATTCATATGCTGACATACATTTAGGTTGCTTCCATGTCTTGGCTATTGTAAATAGTGCTGCTATGAACACTGGGGTGCATGTACCTTTTCAAATTAGGGTTTTCTCTGGATATATGCCCAGGAGTGGGATTGCTGGATCATATGGTAACTCTGTTTTTAGTTTTTTAAGGAGCCTCCATACTGTTCTTCGTAGTAGCTGCACCAATTCACATTCCCACCAACAGGGTAGGAGGGTTCCCTTTTCCCAGTGAGGAGACTTAGAGTGGGGCCTCTACAGAGAGCCTCAGGAAGGGGCTAATCACCAGAAAGACCAAGTGATTAGATGGGGAATTTTCAGCCCAGCTCCAACCTCTAGGGAGGGGAGGGGAGCTGGAGATTTCCAATATTTGATGAGCTCCCAAGTTGGTGAACACATCCATGTGCTGGGCGGATGGCACACCTGGAGAGGCATGGAAGCTCCACCCGACCCCACCCCCCCCATAGCTTGCCCTGTGCATCTCTTCCATCTGGCTGTTCCTGAGTTGTACCCTTTATATTCAACCAGTAAATGTAAGTAAAGTATTTCCCTGAGTTCTGTGAGTCATTCTAGCTAACTGAACCTGAGAAAGGGTAGTAGGAAGCCCTGATTTATAGCCAGCTGGTCAGAAGTACAGGTGGTCTGGGACTCACCACTGGCATCTAAAGTAGAGCTGAACCCTTAAATCTGTGGAATCTGGCACTAACTCTGGGTAGACAGCATCAGAATTGAATTGAATTGTTGGACACACAGTCGGTGTCTGGAGAGTTGGAGAACTGGTTGTTGGTATTGGAAAACACCCCAGAAGGAGGCAAATGAGGGCACTTCCCCCTCTGCCCCTACCAACCAGGGATGGGCGGCTGGTCGGTCTCACATGGGGCCGACATCGTGCAGCACACACGTAAGCAGCTCCTGCTGGGTCTTCCAGGGGCGCTGAACGTGGGTGGGCTGCAGCCCTCCCCTCCCTCATTTCTGCTGACCTGGCTCCCTCAGAGCTTGGGCCAGGCTCAAGAACACAGAGGCTAGTACTTCCCTCATTGCTGGAGACCTCCTAGTGGGGAGCAGGCAGAACTAATGGAATCTCCACCCCACCCCCTCTGCTCAGGCACCCAAGCTGATGTCATTTCTGGTTCTGCAAGCACTGTAGCCTCTCTCTCCCCTCCTGGCCAGGACTGCTGGCCCTTTTGCCTTCACTTGCCAAATTCCTATTTATCCTTCAAGTTTTGCCTTAGATGTCCCTTCTTCCAGGAAGCCCTCCCTGACCACCGCAACTACACATATGCACTCGCCCACACCCTTCTACCCTCTCATATGAGGAACCTGGGGCTCCTCGCACACACAAGAGCCTCAGAAAGAGGTCAGTGGTCAAGGGATTCACCTTTGTTTGTAGTCTCCCTGTGCCTCTTTCTAGTCATATGACCTCCCCATGCCTCAGTTTCCTCAGGTGTAAAATAGCGATAACAATAGGACTTACTTCTTGGCTGTGTTGAGGATTAAATGAGATTACATACATAAAGCACTTAGCGCCATGCTCCCGCACACAGCAAGCACTCGATAAATGGTAGCTATTATTAATATTGGTATTAATGACAGCGCTGCCTGCTCAGCCAGACGGGGAGGCTTTGGATCCCTGCTGGGGGCCTTGGGTTCCCTTACAGAAAGCAGCTGAGCCAGGGTAGAAGGCTCAGGGGTGACCAGGGAATTTGGCATGGGCTCAGGCTGGGGCAATGGGAGGGAAACCAGCCAGAAAAAACGTCACCTGCAGCAGCATCGTTTGTTTTCAAATTTTGTTTTACAGGACCTGCCGATAATCAGCCACTGAGAGCTCTGCACGGGCGGCTGGGCAGAGCCTCGGCGACGTACGTCGCCTGCCACATACCAAGCGGGACCGTGATCTGGGAACAGGCTCCCACCCTAGGAAGCCCAGTGGCCTTGGGCTGCCAGTGGGGACTGGGAGGGTGATGGGAGGGTGGGAAAGGGGGGTGCCCACAGGCCGCCTGTTCTCTTAAAAGACACTTTTAAGGCATGAAGGCTGTGTCCTCCAGAGGCAAACTGATGCCTCAGGAGCTTTGAGGCCTTCGGCCAAGTGGGAACACGAGTGCCCGTGCGAGGGGAGGGGACAACGGGCGACTTCTGTGAAGGAACGCGAGTCCAGCTGCCTGCACCCACGATGCACTCTTCTGTCCCCGCCCCACACATGCTCATTCCCTGCTTTGGCACCTACTGTTTGTTCTGCCCTGGACGCCTTCTCCCTGCACCCCTGGCCCACTCACACTTAACCTTCCCTACAAAGTAGATGCAGGTCCACCAGCTCTAAATATTTATTTCAACACTGTTGTGGCCTCTCCCGTTGCGGAGCACAGGCTCCGGACACGCAGGTTCAGCAGCCATGGCTCACGGGCCCAGCCGCTCCGCGGCATGTGGGATCTTCCCGGACCAGGGCATGAACCAGCATCCCCTGCATCGGCAGGCGGACTCTCAACCACTGCGCCACCAGGGAAGCCCAAGAATCAAGCTTTTAACCACCACAGGCCTGAGGGGAGAAGGGAGAGGGGGAGGCTCACAGAGAAGGCAGATTCGAGCTGCGGTGCTGGATGACAGGCCTTCCACACATGGCAAGGAAGGGAAAGATCCCGGAAGGAAGCAAGCTGGGCAGATGTGGAGGAGCGGAGCCGTCAAGGCACACGACGTGGGAAGGACAAGGCATCCATCAGACCAGGAAGCACAGACTTCACTCAGAACCGTGGGATGGGACAGGGGATTCCTCTGAGGGCTTGAAGGACACTGGCAAGTGGCAGAGCCTGGACTGGAACCAGGAAAGCCCAACCCCAGCCCAGGCCCACCTGCCCAGGCCTCTGAAGGCACAATGGTTCTCACTGAGGTCCATGTTGGGCACAGCCCTAGACCCCGCCCCCAACTCATGACGGGGAAGGTGCACAGGACAGGGAGCACAGAGCAGCGCCAGGGGAGGCCTTGTATGCCCTGCCACTCGCTGCTGTGCAGCCTGGGCAAATGGCTCTACCTCTCTGGCCACCATTTCCCAGCCTCAAGATGACGACAAAAAGCCCTCACTGCCCTCTCACCCTGCCTCCCTGCCAGAGGTGTCCTGTGCACGGCATCACTGTCACTGTTACGATAGCTGCTGCAATTTGGATGCATGAGCCGCCTGTGATCTAGAGAGCTCAAGGGGAGACTGCACCTCTTCTAGGAAGGCAGCCAAGCTGTTAGCACCTGTTATATTTCTTTTTAACGGGGAAGGCGGCGGAGGGCATGAGTGTCCAAGGTCACAGAGTCCCTGAGGAGTCTGAGGACACCAACAAGCAAACCCAGAGGGTCGGAGCTGAGGGTCTCAGGTGCCCCTCACTGAGCCCTCCCCGAATGGGGCAGAGAGGAGCGGGAGGACAGAGAGCTGGATCGAGGCCTAGCTGGGCCCTGCTTTGTATGACCCTGGGCCAGCTGCTTCTCCAGGTGTCAAGTTTCTCCTTTGTAAAGTGGGCCAGGAGTGGAAAGAGGGTCTGAGACCCCTTCTGGCTCTGCCCCTGAGAGTCTTGGAGGCTGTGCCATAATGCTGCGCTGCTTGGATGGGAGTGAGCTCCCCATCACAGAGGCATTCCAGCAGAGATCCCTCCCAGCGTGGAAGCCAGGAGAGGGGACCTTCAAGGGACTCTCGGGCAGCAGGATGCAAGCAGCAGTCCACCAAGCATGAAGCTCTGGTTTCCTCCAGAGGCTCCCGGCTCCCTGGAGTGAGAGAAGGAGCTAACGCCCCTCAGGAATATGTTTGCCTGTGTCACCAGGCACACTCTGCCCATAGCTCTTCCCTGAGGACACCCTGGTCCCGTGGGACACCGAGCCAGCTGTGCCTGCTGTCCTGGCCTTCCTTCATGCACACCAGAGCTGCTTTGCTCCTGCTGTCCAGGAGAGGCAAATGCCCAGGCCTTTCCTGGCCTCCTCCGTGGGCACTAAAGCTGGCACTGACCTGGCTGCTGCAAGGCCAGGGGAAGGAGGGCTGGCCCCCCCTGCAGAGAAGAAAGACTCTTGGCAGCCACACCCTCCCTCAGGCTATTCCCTCCTCCAGGATTCCCTTCTTCCCTCTCCCCCCTTTAAAACGACTTCTCAGTCTTCAGAGCCCAGATGAAACATCTCTCTTCTGGCTGGGTCTCTCCTGTGCCCGCAAGTTCAATTAATCTTTTCTTCTGATGGGCTTCTCTGGAGCTCTGTACACCCATTACCACTTTATCCACCCTGCTTAGAGCAATCCTATCTGTGTCTTTCTCCCTGGTGAGCCCCTGAGCGCCCAAGAATGTCATTTCTCCCATGCCCCCAGAGTTGGACATAGTAGGGCACACAGTGTCCCACAGTAGGTGCTCAAAAGACAACTGTGAAATGGACTAGAACTGGGGCCAGTCCCCGCATCCCGGAAGAAGGACAGTTCACGGTCATAGATGCCTCCCCTTAGAGCTCAAGTATTTCTCAAGGCTCCTCCCCTTCCCTCAGGTGTCCCAGGCCCTGGGGATGGCTGGTATTTTCAGCCCTGTGAGGGCTGCAGAAGCAACTGAGGCCCAGAAAGGGAAGTGAGTGCCCAGTCATACACACAGCAAGGCAGGGTCTTGAGAGTCCCAGAGCACAAACGCCAACCACACACCGTCCAGCCCGGCCTCCCATGCTCGCTGTGGGGAGAGAAGGTGGAGGATTGAACTTACCACAGCATCCAGAGATCAGCACAGAAAGCCAGACCACGAGGCAGCTGGAAGCGACGTGGCACCTCATGGCTCCTGGGGACAAAAGGAGGGGAGGGTGAGAAACGTCCTATTGGAGCGCCTGCTCTTGCAGGCTGTGCAGCACTGCCTCAGCCCTGCAGCTCCGGGAGAATTGGGCCTGAGAAGGGAGGAGAGAGAATCTGTGCAGACGGGGGGGCGGGGCACATGGGGAAGAAGAGAGGGTCTGTACCCTGGGGTTCTGTCATCGCCCAGTGCTGAGAGTGGTGTGGCACGACTGGGCTGAGGGCATGGGCAACAGTCCCCTCTGTGCCCTCGTGGAGGCCGACTGCACGGCTTGTGGGCAGGGCTCAGGGGGCACGGGGACAGGTTTGTGACACATGCGGGGCTCCGTGGGCAGAGGGTGGGGCTGCTGCCTCTATCCTCCAGGACAGCATCCCCCAAGGGCGGTGGAACCTGGCTTAGTGGGGACAGAGTTAGGAGGCGGGTGCTGAGCAGGAAGACAGGGGTCTCAGAGCGGGTCGGCAGCCGCCCCCCACCCCCCACCCCCAGCCAAAGTGCCCAATGAACATTCTTTCCCAGTTTTTATATCTGCAGTATCATCTCATAACCTTGGATATGAAAGGAGCCCCCAGGCCATGGTGTCCAAAGAGGCACAGAGAAGGGAGGTAACCTGACCAGGGCCCCCCCAGCAAGTCTGTGGAAAGCTGGAGCCAGACTTTTCTCTCTAGCTAAGCTCTAGAGAGAGCTGGGGTCCACCCGCCAGAGGCTCAGCAAAGCAAGCTCCCATCTCTAAGTGTAGTGGGGCGGGGGTAGGAGGTGAGCGGCGGGAGGGCTGCTCCCTCCCATCGCGGCTGTGGCCTGCCCGGCCCCATTACAGCAGGGCCACGGCCCTCTGGTTCCTTCTTACTCCTGCAGCAGCGGCTCCAGAGCAGGCCTCCCTGGAGACCAGCAGTGACACTGGGAGGGGCCCACGCTCCTCAGCTGAGGATCCCTGCCTTCTGCTAACGCTGCCTTACCTCACGGCCCACTCACCTCTGCATCCCCACGGCCTAGCCAAGGGCCCACACATCCTCCTTCAGGGAGCACCTACTGTGCACCTCGCCTGGGAGGTATTATCCTCCCCGGTTCACAAGGTGGGGTCTGAAGGCCAAGAGCCATTAAACAATTTGCTTAGAGACCCCCAACTAGTGAGTGGTGGGGTCAGCATCTGGGCCCAAGTTGACATGCCACCCCCCTCATCATTAAATGATCAGGAAAGCCTTGGGGGAGGAGAAGGGAGCTGAAGAAAAGGGTTTTGTGGAGAGACTTCACATCTCTGCAAGACCTCGGGGCAAGGGCTTCAGAAAGGACCCAGGGCTCAGATCTCTTGGTTCCGGACCTGGAGCCGACTCCCTCTCCCAGCCCGGTGCCAAGTGGAGGATGGATCCTGTCCCACACCACACACATGGCCCGTGGTGCCCTCGTGTTTTCCTTGAATACTGTACTTAAAATGTTCTAATTACCAAGTATGAAACAGTGACGTGGGAAATAAAAGATTCTAAGATGTTGTCACGTAATAAAAGACAAATGCCCATCATATCCCTATATTTCCACCCCCTTGCGTTTCCAGAGGTCAGCAGCCTATCACAGGGGCAGGCAGGGCATACAAATGAAGAGACCCCAGTGGTGGGAATGATGGCCATTTGGAGGCCAACACTCTGCCCAAAAGCAGCAGCTGCTGATGTATTTCAGCCAAGAGGGAATGTGGGTGCAGTGTGCCCAGAGCTTCTGATTTTTCTCAATGAAAAGCTGGAAATTTGGCTTTAACTATGAATTCAATTTTTAAATGTTGGCAAATAATTCCATTTTCATGAGCCAAACATGACCTGTCTGATGGCCAGAGTGGGCAGCTTGGGCCTGGCGTGCATCCTACGAGGCCCTTCTCCACACCCAAGCAGATATGTTCACATTACAAACGCGAACGAGTGGTGTGGCTGCTGTTTCTCTTTAGGATGATGAAGTCACCCTCTACACAAAAGAAATTCACTTTTCTCATGTCATGATAATTCACAGACAACCCTCCAGGTCAACACAGCCACATCCACTTCCTCCATTTTCAGAGCTAGGTAACAGTTCATGGTATGGATGTTTCGTCATGGAGACAAACATCCCCTATTGTTGGGTATCTGAGTGTTTACTGGTTCTTGCCACACAGTCAATGTCACCGTGGACATCTCTCTGCATGTAACTGTGTTGGGACTTTGCTCTCAATCTTGGTTCTCCAACAGTAGCATTAACGGACCAATTAAATACAACACAGAGCACGTATGTAAACTTTTCTTAGCCACTGTCATATTACCTTCTGTAAAGACTGTGGCAATTCCCACTCCATCTAGAAGTGTATGAGAGGGCCTCTGTGCCCACCTGGAAGTGATCCCTCTTTTAAATGGCTGCCAATTGGAAGCATGAAAAATGGAATGGCCTTGTTGTTTTAATTTGCATTTCCCTAACTACCAGTGAGGTTGAGCATGACGCCTTTTTCTAAATGTTCAAACCACTTTCCATCTGTTATCTTGCATTAGCCTACTGTATGCTGCAAAGAAGCTAGCCAGCATCACAAGCATTATCCCTGATTTACAAGTGGAGAAACCGAGGCACAGGGCAATTAAGTGACGCTCTGACATCTCATAGTGAGTGAGTGCCTTTTAAAAAAAATCTCCAGCCCTCTGCCTTTGGAAACCAGCTATTATGAGAATTAAACAACATCTGCTAAGAAGATCATCCACAAATAGCTGGGAGTGCCCACCATTCTGCTGGGTGTTGCAGAAGTTTGCAGCGGAAGAAAGGAAGGAAGAAAATGAACACTTACTAGGCAACTTCCATAAGCCTGGGGTTTTCACAGGTATGACTTTATTCAATCTTCCCAAATATCTCTAAAATGTAGATATTATTGTCCCCATTTTACAGATGAGGAAATTAAGGCTCAGAGAGGTCACCTAGGATTGGACCTGAGTCCCACGCTATTTCCATCACACCATGCTGCTGTCCACCCCCACCCTGCCCACCCCTTTTCCTAATCTATGACAGGGGAAGGCGTGGCCCCTCCCTCAAGGAGGACAATACACAACACAATAGACACAGGATGAATGTGACACAAAGAAGTGAGCATGTGTGCACAACACACACGAGTGCATGATGCATCTCACTTTCCATGAGCTGGCTCAGGCTCTGATGCCGCTGGGCACACTGTCCCCATCCTCTCTCCTTAAACGTCTGTTTCCCCTTCAGAGGCACTCACACTGCCTCAGTGTCCCCCTTCTGTCAGTCAAGGGCAGCCAAACACAGCCCTCACTTGACAGGATTGGCAGAGGCCACCTCTGGAGCATCCAACAGCAGGGACAATCTTTGTTCCATTCTGACTCTCCATCCTTGCCTTGGGGCAAGGTGGCACAGACGCTAGGTGGAGGGGACACAGGCTCCAAAGGGTGAAACAGAGTAGGCAGGACAAAGTGGGTCCATCCTACTACTGGGTTTTCCCGGAGATCCCAGATCTTATTCTTCCTCTGGTCCCTTTGGCCAAGAGGAGGAAAGCAAGGTCCAGAGAGAACAGAGGCTAGTGGCAATGGGAAGAGGCCCCTGGGCCCCAACCTCCGGGCCAGGTGTTGCAACACATGGAGGGGTGGGATGGGGAGGGTGGGAGGGAGGGAGATGCATGAGGGAAGGGATGTGGGAACGGATGTATATGTATGACTGATTCACTTTGTTATAAAGCAGAAACTAATACAAAAAAAAAACCACATGCTGCCTTTGCCTGCCGGCATTCCCTAGGTGCTGGGGCTGCAGCGAGTGGTGTGGGTTCCCCGGGATTGCCTGACCTCGCTCCGCCCTGTGAAACAGCTGTTCCCCCAGCCTCCTGGCCTTCCCACCTCGAGGCCAGCAGAGCTGCATGGCCTTCCCTACCATGCGAGGCTGTGCCACCCTCAGGATTCGGCCTGAGCTCCCAATGACCCTCACCTGTCCCCACTGGACCAGGAAACATAGACACACACGCTTCTGTGCTGGGCTTCCTGTCCGGCCTGGGATAAGTGCCAGAGACCTGTCCCAGAGGTACAAGCAGGGTTAGAGCCGGCTGTCCCAAAGACCATTCTCACAGGAAGCTTTCCAGAAATCTCTCAAACATACCCACTATCAAGAAGACCCAAAGCCAGGACCCACAGCCCTCAGGCTGCCAATTTCCAACATCCGTTTTCTGCCAAGCCCTGAACCAGGCACTGTGGGAGGGATACAGGATCATGAGAATGGCTGGCAATGCATGTGAGATATCAAAAAGCAACAGCACCTGTCACTGCCCAGGGCCATGCAAAGAGAACTCCTGAGCCTTCTAGGGGAGCTGAGATGTGAGCTACACAGAGTTCAAGGATGCATACTGCTAACACTTACTGAGCACATAGTACAGGCCAGCCACCGTGGTGTGGAGTGTGTCCTACATGCTGGGGCTTGGAGAGGTTAAACAACTTGCCCAAGGTCACACAGCCAGTAAGTGCTCCAGCCCAAGGTCTCCCAGCCTCAGCCCCAACCCTTGCTGAGCTCAGACGTGCCCCAGGGCAGGCCCACACTGCGGGCCTGGTGGGAAGGCCCTGGGCTGGACCCTGCATCTACTCAGAGGCTGTTAAGCCAGACTGGGTGAGAATACAACATGCTCCACAGCCACAGTATACAGGAGCCGGCAGCAAGGCCAAGTGTGTGTGCCAGAAGAAGAGGTACAACTAGGGCTGGAGAGCAGGCTCCTGTTTAGTCTGCCCTTCCACGCTGGCATCTGACAGGCATTGTCCCTGGAACCAGTACCAATAAGACAATGCACGCACCATCAGGGGTGACCAAGTCCTCCCTCTGCACCCCCTATGCCTCCTCCAGCACCATCCCCTAGAGGTTAACACCTTGTCCCTGGAGGGAGTGGACTACAGAATTTCCCAGATTCAAGGCAGCAACCCTGCCCACACTGGCCTTCACCTTGTCCTGTCATCAGCCCATAATGACCTGCTGCTCATGGAGGCCTGGGCTGAGGGCCAGCAGGGGAAGCTCTGGCAGGTGGCGCAGTTACAGCATCCCAGGACTCACCCCCACATAGGAATCACCTCCCCCCGCAAATAAAATCAAAGCCTCCACCTACACCTGAGAGAGCTTATGAGCTACACGGAGAGGTGTGGCCCCATTGCACACGTCTGCCCCAACATCACCGGCTGTGGGCCAGGCACTGCGCTAGACAGCGGCCTAGAGAAGAGAACAGGCTGAAGACCTGGCGGAGGGGGAGCTGGCACGCCTAAGGGAGCCCAACACAGAGAGTCGGTGAACAAGTTCTACAGTGTGTTCGGGATGGTAAGTGCTAAGGAAGGAGGGAAGGAGCGGGGCAAGAGGTCTGAGTATCACTGAAGGTGATGTATGAACCAACACATGAGGAAGCAAGAGGATGAGCCGTGGGGTTATCTGGGAGAAACGCCTTCTGGACAGAGGCAACAGCCTGTGCAAAGGCCCTGAGGCAAGATGTGCTATAGCATGCCTGAGGAACGGCGAGGAGGCCAGTGTGGCTGAAGCGGGGTGCACAGTGGGGATAGTTGTAAGAGATGAGGGCAGAGAACAACGGGACCACCATGGGCACCTTGTAAACCACGGACATGAGTAAGCTGGGAGTCGTGGTCTTCAGACAGCCAAGAGGGATGAGAGTGACCCAAGGTTTAAAGGAGCACTCTGGCTGTGGAGCTGAGGACTCACAGGAGGAGGCAAGGGCAGATACAGGCAGACAGTTGTGGAGGCTACCACGGCGATGCGAGCCAGAGATGCCGGTGGCTCCAGCAGGGTAGGGGTAGCGGGTGTGAGATCTGGCAGATTCTAGGCATTTTCAGAGTACAGCTGAGAGGGTTTCTTGCTGGAGAGGATATAGCTGTGCTAGAAAGAACTGAGCAGAGGGTTTTGGCCCAAGCACCTGGAAGGATGCAGTTGCGATTAACCAGGACAGGGGAAGGCTGCGGGTGGGACCAGCTGAGGGGCAAGATCAGAAGCTCAGGTTGGGGCATGGTGAGTTTGGAATGGCTGCTGACAGCCAAGTAGCAATGCTGGACGGGGCAGGAGGATACCCTCAACTAGCGTTCAGGCCTGAGGTGGGGCTAGAGATGTGAATGCGGGCGTCATCGGCACTTGAAGCCACCGGAGGGACAAGATCACCAGGGCTCCCACACCCTCAAGCTGAGGCAACTTGGCTGAGAATCCATCAATATTTGAAATCTGTATGAAGAGCCTGAAGATGTGTACGCCCTCGTGGCCCAGCAATTCCACTTCCAGAACTTTAGCTGAGGAAATCATCATGGCTGTGTGTGGACACTCAGCCACGGAACATTCACTGCTGTGTTATGTATGACAGGAGAACAGCCCAGACAGCCAAGGGGGACGGTTCAGCTGTGGGATGTCCACAGGAAGCGCTCAGAGGATTGTGTATGGCTGTGTACATGTGTGAGTGTGTGTGTGTAGGGGGGCACACGTACAGGACTGTTACGTGAAACAGTGGTTTCATCTGGTGAGTTTATGGCTGACTTTACATTCTTCTATATACGATTTTCATTTTCCTCATTTTCTATAATAAACACTCAATGTTTTAACAATCAGAGACCTAGCCTGTGTCCACCCTACCAAAACGTTGCCAGCAGCCTGTGGACAGACAGACAACTCTGATTAGAAAGTTCCTTCTTATGCTCTGCTGAACTTCCCTGAGGCCCGTGGTCCTAGGTCGGAATGCCACAGGAGACCCTCGGAGCTGGGCAGGTCCTCAGGTTATAACCGCACCCCTCTGAAGCTGCTCAGACCCTTCTAGGGACAGGAGTTCACTTCCTCCCGGGAAGTGGGTCCCAGTTCTGAGGCCCTGCCTCTCTGCCCTGCCAGCCCAGCCAGGCTACCTTCCCACACGCCGCGGGGAGGAGGTCCCCCCTTTCCCCAGGCTGGAGGGAGCCAGGTTCCTCTCAAACCCCTCCCGATCCTCAGGGGTTTCATCAAATGCCTTTGCACCAAACCCGAGATGAAGCCCATCGCAGCCTGGCTTCCTGGACAGACTAGAAAGCATGCTCCTCATTGCTGCGGAGCAAGGCACTCTCTCCTCTTCCGGGAAACCAGCCCACTCTGGGCTCAGCTCCTGCGCAGGCCCTCCTGTCACCATCTCCCACCTCTCCCCGCAGCCCAGTCAGGAGACGCAGGGGCAGAGGGTGCACTCAGCGTGCCGACAGGCAGTGCTTTCCATCCCAGCAGGCAAGGGGACAGGAAGGGGGACAGAGCAGAGGGGGAGGGAAAGGGCAGGAGGGCACACCTGAGCATTTCAGCTTCTCAGGAATGAGAGATTTTCACAGCAGGGCGCCACAATTTCATTTGAACTGTTATGAATTCCCATAAAATCAGACGCACTCAACTTTGAATAGAAATACAGAAATACACTGTAGAAATCAAAGACAATTTGGGGATTATTCACCACCACTACACACAGAGATGTTTGTGCATGCAAGGAGATGCCTGCAGGCACACCGTTAGGGCCACTGATGGCCACACTTCAAAACCCACACCATCCAGGTCACTGTCTGGGGAGGCTGCTAGGATGGAAGGTCACTTACAGGGACCCTACTTGGACGGAGGGAAAAGACCACCCTGTGGCCATTATATTCTTGTGCCTTTCCCTGGTGTCTCCCCAAAGCTCCCACTGAGTGAACCGAGGGTGAGGGTGGGGGGGAGGTGAGCCAAGCAGGGCTGAGAGGGGCACAGCCTGAGACCCCCATGGTGGTGTGTCAGGTGGTCCAGCATCCTCCACAGGAGGCTAGGTGTCTTGAGTCCCCTCAACCTATACGTTTTAAAAAATCATTCAGCAGGAACTATATTTTATTCTGTCCTTTTTGGAAGTCATACGCAGACAGGGTAAATAATTGTACAGGAGGATGTAGAGCAGGAAGTGAGTCTCCTTTCTACCCAAGCCCACACATGCCCAGAGGCAATCAAGAATTCCTAAAAGGGCTTCCCTGGTGGTGCAGTGGTTGAGAGTCCGCCTGCCGATGCAGGGGACACGGGTTCATGCCCCAGTCCGGGAAGATCCCACATGCCGCGGAGCGGCTGGGCCGCCCGTGAGCCATGGCCGCTGAGCCTGTGCGTCCGGAGCCTGTGCTCCGCAGCGAGAGAGGCCACAACAGGGAGAGGCCCGCATACCACAAAAAAAAAAAAAAAAAAAAAAAAAGAATTCCTGAAGTACTGTAGGTACACGTAAAGATATAGCATATAGGTCTCTCCTCCTCTTAAAAAAAAATCAAGTGGTATTCATGCTATCCTACTCCTAGGTGTTTCTCATGGCAATGTATCCTGAAGATTGTTCTATCTCAGTACACACAGAGCTGCCTTGCTCTTTTTAGTAGCTGTGGAGTGTTCTATACAGGGGGACCATAATTAACCTCTGCTGATGGACATTTAGTTTGTTCTAAACCTTTCGCATTAACGAACGAAGCCACAATGAATATCCTTGTTCCCATGTCTATACACCGTGTGAAGTGGGAGATTTTCATATTTTTATAGCTGCTGACAAACTGCTCTCCAAAGAGGGTGCCCGAAGTTGCACTTCCTCCAACAATTAGGAAAGGGCCAGTTTCCCGATACCTTCACCAGCACTGGGCACTCACTCTATTTTTGAGCTCCAGAAAAGGCAGCTGAGGCTCCTGATCCTCAGATCCCCAGTCCCATCAGGGTGGGGAGGAAGAATAGGGTTGATCAAGGTCACCTTTCTCCTATCTCCTGACTCACCAGCATGGTAACAGCCAACAGACCCTGGCCCAGCTCTGGCACGTTGCTGAAATTTGCACCCTCTCCCTCAAGGGGTCACTGCCAGTCACCACACTCTGTGTTCTCCCTCTGTGCCTCGGCCAGGCTATTCTCTCCATCTGGAGGACCACCTGGCCCCACCTTGCATGTCCAGCCCCCCCTTCAGGGCACAGCTCTAATGCCACTTCTTCCATGAAGCCTTCCTGGATCTCTGCCGGCAGTGGGATCCTCAGCTCCCCCTGTCCTTCATACATTTTTGGAGACAGCTATCCCAGCTCTAAGGGTTAGTTAGACTTTCACACATCCTCCTTCTGCAAGAAGACCCTCAGCTCCTTACAAGAAGAGTCTACTTTACCCCATACAGCCATCTGCCAACTTAACATCTCCTCTTGGTGTGTCTCTAACATTTAACTTATCCAACAGCGATCCAATTTCTTCTCTAAATAGGTTCCCATCCTTGCTTTTCCCATCTCAGTAAATTCACTTCCATTGATACATTCTTTTGATTAATTCAGTTAACAAATATCTTTCATGCATCCGTAAGTGGCACTTTCCTACTTACCCCTTCCATCACCGTATTTCAGGCACACTAGCCATTTCTCAGCCTCAAACCTGCCAAGTTCATTCCCACCCCCTGGTCATCACTGTGGGTGATCGAATCATTAGTCCCAACCCTTCACTCTGCATAGGATTGAGCATCTACACCCATGCTGGGGTCTCACGGTAGGCAGAGGATGCTGTCCCACCCTTGATGCTGGGCTCGACCATGTGACTTGCTTTGACCAATGGATGCTCTGGCCAAGCTCCATACTAGCAGAAGCATGATCCTTGTGCAGAGGGACCTGTCTCTTGAGCTCCTGCCTTTCAACCTGCGAAGAACATGCCCCAGATAGAGTGAGAAGACTGAACCCACACAGGGCCCAGAATCAAGCTCAGTCATGCCTCGCCTAGATTTGCTGACCCTCCCCAGTCGGCCCACAGACACATAAGTGAGAGTAAATGATTGTTGTAGTGGTTTGTTATGCAGCTTTACTGAGGCAATAAGTGACTGATACCAGCACTATGAAATATATATAACCACAGACAAAAACAGAGAGGGAAATCTTCATGCCATTGGATTTAGCTATAACACCAAAAGCACAGGCAAGAAAAGATAGATATATTGGACTTCATCAAAATGAAAAACTTTTGTACATCAAAGGAGACTATCTACAGAGTAAAAGGCAAACCTGCCGAAGATACTTGCAAATCACATATCTGAGAAAGGATTAATATTTAAAGTACATAAACAACTTCTAAACAGCTTTTGAGTCAGACTGTATTCCACGTGGCAGTTTTTGTGAAAATGTCCTCTAGTGGGAATGGTACAGATTTCTGGGAGGCCATTTGGCACAATAAAACTCCAGTTTTTTTTTCCAGTTCCACCGACCAGAATTTCCCTAAGGAAATCGTCAGAATCATGGCACAGAGGTTTTTTTGAGGATGTTTGCAGTAGCACTGTTTATATTGGTAAAAACAGGCCAATCAATAATCAATGACAGAAGTTTACATGAGTAAATTAGGGCACTTTCATATAGCCGACTACGAGGCAGCCATGGAAAATCACGTTTTCAGAGAACGTTTACTGACAAGGAAAAATGTTCATGGCAAATTGTTAAACAGGAGACGTAAGCTACAAGACTATTCATAGTGTGTTACTATGTTGGAAAAAAATAAATTATATATTATATATATATATGTATGGAAAACATATAGCAACACATCTGCATCTTTATTTTATCTTCCTCAGTGAGATAACAGGTGATTTTTTTTTATCCTTAATGTTTTTCTGTATTTTCTAAGCTATCTGCACTGGGGTACTAACAGTATTTAAACAAAGTAGCAAATATCCCATTTAAAAACTAGTAATTGGGCTTCCCTGGTGGCGCAGTGGTTGAGAGTCCGCCTGCCGATGCAGGGGATGCGGGTTCGTGCCCCTGTCTGGGAAGATCCCACATGCCGCGGAGCGGCTGGGCCCGTGAGCCATGGCCGCTGAGCCTGCGCGTCCGGAGCCTGTGCTCCGCAACGGGAGAGGCCACAGCAGTGAGAGGCCTGCGTACCGCAAAAAAATTTAAAAATAAAAACTAGTAATCAAGACAGCATGGTTGTGGCATACAGAGAGACGTAGAGATCAACGGAATAGAATTGACAGAGTCCAGAAATAAAACTATGTGTCTACGGTCAGCTGATTTTCAACAAGGATGCCAAGTCCACTTAACTGGGAAAAAGCAGTCTTTTCAACAAACGGTACTGGGACAACTAGATAGTCCCATGCAAAAGAATGACAGTGGGCTTCCCTGGTGGCGCAGTGGTTGAGAGTCCGCCTGCCGATGCAGGGGACACGGGTTCGTGCCCCGGTCCGGGAAGATCCCATATGCCACGGAGCGGCTGGGCCCGTGAGCCATGGCCGCTGAGCCTGCGCGTCCGGAGCCTGTGCTCCGCAACGGGAGAGGCCACAACAGTGAGAGGCCCACGTACTGTAAAAAAAAAAAAAAAAGAATGAAAAAATAGGTATAAATCTTCATGACCTTGGATTAGGCAATGGTTTCTTAGATATGAGACCAAAAGCATAAGCAACAAAAGAAAAAATAGACAAGTTGGCCTTCATCAAAATTAAAAATATGTATACTGCAAAGGACACTACCAAGAGAATGAAAAGACAACCCACAGAATGGGAGAAAATATTTGCAAATCATACATCTAACAAGGGACTTATCTAGAATATATAAAGAACTCTTACAACTCAACAGTAAAAAGATGAATAACTCAATTTAAAAATAGGCAAAGGATCTGAATAGACATTTCTCCAAGGAAGATGTACAAATGTCCAGTAAGGCAACGAAAAGATGCTCGATGTAACTGGTCATCAGGGAAATGCAAATCAAAACCATAATGAGATATCCCTTCATACTCACTAGTTTAGCTATAATCAAAAAGATAATAGCAGCGTTGGAGAGGATGTGGAGAAAATGAACCCTCCTTCATTGCTGATGAGAATGTAAAATGGTACAGCCACTTTAAAATAGTCTGGCTGTTTCTCAAACTACTAAACAGTTAGCATAAGACCCAGCAATACCACTTCTAGGTATACAGCTAAGAGACGTGAAGACCTATGTCCACACAGAAACTTGCACATGAACGTTCGAGCATTATTATTTTTAATAGTCAAAAGGTCAAACAAACCAAATGTCCATCAATGAACAAATGGATAAACAAAACGTGGTGCATCCATGCAACGGGATATTATTCAGGCATAAAAATTAATGAAGTACTGATACAACATGGATGAACCTTCAAAACATCATGCTAAGTCAAGGAAGCCAGTCACAAAAGAAGACCACATGTTATATGAGTCTATCTATATGAAATGTCCAGCCAGAAAAGGCAAATCTATAGAGACAGGAAATAGATTAGTGGTTGCTTAGGGTTGACGTGATGGGAAGATATGGGGGTGATAGGTAAAAGGTATGATTTCTTTCTAAGAGGATAAAAATGTTCCAAAATAGACTGTGGCAAAGGTTGCACTTTTCTGCGAATGTGCTAATAACCACTGAACTGTACACCCTAAGTGGGTAAATAGTATCATATGTGAATTATATCTCAATCAAGCTGTTTAAAGAATAAAAAAATAAATTTAAAAAGGAAGAAAGCAAGCTAGTGTACAAACTGAAGTGTATCAGATTTAAGCCAGTTAACCTGCCAGTTCAACCAGGGTGCTGACCCTTCTGCTTGCCTCTCTGGGCGCTGCCTCCCACCCCCAACGAGGGAGGCGACTTGGCCTCACCTAGTCCCATCTTGCCACACCTGAAGTCCATGCCCAGTGGTGAGCCAACCTGGGCCAGGAGCAGCCCATGTCACAAACACGGAAACTGAGTGCCACAGAGGCTGCCTTCCTTGTCTTCAGCCTTTCAGCCTGAGAGCCAGCGATGGAAATGGGGACCCCAGGTCCTGAGCCTGTCCCTGCAACCACTTGCTGGGTAGCCTTGGGAAAGTCCCCGCTCGCCTCTGTAAAGCGCAAGGTGGACGAGGTTTTCCCGGCTCTGTTCTTCTCTGCCTCTCAGATGCTGACCACGGCCCCGCCCTGCCCCGCCCCACCCACAGACAAGTCAAGGTCGTTTGCTCAGTGGCCAAGCAGGCACTCAAGGGAACTCTGAGTGGGACCAAGTTCAATCTCTACCGGCTAGTTCACTAGTGTCCCCAAGACATGGGGGTGAGAGGGAAGCCACGTCACCCTTTTGTATGTCCCTTTCTTACCAGACAGATGGAGGGGTCCACATATATTTCAAGTCTCCACCTCCTTCTCTCCTTCTGCCCTTTCCACTCTCGCCCTGCTGCCCCCCAAAACCTGCCCCAAAGGGCCTGGAATGCTGGGCAGCCATCAGCCAGCAATTTCCATGCTGCATCCTGAGGCACAACCCCCAACTCTAAGCAGCTGCCAGGAGGACATCTCTGCTGATTTTAGCTCTGCAAAGTCTTTCCGTGAATGTGATCGCAAATCTAGACAGGCAGATGCTAGGCCATTTCACAGATGAGGAAACTGATCACTGAGAGGATCAGCTGGATGCTGAGAATAAGCCAAGGGGTCAAGTGGCAGAGTCCATGCCTCCTCCTTGGCACAGGTCCCCGGGGGACCGCAGGGAATGAAGGCGACAGAGAGAGCACAAAGGTGCCCACTTCCTGCTGTGGTCTCACCCACACAGGAGCTCGAGAGCCCAGGCCAGGGCAGGCTCCCGGCCAGCCACACTCCTAGGAAAGGCCTCTGCCTCATCCCCAAGCCCGGGGCTTAACGACTGGGAGCCCATTCATATTCTTTCTTTCTCTCTCTCCCTCTCCTCTCTCCCACTGTGATGTTAGCTAAACTGGTTCCCTCGCCTGCCTTCCACCCCACCCCCTCCAGGACGCCCTCTGTGACCTCTCCAGTCTCTCAGGGACACCCGGTCAGCACTAAGCCTCTCCTCCTCCTCCTCCTTAGGTGCAGACAGGAATTTTCAATCACGGGGTAGCCGTGAATCGTGTGGTAACCCCCAGGCAAGGCATCGGGTCTCTCCAAGCTTCAGTATCCTGGCCCGCAAGATGCCACTTAGGACGTCACAGCTCAGGCCTTTGCCTGGGCAGGTCCCCACGCCCGACGGCCCTCCCTCCTACCTGGCCATGTGGAGACTCACCTGTCAGAAAGAGGCTGAAATGTCACCTTCCCTGAGGAGTCTCCCTTGACCCCTTTCCAGCCTCCCAGGCAGAAGTGGCCCTCCATCCTCTGTCTGGGATCCCTGCTCACGCTGCTTTAAAGCACTTGACACAGGCATGCAAGTTCTCGTTTCTGTGCTAACCATGCTGAGTGTCCTCCCCAGCCAGCCCAAGCCTGCGCATAGTAGGTGCACAGTCAACATTCCAGGAGGACAGGGATACAGATGCGCCCCCTACCAGCTTGAACAGCCTGTGGCTGTGGTGCAGGAAAGCCGCTCTCAGCCAGGTCCACGTGGGGGAAATGGGATCCCCGTGGTAGTGGTGGTGGTGGTGGTGAGGGGGGTGCATGTCCCCACCCCAGGGAACAGGGAGGAGGGGGATAAGGCCTGGGCTCACTCTCTACAGTAAGCCGATAGTTTTCTCTGGAAGTTAAGTGATAAATCTTTTCCAGATTGTCTGTGACAGCTGCTTCCTCCCCACATAATTATGCAAGATGCTGTTCGATAGTTTTTATGCTTACTATAATCGCAGCTCCCGAAGGAAGAAAGAAGAGCCCAGTGGGACCTTGGTGGGGAGGAAGTTTTAGATGCTTGACCAAGAGCTCAGTGAGGAACCGGGGTCCTGCCGGGCTATCTCACTATGCGGTGGGGAGAAAGGGACAATGCCACACGGGGAGCTTCCGGAGATTGGAGGGAGACATCTGTGTTCAAAACCCTGCTCAGCCTCAGTTTACCCTCTGTTCAAACCGAGAGAATAGCACCTCCTCGGCTGATGTCCTGAGGATTAAAGGAGCGCCCTCGAGCGCGCCTCACCCATGGTGAGCATCCAATCGATTCAAATGCCCTCATGCCTTGCTCCATCCGCAGTCCCTGTCTCTTCTGCCTAAGTCACAAAACAGTAACAACACTAGTAGTAATGCCCATTAGGTGTAGGGCATGTCACTGTTGCCACGCTCGTCACAGCCCCGCCTCACCCCTCACCGGGATCGCAAGCCACGAGGGGAGCCGGCACCATGTGGTCTCAGACAGGACAGAGAGCACCATCCGTGATGCCTGCCCAGCTTACTGCTGCCTTTTAGGTCACCTGGCTCTCACAGCACCTTGCAGGTGTCAATGGCACCCGCTTTCCCAGATGGTGAGACTGAATCTCAGGGGGGTTAAGAGGCATGACCCCCAAACCCTGAAGTGTTTGGACCTCGGTTCAACTGACTCAACTAGGAATCTGTTTAGGTGAGCCCCAGAGCTGCCACCTCCCACCACCACCCTCCCTGCCTTCCCATCCCACTCCCAGCAAACAGACCCACCTGCAGAGGCCAGATCGCCCTGCCAGAGCTGCTGGCTAGCTATCCCTCTGCCTGTCCATTGCTAACCTCTAACCAGATGTGCTCCTCACCAGGACCCAGCCAGGGAGGGCCTTCCTGCTTTGCCCTCCTCCTCTGGAGGCAAAGGACTTGCCCCGAGCCTGGGGCAGGGAGTGATTTCAAGCCCAGCCCCAGCTGCAGGGCATGGTTAGCCATTTGGTTGTCACTGAGCCCCAGCTCTGTAGGGGCACAAAATCCACAGCAAGTTCTTTCTCATCCTTTCACAGGTAGCTTGGCCATCACCTCCTCTGGGAAGTGTTCTCTGATTTCACCAGCTAGGCTTCCGCATGACTTTCTCCACTCTACTGTGCCCCTGACAGACAGACTACTCCATTCTAGCATGCCGCACAGTTGTGTGTGTGTGTGTGTGTGTGTGTGTGTGTGTGTGTGTGTGCGTGCGCGCGCATCTGTCTCCTTCACCAGCCTCTGAAATCACCTAGAATCAAGACCCTGCCTTATTCACCTTGGATATTCTGGAGCCTAACACAGGGGTTGTCATAGCATAGGAGGTGTTCAATATTAGGTATTGAAAATATACAAGAATAAATGGAAGGGAGGGAGGGAGTGAAGGAGAGAAAGTAGAGGACCAGAGCACAACTGCTTCTCCCCAAAAGAGACTATAGTGGGCGTGCCTCATGCCAAACACACCCTAAAATTCTGAAGGCTTTCCCCTTTGCTCCCCCCAACCCATGGAGCTGCCCAGGAAAGGGAGTCTTAAGACTAGGGGACCCGGGGCTGTGGGGGAAGCAGACGAGCATACTACCCCTCTCCTCTCTGGGCCTCCACTTTCCCATCTATGAAATGGGGATCCAGTTTCCCAAAGGTAGAACAAGCACATGGGGAACTGACAGCAGGTCCTTTGACCAGGAAAACCACCCACATCAGTTCAGGAGGCCATGAAGGAGGTTTGAGGTGCCAGGAGCTGCTGGGGCTTGCCCCTCACCCCAACCACCTTCCTTCCTCGCACAAGGAACACTGAACACCTGGGGCAGAAAACTAGAGCCAGAAGAAACTCGGAGATTCCCAGCAGACAGTCCACTTTGCAGATAAGGAAGCTGAGGCCCAGGAGGGAGGCGGGATGGGTATTAACACATGGTGAGCATGCGTACCATGTGCTAGACTTCTTATAAAGTGTCATACATAGATCCTTACCACTACCTATGAGGGGGCCTTACTGACCCAACCTGCAGATGAAGAAACTGGGGCTGAAGGAGAATCCACAACTTGACTGGGATCTCACAGCAGAAAGCAACGACAGCAGGATTCGAACCCAGGAGGCTCTGGCTCCGGGAACAGAGACCTTTCCAGAGTACCACAGAGCAAGGGCTAGCCTGGAGCCAGGAGCACGGGAGCCAGTGAATTCAAGATGGAGGTTTTTGACTCTCCCACCCCAATCCAGGGCTCTCTCTTCTACATGGTGCAAGACTGCCCCACACTGTCCTACCCTCCAGACCTGGTGTGTGAGATTCAGAGAATCACTGAACACCAGGATTGGAGAGAACTACAGTTGGTTCTTCGTCCAATAGCTATACTCTACAGCATCCTCCCTTCTAGACTTTGAACCTGAACTTGTATGCCTCCAGTGACAGAAAGCTCACTACCTACATAGGATACATTCCATCTTTTGGACAGTTTGGTAAATTAGGATGTCCTTCCTCTTAATGAATAATAAAAAAAAGAACCCTCTTTTAAAGACCCAAAGGCTTCAGGTGGCTTCGGGTTCACTCTGTCCACGTCTGCTTCCATTCAGCTCCTCACACACCCACTTCCTCACCATCTTCCACCCCAGCCTCTTTTAATTTATCTCCTGACCCTCCCCCATTCCTCATCCTCAGTAACCACTTTCTAACCTTTACTAAGGACATCTTTTTTAAAACACTCAATTTAAGAAAAAATATTTCACATCTCTATGAGCAATACGCAAATCACAATTCTTAAAAATAACAAATTGCAGGCCAGAGTAATCATAAGTAAATTGATATTGATAAATAAGCTTTTCTCTAGAGCAGTAGGTGGTTTATTTTAATCTGATGAGTTTTGTATTTTCCCAGCTTTCAGATTCCATGATGAAGGGCTGTCTGCAATAGAATTACGACGCTCTTCAAAATATTGTAATTTAATGCCTCATTTTGTCAAGACTTTCTTGAAAATGAGATTTGTTCCTAGCGAAGAATTTTACTCAGCTCTTTCCCATATTCCCCCACCCACCTCTCCAGGCAAACAGGTTCTCCTCAGGCCTGGGGTGGGGGGTGGAAAGGGGGAGAGAAGCCAGGTTAAACACAGGGAGACAGGCAGGGACCTGAAAAGGAGTGTGGAGGACCATTCCTGGGAGACTCAGCCTTGCTTTCTGGCTGAGTAGCACCCGCTGCCCACTCTGTGCCTCGGCACTGCCTCCTGCAAACAGGGAGCGGCCACACCTGCCCAGACCTCATCCTTCCTTATGAGATGCTCAGAGGGCTCCTCTTTTGGGTTCCAGGGAACAGGATACAGACCTGACACCCCTACAGACAGGAGAGAAGACTGACCCTGCAGGCAGCAGAGCAGAAGAAACTAAAGCTGGGGGGGAAACTAACAAGGTTATTTGTGGAGAAGCCTTTGGAGTCATCTGGTTGAACGTCCTCCAGGGACAGGGAGCTCACCACCATCTCAGCCAGGCTGGTGCACTGTTAAATGCACCACTGCCAGGCCACTGGAGGGAGCTTTCGATGCAGCTGGTTATGAGAAACACTGAAAGGAATAGAACAAGAGGTCAAGAGAGCAGCCAGACCGGCTGGATTCACATCCTGACTGTCCGTGTGGGTGGATGAGCTTTCCTGAGCTGCTTAACTTCTCTGGGGGCCTCAGTTTCCCGCACCTCTGAAATGGAGGTAATAATAGTACCTACTTCATAGGGTTGCTACGAAGATCAAATGAAGTAATGTATGTAAAATACTTGGAATACAAGCTCACGTATAATAAGCTCTCAATAAGTGTTATTAGTAGTGTTACCATCATCATCATCATCATCATTATGTGTGTGCAGAGACTACTTGAGAGGACACTAAGAAACCAGAAAACCTACCGCCTCTGGGAGGGAAACCTGGGTGGCTGGAGGAGAGAGGGAGGAGAGAGAGACTTCACTGTATTCCATTTGGGGACTTTTGAATTTTCTATGTACACTATATGACCTACCTGAAAATAAAGTTGTAGAAACAAAAGATAATTTGGTATTTCAAAAAAGAAAAAGAGGACTTCCCTGGTGGTGGGTGCAGTGGTCAAGAATCTGCCTGCCAATGCAGGGGACACAGGTTTGAGCCCTGGTGCGGGAAGATCCCAAATGCCATGGAGCAACTAAGCCCATGCACCACAACTACTGAGCCTGTGCTCTAGAGCGCACGAGCCACAACTACCGAGCCCACATGCCACAACTACTGAGCCCGTGCACCTAGAGCCTGTGTTCCACAACAAGAGAAGCCACCACAATGAGAAGCCCACGCAGCTCAACGAAGAGTAGCCCCCACTGGCCACAACTAGAGAAAACCCGCGCGCTGCAACAAAGACCCAATGCAGCCAAAAATAAATAAAGAAAAGACAAGAAAAGAAACAAAAGAAAAAGAAAGACAAATTTTCTCTTGTAATGGACCCCAAGCTGCCTTCTAGGGACTTCCACTCTTTATTTGGGCTTATAGCCTCCAGAATCACACAGGCAACTTCTGCCCTTTGAAGCACCCCACTCATTCGCTCAACAGACCTATCCTGAACACAAGCCCTGAACTGCTGGATGCGAAGCATTCAACAGAGGCCAAGCCAGACCCCATCCCTGCAGCCTGGCAGGTGAGAGGGACCCTTGGCCTCACCATCACCATCCTAAGTCTTCCAGGTAAAAACCCTCCTGGTGACATCTTCTCCCCTACTTGACTCACTTTCTCTTAAAGAGCTGCCCTTGTGCCTGAACTAAGTTTCAGGTCCCCACTTTTGATTTTAAAATTAGGCAAGTTGACTACTTAATGATACACATGATGAAGGGTTTAGGGGTGAAGTGAGCCAATGTTACACCACTAACTTTGAAATGCAGCCCCAAAGAAAGGGTTTGATGGATGCATATATGATAAATGAAATGCAACAAAATGTAAACTGTAGGATCCCAGTGGGGCGTACATGGTGTTCACTGTATAGGTCTTTCAACCTTTCTGTGTGCTTGAAAATCTGTATGATATAACTGGGGGGAAAGGAGGAGCATTAAAAACCACACAAAACTTCAAATGGCTTTTTACATCTAGGTGGCCCTCCAGTGCCCTTGTCCTATGGGTTGGGGACTTTTGGGGAAAACTAGAAAGAGAAATAGACAAATCTACAGTCGTAATGGAAGACTTCAACACACCTTTCTCAAAAATGAATAGAAAAAGCAGAAAAATCAGTAAGGATACCAACATCTAATCAACCTGACTTACATATCTGACCTCACTGACAAAATGAACACTGTGTACATCTACAGAATAAACTTTCTTCCTGTGAGGCAATGGATAATTTACCAAAATTCACCATTCTGGGCCATAAAGTAACTTTCAAAACATTTCAAGGAATTGAAGTCACTCAAAGTATGTTCTTTGATCATAGCAGATTAAGCTCAAAAACAACAATTAAAAAAATGAGGAAATCCCCAAATGTTTGGAAATGAAGCAATGTCCTTCTAAAAAAAATGTAAATCAAAGAAGAAAGTGCAACAGAAATTAGAAAATATTTTGAGCCTTAAAATAATGAAAATACAACATCAAAATTTTTTGACGTACAACTTTTGTGCTTAGAGGAAACTTCATAGCCTTAAATTCAGATTTTAAAAAAGAAGAAACTATAAAACAATAATCTATATCTTTCTTGAAAAAGTGTTTCAAGAAGTAAATAAAATGCAAAAGTATAAGGAAATTTTTAAATTTACTAACAAAACCAGAACTTAATGAAATAGAAAACAAAATTAAATAAACAAATATCAGTAAATTAAAAGTTCGTTCTTTGAAAAGACTAACAAAAGTGACAAATCCAGTGATCAGCAAGACAATGAAAAAAATGAGAGAGAGGCATATATTACCAGTATCATGAATGAATAAGAAAGTATCACTGCAGATTCTACAAAGTATAGAGACTATAAGACAATAATGAAGGAGATATTATGAATATCTTTATATCAATTCATATAAAAATTTATATAAAATAAAGTCCTCAAAAAATACAACTTACCAAAATGGACACACAAAAACACAGAAATATAAATGGTCCTATTTCTCTAGAGATATTGAAATTGTTATCAAAAACCTTCCCACTAAGAAATATAGGCTCATGTGGCTTCTCTATTTAATTTTCCTAAACATTTAAGGAAAAACATAATACAAATCTTATCCAAACTCCTAGAGAAACAGAAAAAGAAGGAACAGTTCCTAATTTATATAATGAGGCCAGCATAACTTGATACTATAATCTGACAAGGATATCAGAAGAAAGGCAAATCAAAGGTCAATCTCTTTCATGAACACAGATAAAAAAATATTTTAAAGAACATTAACAATTCACATGCAAAATATTGTCAAGGGAAAGCTGTTACGGCTAGTCCAGTAGCGTCCAAGGGATTATGAAAAGAATAATGCATCAAGACAAAGTTGGATTTATCCTAGGAATGCAAAGTTGGTTAACCTTTGAAAATCAATACATGTAATTCAGCACATTAACAGGAGAAAGAAGAAAAATTACATGATCATTTCAAATAGATGCAAAAATACATTTGATAAAATTCCATACACATTTATGATAAAAAAAAAACTCTTAGCAAAACAGAAGAAAAGAGGCCATATATGAAAAACCCACAGCTAACATCATACTCAATGGCTAAAGACATTCTTAAGATCTGGAACAACACAAGGATACCTGCTATTACCACTACCATTCAACACAGTATTGAAAGTGCTAGCCAGAGTCATTGGGCAATAAATTCCCAATTCCAATTTTGAAAGGAAGAAGTAAAATTATCTCATTCACAGATGACATGATTATGCATAGAAAACTCTAAAGATTCCATTTAAAAATTGTTGGAAAAATAAAATAATAAAAATAAAAATTGTTGGAGACAATAAATAAATTCAGCAAGGTTGCAGGATACAAAATCAACTCATGCAAATAAGTTGCACTTCTATACACTAGCAACGAATAACCTGAAGACAAAATTAAGAAAACAATTCCATTTACAACAGCATCTAAAAGAATAAAATACTCAAGAATAAACTTAACCAAGGAAGCAAATGACTTGTGCACTGAAAACTATAAAACGTTGCTGAAAGAAATTAAAGAAGACATAAATAAGTGGGAAGACATCCCATGTTCATGGATTGTAAGACTTAATATTGTTAAAGTACCATACTTAATATTGTTAAGATAAAATACTACCCAAAGCAATCTACAGATTTAATGTAACCTCATCAAAATGTTAATGGTGGGGCTTCCCTGGTGGCGCAGTGGTTGAGAGTCCACCTGCTGATGCGTGGGACACGGGTTCGTGCCCCAGTCCGGGAAGATCCCACATGCCGCAGAGCGGCTGGGCCCGTGAGCCATGGCTACTGAGCCTGCGCATCTGGAGCCTGTGCTCTGCAACGGGAGAGGCCACAGCAGTGAGAGGCCCACGTACCGAGAAAAAAAAAAAAATGTTAATGGTGTTTTCTGCAGAAATAGAAAAACCCATCCTAAGATTTATATGCAATTTCAAGGAACCCCAAATAACCAAAGCAATCTTGAAAAATAACAAAGTTGGAGAATTCATACTTCCTGATTTCAAAATTTGCTACCAAGTTACATTAATCACAGTAAGTGTAATACTGATGTAAGGGCATGAATATAGACCAATGAAGTAGAACAGAGAGCACAGAAATAAACCACTGCATATATGGTTAAAATATTTTCAACACGGGTGCCAAGATCATTCAATGCAGAAAGGACACTCTTTTTCAACAAATGGTCCAGGGAAAACTGAATATCCACATGCAAAAGTTGGACTCTTACCTTACACTACATACAAAAATTAACTAAAAATGGATCAAAGACCTAAATGTAAGAACTAAAACTATAAACTTCTTAGGGGAAAATCTTCATGAGACGGAATTGGCAATGATTTCTTGGCTATGACACCAAAAGCATAGGCAACAACAATAATAAAAAAGGTAAATTGGATTTCATCAAAATTAAACACTTGTATACATCAAAGGACACTATCAACAGAATGAAATGGCAACCTATAGAATGAGAGAAAATATTTCTATTCTGATAAGGGATTAGTGTCCAGAACATATAAAGAACTCTTACAACTCAATAACAAAAAACATAAGCAACCCAATTCAAAAATAGCTTTGCAAAGGACTTGAATAGACATTTCTCCATAGAAGATGTTCAAATGGCCAATAAAGCACATGAAAATATACTCATCAATAGCCATTAGGGAAATGCAAATCAAAACACAATGGGGGCTTCCCTGGTGGTGCAGTGGTTGAGAGTCTGCCTGCCAATGCAGGGGACATGGGTTCGAGCCCTGGTCTGGGAAGATCCCACATTGCCGCGGAGCAGCTAGCCCCGTGAGCCACAATTACTGAGCCTGTGAGTCTGGAGCCTGTGCTCCGCAACAGGAGAGGCCGCGATAATGAGAGGCCCGCGCACCGCGATAAGGAGTAGCCCTCACTTGCCGCAACTGGGGAAAGCCCTCGCACAGAAACGAAGACCCAACACAGCCATAAATAAATAAATAAAAATTAAAAAAAAACACAATGGGACACCACTTTATACCCATTAGAATGGCTATTATAAAAATATTAATAATAACAAATATAAAAAGTGTTGGTGAAGATGTGGAGAAAATTGTAACTCGTGCGTTGCTTGTGGGCATGTACAATCAAGCAACTTCTGTGGAAAACAGTATGACAGTTCCTCAAAAAAGTAAATGTAGAATTACTGTATGATAATTTCACTCCTAAATATATACTCCAAAGAGCTGAGAGCAGGGACTCAAACAGATATTTGCATACTGATATTCTTAGCAGCATTATTCACAATAGCCAGAAAGTGGAAACAATCCAAATGACATCAATGGATGCATAGATAAATGAGGTATAGTATATGCATATAATTTAATTATTATTCAACATTAAAAAGGAATGACGTTCTGAGACATGCTAAACATGAATGAACCCTGAAAACATGCTAAGTGAAATAAGCCAGACACAAAATGATAAATATTATATGATTCCACTTGTACAAGATACCTAGAAACAGGCACATTCATAGAGACAGAAAACAGAAGTTACCAGGGGCTGCAGGGAGAGAAAATGGGGAGTTATTGTTCAATGGGTACAGAGTTTACAGAGTTTCTGTTTGAGATGATTAAAAGTTTGGAAATGGATAGTGATAGTGGTTGCACAACATTCTAAATGTTATTAATGCCAACGAAATGTACACTTAAAGTGGCTAAAATGGTAAATTTTATGTTATGTATATTTTCCCATAGTTTTGAAAAAAGTAATGGAAGAAAATTCCCTAATATGATAAATGACATCTACAAAAATCCTACAGCAAACGTTGTAGGTAATGGTGAAATATTGAAAGGTTTCTCAATACCAGAATCAAAATAAGGATGCCCACTATCACCACTTCAATGCAATATTATGCTAGAAGGCCTAGCCATTCCAATAAGGCAAGAAAAAAGATATCAATATTGGAAAAGAAGATATAAAATCATTATTATTTATTGAAAACATGATTGTGCATGTTAAAAAATCGCAGATTCTATAGATAAACTATCAGATTCAATAAGTAGATTTAACAAAGATTGTTGGATACAGGTCAATATTTTAAAAACCAATGGTACTTCTATATGCCAGAAACAAGTAATTAGAAATGAAAATAAAAACCTTCAAATATCACTTACAATAGTATCAAAAAACATAAAACACATAGAAATCAATCTAATAAAAGAAGTGTAAGACCTCTACACAGACAACTAAAAAGCATCCTTGAAAGAAATTTATTAAGACCTAGGAAAATGGAGGAGTATATTTTGTTTGTGGATCAGAAACTCAGTATTATAAAGATGTCAATTTTCCTCAAATTGATCTACATATTGGTGATGCAGTCCCAATCAAATCTCAGCAGAGTTTTGTGGAATTTCAAAAGTTGATTCTAAATTCATATGGAAATGCAAAGAGCCAAAAGTAAACAAAAGTGTTAAAGAAGAATAAAGCTAGAGAATTTATACTACTAGATATCAAGACTACATATATAAACTAGTAATTACACTATAAAGCTTGTATTGGTAAAAAGAACAAATATACCCAACCGAATTGCATACACATATATGTACACCAAAAAACACATAACAAATGTTACTAACAGCCTTTTCCATAATAGCCAAAAACTAGAAGCAATCCAATTGTCCATCAACAATAGTATGGGTAAACTGTGGTATATTCACACAATGCAAACCTATACAGTAATGAGAACAAACAAATGTAACTATACACAGCAGGATGAATCTCACAAATAAGTTGAGTAGAAGAAAACATTGCCAAGAGAAAATATGGTATGATTGAATTTCTATGAAGTTCAAAATAGGCAAAATGAATGCATGCTATTAGGAGTCAGGATAGAAGTTACCTTTGACTAATGACAGAGAGATGGCTTCTGGTAATTTATTTTTTCTTGGTTTGGGTGGCAGTTATAGAGTAGTGGTCACTTTGTGATAATTTAAGCTGTACGTGGATTACTTGTACACTTTTCCATATGTGTTATATTGCAATTACAAAGCTGACTAAAAAAGTTCCAGTTGACTTAGGACCAACATCAATGCTACTAACCACTGTACCGCCCTGCCTCTCTTCCTGCCCTTCTACCATGGGAGCACAGTGCCAGTGGGCACAGAGAGAAGCCACAGCCTCTGAGCAAGGGCGCCTCTTCCTCCATGAAGCCTTTCAAGACTGCTCCCCACCAACCCAGACCCCACCCCCACCTCCTTTGAACCTCTAGATACATAGCCTTTATCACAGGCATAAGTTACTCCTGGCACCCTCAGGCAGCCTGCAAGACTGTGAGCCTCCAGAACGCAGGAGCTGAGAATAACAGTAGCATAATAACTAACAGCTGAGAATAAAAGTAGCATAATAACTAACAGCTGAGGAGAACAGTAGCATAACAGCAGCATTTCTTGAGCACTGACTACATGGCAGGCAATTCTTCTAAGCATTTTACAGGCAATAACTCATTTAATCCTCCCAATAACACTTTGAGGTAGGTACTATTATTACCCTGATTTTCTAGATGAGAAAACTAAAGAACAGAATGATTAATTAAAGTGCCAAAGGTAACACAGCTAATCATTGGAAGAGCTAGGATTTGAACCTGGGTAGTTTGACTCAGAGATAGAAATACTCCCTGTTGAGGAATAGGCCCACAGATGAAACCTGGTGCCTGTAGCCCTGGCCACATACACCCAGACCAGGCCCAAGGAGGAGGTGCTCCCCATCTCGTCCAGACAGACAAATGTGTCTACGAGTCTGTGCAGAGAGGTGTGTGTGTATGGAGGTGTACAACCTCTTGAAAGCCCAGTTCTAAGAGGGTAGCAGGCACTGGGCCTGGGCTCCCTAAGCCTGAGGAAGCAGGCTGAAGCCAGAGTGTGGCTTTGGGGAAAAGTCCCTTCCCAGACCTGGGGAGGAGGGCCTGGGACCTCCTCGGTCAGGCCCCTGCTGACAACACTCAGGATAAAGGGGAGGTGGAGGCCAGGGCTCCTGGTCCTGTCCCAGGCACTGGCCAGGGGTCCTCTGCCTCCCAGTCCCAGGCCAGGGGTCTGGAAACAACTCCTTGGAAGGTAAAGCCAGGTAAAGTCAGCCTCCTCTGGGAATGGACTGCAGCATCTCACCTTTCTCCACTGCTCACCTGACACACTGCTCAACCAGTTTCTCCGTGGGTCTGCCTTTCTGCTCTCCTGCTGCAATTTAAGCTCATCTCCCTCCGCTCTGTCCTAAAAAGGCCCCCATCTCTGCCCAGGGGCTTTCTTTGCTTCACTGGGAGGTATGGGAGCTAGGGCGGCTCCTTTGTGCCAAGTCTGGGTGGCTGTAAATGGGCCCCAGTGACAAACACTAAAAATGACAGACCCCCAGAGCATTAGAAGAGAAAGCCAGGGTTACCTACCCCTAACTTACATCAAACGGTGCTCCCCTCGTCAGAGGCCCAAATCTTGGGACACCACACAGTCCTGGCTCAGAAGCCTGCATTGTCCGTGACGGCCAGAAGTGGCCCAGAGAGGGGGCCACCCTGGCAAAGATGACACAGCACATCAGTGCCGCGGGGCCAGAGACAGGCCTGACGCCCAGTTTAGCAAACAGACCCAGAAATCAGGCCTGGGGGTCAGGGCACGGGAGAAGGCGCAGCCTCACATTCAGCTTTTGCTCAGGAACATCCCAGTTACCGGCTCCAGCGCACCTGTGTGTGAACGCACGCAAGCACACTCACGCATGCGCACACGGCCAAGGCCATCTGGGTCAAAGCCAGAAGGAGACGGAGCTATCAGTACAAAGAACTTCCAAGCTGGACAGTTGAAAGGAGAGCGGGAAGGAAAATGAAGGAGCTGTGTCTCCACCCGGCCTTTCGCTCTCCCCTCTGCCCTCGCCAACACCTGGCCCCGCCCCCCGCAGCAGCTCCCCAGGAAGCTGTGAAACACGCAGGTGCAACGAGGTCACCTAGTTAACAGCCTCCCTCCCGCTGTATTATTCATGGGCTCCCTTATTCTGGCCTGAGCTCCAGTTTCCAACAGCCCTCAGGCTCGGCTTGGCAGGTCAGCCAGCCAGGCAGGTCTACCCCCACTCTGTACACCCCATGCCCTTCCTGTCTTCTTCCCAGGACGCAGCCGTCCCAGTGCTAACTCAGCCCCCAGCACTTCTTCACACTCTACACAGCACCTCAGGTGAAGGGAGAGCTTTGAGTTCAGTGAGGAAGAGCATAGAAGGAAAACCTTAGCTGTGTCAGGCGCGCACGAGATGCTGAAATCCCCAAAGGGGACTGGCTACAGGGCTCGTGTGCTCCCTCTCTCTCTCTCTCTCTCTCTCCCACCGCCCTCTCTCTCATACACACACACACACACCCAAATTGACTGGCCCAAATATGGTACTCTGAATAGCCGTGAAAGCTCTTAGACTTGCCTATTTCTATACCTTAGTGTGCCTTGCACAGTGTCCTGAAAACACTAGTCCCTTGATTTGTTGACTTGTACACTTTCCCCCAAAGATGGGTGCCAAGTTGCTAAAGTGGGCATAAGCCATCAAGCCATTCAAAGACACTGCTGTTGGATTTAGAGATGTTCATGTTATTTAAATATCTATCTGCATATCTCTTGTAAATCCTGCATAGTTCAAGTCATTAATGCATAGTGATGACTCATAAATATTGATTTATTTACTGCAATGTCTAGTTATCACAATTCATTTAGCCAAGCACTTTCCTATGTCTCATGAGAGCCCCCTCCTCCTGAATCAAGTGGATTGGCCAGAAGGGTTTTCCCTTCTACTTCACAGATGAGGAAACTGTGGCTCAGAGGATGAAAGCACTTGAGTCAATGCAAGGACTGTCACTGCAGTCTTCACATGCCGGCCAGGGGCATCCTTCTTCAGCATTCACACATATTCCCCTGCCTCACGGTAAGGTTACCACACTGGTACACCAACACGAGAAAACCACAAGAGGAGTCCATGGTCCTCCAGTCACTCAGGCCAGGACCCAGTGTCCACACCGAGGTCAGCTTAGGATTAATGCTTGGCCAGAAATACTGAAAGCAGCTAGCCAGCCAGCCTGGTCAATAGTAGGGGGAAAGGTGTGAGGCAGAGATTAAATCACAGGAGTCATTGCATTCGACCCCCTGGTTTTACAGGTGGAAGAGCTGGGGTCAAGCTGGGGTCTCCAGTCCGGGCAAGTGCAGAGAGCGATGAAGTACATGGCCTTCCCAGATGGGGCAACCTGATCCAGGTAGATGACCTGTAGCCTCTAAGCTCGTGAGCTGCCCACCCCCCTCATTTACTCCCATGGATCTTAAATCATTGCCCAGCCCTGCTCTTGAGTGTGTGGGAGCTGTAGGCACCTGAATGTCCAACCCCAACCCAGGATCAATCACAGGTGAAGTCCACACAGCAATAAACATACCTGACAGGCCTGGATTGAAAGCCCGGCTCTGTCACTGTCTCCACACAGACCCAATGGGGGTCAGTTGTCCTTTCTGAACTCAGTTTCTATCTGTCTAGTCAGGGATCTGGCTCTGGCCTTCTCTAAGTAAAGTACTGAGAGAAGAACAGAGTGAGGATTAAGGACTCAGACTGCCTTGGCTCAAATTCCACCCCGCCACCTGCTATGTGACTCTGGGTAAACTGCTTAACCTCTCTGTGCCTGATTTCTCATCTTTAAAATACAAGTAACAGAAGTCCTTATCTCATAGGGCTGTTGTCAGGACTAAATGAGGGATTTTATATGAAGTGCTAAGCCCAAGGCCTGGCACACAGTAAGTGCTTAATAAATGCTTCCTGTTACTGTTGTCAGTCCCGATACTCTATGGCAAAGGTCACACGTAAACTGGTCATCCATGGGCCACATGCAGCTTGCTGAGGGGCTTTCCCGACAATATACATTACACAAGCACAGGAGCCACTGACTGACCCAAGAGGCCTAGAACAGTGCCTGGCACACAGTAGGGGCTCAGTAAATATTTGATCAATGAATGAATGGTTTCACAGTGTTTTTAAATACTTCAATTGGTTGCTAACATTTAAAATAAAATTTTGTACTTTAAAATCTGGATTTCCAGAGAATTTTGAAAAGTCAGAGTGTCTGGCCACACTTGTCCTGCATGCCTGCTTACCAACCACATACAAGAACTGTAGCAGCGGTGCCCCCTTTATATGGGGCAAGCAAGTGCAGTGTGCCCAGTGCCCGCCCAGCCAGCCTCACTCTCTTACACCAGCTGCCCAGACACACTGGACTCTGTGGGCACCTGAATGTTCACTTTGGCCCAGGTCAGTCAGGTGAAGTCCAGACAACAAGGAAGGCCTGCATTTACCCAGCCCCAGAGCACTGTGCCCACGGCACTCCTTCCAAAGCCCCAAGATCCCCTCCTCGTCCTCCTCCTACCCCAAGTCCAGGACAAAAGATGGGCCTTCAGGTCTGCTAAGCACCCCAAGACCCCTTGACATCCAAGCCCCCCTACTTTGGACAGGTCAGACCCTCTCCCCCAGAGGACAAGACCCCAACTGCTCCAGGTTGCCCCAACTTCCTCAGGTTTCCAGGCCAACTTCCTCCTTGCTTGGAAAACTCCCAAGTGTAAAAAGCAGCAGGAAGGGCTTCCCTGGTGGCGCAGTGGTTGAGAGTCTGCCTGCCGATGCAGGGGACACGGGTTCATGCCCCGGTCTGGGAAGATCCCACATGCCGCGGAGCGGCTGGGCCCGTGAGCCATGGCTGCTGAGCCTGCGCGTCCGGAGCCTGTGCTCTGCAACGGGAGACGCCACAGCAGTGAGAGGTCCGCGTACCACACACACACACACACAAAAAGCAGCAGGAAGATGAACTTAATCCTTATCTTTCTCACAGACAGTGTGCAGAAAAGATGGGAGAAACACACACACACACACGCACGCACGCACACCCCAGAGATAAGGTGCTTTTCTAAAATACTGTTATCCATTCCGGGCCCCCTCCACTGGGGTCTTCTATGGAGAAGGGGATATTTCATCCCATGCTCAGTAACTGGGGGGGCTGCCTGTGGACACATGGGCCCTTCCCCACTTTCCACTCCTCTCCCTAGACCTGCCAGGGCTCAGGTCCATGGAGATGGACCACATCTTCCCATCCTCCAAGAGGCCTTCCCAGACCACCCTATCTTCCACTTTTAGCATGTCAATTACCCTCTCTGTTTTCTCTGTAGCATTCCTGACCATCTGTAACTGTCTTGACTGTGTATTTATTATCTGTCTCCCCCAGTTCAATACAGTAGCCACCAGCCACACGTGGCCATTGAGCACTTGAAATGTGCCAAGTCCAAATTGAGATGTGCTGTAAATGCAAAACACACACCAAATTCCAGACTTAATTTTTTTAAGTATGTAAATGTCTCATTAATAGTTTGTTACATTGATTATATGTTAAATGATAATATTTTGGATATAATGGGTTAAATAAAACAGATTATCAAAAATCATTTCACCTATTTCTTCGTCAACAGACAAATGGATAAAGAAGATGTGGTACATATATACAATGGAATATTACTCGGCCATAAAAAGGAACGAAATTGGATCACTTGCAGAGACATGGATGGACCTAGAGACTGTCATACAGAGTGAAGTAAGCCAGAAAGAGAAAAAAATATATCGTATATTAACACATATATGTGGAATCTAGAAAAATGGTACAGACGAACCGGTTTGCAAGGCAGAAATAGAGACACAGCTGTAGAGAACAAATGTATGGACACCAAGGGGGGAAAGCAGTGGGGAGGGCTGGTGGGATGAACTGGGAGATTGGGACTGACATACATACACTAATATGTATAAAATAGATAACTAATAAGAACCTGCTGTATAAAAAAATAATAAAAAAAATTTTTAATCATTTCACCTATTTCTTTTAATTTTTTTAAAGTGGCTACTAGAAAATTTAAAACTACATATGTGACTTGCATCTGTGGCCTGCATTATATTTCTACTGGATAGCACTGCTACAGACACTCATCATGAATGGGGATTCTAGGCAGAGCCTGGTACACAGGTGATGCTCTGTATTGGTTAACTGAATGCCTGAATGAAAGGTCTCACCAGCAGTGGATGTGGGACCCTAAAACACAAGGAGGATGGGTTTGGAAGGACCTCCTGCCCCACTATCCAGTATGTGCTGGTTTTCCTGTGGCAGTCCACCCATGCCTCTCCTAAGACAAAGCTTCAGGCCTCTGTATAAGGGGCAGAGAGAGGCCTGGCTTAGAGTTCTGTCACCACTGCTCCCGGGAGATAATACCAGCTCTCTTAGCCCCAGGAGAAAAGGGCAAAATCAGCCTCTTCCCAGGGCAAAGGCAGGTCAGAGCCAGAGAAGGGATGCAGAGGGCTGGAGAGTGAAGCCCTGGGTAAGCCTGGGGCAGGATGACGAGGCTTTTAGCTCTGTTGGCAAAGAGCAGAAGAAAAGAGGGGCAGAGCTAAAGGGAGGCCCTTGGAGGGACCCAGCCCACCTTGACCCGAGTCCCGGGGAAGCCAGCATTTCTTGGGGATGGGACCAGTGCTACAAATGAAGACCCAGACATGGTCCCAGCCACCCCTTTTGTTTTTTCTCTCTCTTCCCTCCCTCTCTCTCTCTTGCTCTCTCTTCTACTTCCCTCCCTTGATTTCACTGGCTCCCAAATTACAGTCTTCTTTCAGAAACAGACACAATCAAGGTGGTACACAGGGCCCTTGTCACAAATGGCATTGCAGGTCCTCTCCAAATGGAGCACGGCCTTTAAAGAGGAAGGCAGTGCTGCTAACAGCCTGCCTTGGGGAAGATGCATCTCCAGGACAGACTCCCTCCCTCTTAGGCTGATCAGCCTGTGGGAGGCTCTGGGTGACTGTGATTGCAGGGTCAAGCCCTGGGCTGCTGGGGTCCAAGAGATGGGGGTCTGCCTGGCCTCTTTCTGGGGTGGGAGAAGCCAGGCTCTGCCCTTGATTGGCCACCACCCAGGCCCACCTCACCCAGAGAGAGGGTCTGGCATAAGCCCACTCCCCATCTGTGAGTCTCAGTTTCCACAGCTGTAACATGGTACATCCAGCTAGTCTCTAAGGACCCTACCAGCACTTGGAGTAAATGTCACAAACTCAAATGGCTAAAGGGGCCAAGATTTAGTTCAAATGAGTAAAGCAGGGACAAATGTGAGACGACAGGGAACAGTGGAGACTGTGGAGAACTGAAGGCTGTAAGCTCACCTGCAAAACTCACACGTGTGACACAAGTCAGAGCGAAGTCAGAATAGTGGTTACTTCTGGAGCAGGAGAGGGCCTGAGGGAGCCCTGCCAAGGCACCAGGGATGCATCTGATCCAGCTGGGGTTACACATGTGCACATATATGCAAAAATCCACCACTTTCATTTAAGAGCTGTTTACCTTATTGTATGTATGTAATCCTCAGTCAAAAAAATTTTAAATAAAACACAAATAAATAAAAGGGGCGGCTGCAACTCAGCCCCAACGGATCACTGCCAGTTGGGAACACAGACCCAATGTTGCCAGTTCCAGCCAGAAATGTCAATATCTAGATTTTTATTATGAAAATGTTGTTTTTTTTCTTTAACTGTGTAATGCAAAATGAAAGACCATGACCACACACACACACACACACACACACACACACACACATCTTTAGGCAGAATTCAATTTATGAACCTATAGATTGTCCAGCTCTCAAAATAAGGGGAGGTTTCACCTCTTTGCTTGAATACAATATGCCTAACGCGTGACTGAATCGAAAGGGATAATAATAAAAGCTATTGTATTCTGCATGTGCACTGTGTGCCAGGCCCTGCACAAAAGGCTTTCTGTAGAGTTTTCTTCTGATTAATGCTGATAGCAAGCCTACGATATAATTGGAAATTATTCCCATTTAACCACTGAGAAAACTAAGGCCTGGGCAAGGCTTCAGCGCTCAGGGGTAGAAGAGCTAGCATTCTACTCCAGCTCTGTCTGCCTCCACGTCGCCCCACAAAAACCATGAAGGGAACAGGCTGACGATCATAATAATAACCGACTCTTGCATGAGGTTTTAGACTCTGCAAAGGAAACATCAAAAATACGAACGCTAAGCCTGAGCCTGCTGTGTCACTCTCCGTGTCACTGCCTGAGGCCCGTGGGGCTGAGGACAGGTGTCTGATAGTCCCGGTTCCCCGGCAATACACTGAGCCACACGGACCTTCACTGCCGAGGTAACACAGAGCCCCAAGAGTACGAATGCCGAGACCCAGCTACACACCCAGCAAGGAGCCGCAGCAGCAGCCCGTCCCACTCCCCGAGACAGAACCAGATTAAATTTCACAGTGAAAGACTAGAAAGCTATCTCCATGTGGCTACTTCTTAAATATGCCAAGTTTCCCACTGACACCCTTCTAGTCAATAAAGTTGGTAAGAATATGCATTTTCTGCCTTATGCAATTCAATAAAGCTATTTTCCTATTGAACCAAAATAAATATGGTTTTATTTATCTCCATAAATGCTCTAGTTCTTCTGAATTGACTCTTCTGCATAAATGATCACTCACCACTATTGTAGATATGCAGATCAAGGTATGGAAATTTCCAGCACTCCAGAAGCACCCCTTGAGCCCCAGTCATCACACCGTGGAGTAACCATTATTTTGACTTCTGCCATATAGGTGGGTTTTGACTACAGTTGTGCCTTTTACTTGGGGCCTGTGCTCTTCCATTCTCCACGGTCCCCACCACGTCCTATTGTCTTATATTTGGGGCTGCTTTACTCTTTGGTCAGTTTCCTAGCCCCTCTAGGCATGTGAGTTTGAGATCTCTATTCCAAGGGCATTTGCCTAGACCCCAGAATACAGGAAGATGGACTTTAGCTACCCAGTCTTGAAAGGAACCAACATGAATAGTTAAAACTGGTTATAGGCACACCAAATGCCAATGTAATAGCCATTTAGTCAATGGACAGTGATTAAGCACCAGTCCCTGGGGATACAAGGAGGAATAAGATACAGCTTGTGCTGAAGAAGCTCACTGTCTAGTGAGGGGCCAGACCACTGCAGAGTAGTGAAAAGTGCAATGGAAGGGCAGTGAGGGAGGGAGGCCCAGCTGGAGAGGCCACCCCACCCCCATGCCAGGGTCAGTGAAGGCCTGACTGATGGTATCACCCACACAGGTGCAGGAGGCTAGAGCACAGAAGAGCCTGTTCCCGTCCCCACTTCTTTTCCACTGGAGGCAAAATAATCCCATCCTGAAATAACCCATCCAGCAGGGTCCAACTCAATGAATGACCTTGCTCACCTACTAAATGGACAAACAAGACTGCCCAGGGCCAAGAAAAACTCAAATCAAGGCTCAAAATCAAAAGAAATGAACAAAGGCAATTAAATTAATTTAAAAAGAAACCACCTTTACATTTTAAAACTGAATTTTTTTTAAAACCTGAGGGTCCTAGGAAACAGTAGGACTTTTATTGACCTAGTTGTTTTTGAACTCACCAACTAAGGAATCTTTCACATGAGCATCACTGTCTGTTAGGCCCATGACCATGCTGATCCATGCCCTCCCACGGCTCCCCCTTGCCACTCTGCCCTTGGCCAAGAGGCCAGCAGAGAGGAAGAGCAGTCCTCTTTTGGCACAGCTGGGGTGCATGAGTCATGCCATGACCTTTCACCTGTGATACCACTGGCCTCACCAAGGCTCTGATCCAAATTCCTCTGAAGTCCTTCAGACCTCCACTATGAGGCCAGCCTTGATGGCTTCAGGGTCACCATTATTCCTCCATAGGACCAGGAGTGGTGCCTTGCCACTGTGTCTTGGCATCATCCTTCTTCCTTGGGGCTAGGGACCTCCCATGGCACCAGGGCATCAGAAATGGGATGTCCAGCCTGGGCTGGTGGATGGGGGGATAAGAGTGGAGCTTGGTTGTTATCATCTCCTCTGCAGGCTACCCCGAATTAGCATTTCTGAAGCTCCCTCTGCGTAAGTCCTGAGGGCCGTGAAGAGGTGTGATCAGTGGGTCATTCCACCCATTTGGGAGGGACAGATGAAGTGGAGGACAGTTACTTAATTCTTTCCCCTTAAGGGACAACATCTACCCAGCCCCAGGCCTCCTAGAGGCAGAGCAGCTTATCCAGCTTCCACAACCCTACCCCCTCTGCCCACTTTCTACCGCCCATATGCCTCACACGTGGTAATGTTTCAATTGCACGGAAAGCTGAGCTGCTACTTGAATCTGTCTAAAGATCCCTAAAACACAGATACCCTCCTGGCATTAGCAGGGAATACCCACAAGGAGCCAGCAGTGGATTGTTAACCCAACCCTACCATAAATCTCCAGGAAAAGAACTTCCAGTCTCATTCTCAAACCTACATTCTTATCCACGGCCCTTTTCGACACTCTTTCTGCACCAAGGGGCTGTGAAATGCTCATTCCCGAGAAGGTACTATGGACCAGGGCTTCTTAAACTTTACTGAGAAAACAAATCACTCAAAGGATCTTGTCAAATATAGATTCTGATTCAAGAGGTCGGGGGTGGAGTGCAACTGTCTTTCTAACAAGCTCCCAGGTGATGCTGATGCTGCACATCCACAGGCCACACTCAGGGTAGCAAGGCTCTACTAGACCTTCACCTCCCAGAAGTATGTGCATTTTAAATTAGGACTTCAGAAAGGCACCCTTTAAAATACTAAGCTCGAAAAAATGAACTTCAAATGGTGAATTTGCAGGTAAGGTCACTTGCTGGGTGGAGGAGCTATTTTGGAGGCAACCAGGACCATCCACCATCATAACCCTCAAATCAAGCCCTTTGGTAAGCAGATGTGAGAAGCCCAGCTGTTTGGGGGGTCAGGAAGGCAGAGACAGACATGTGTATGGGGCCCCAGCCCAGATGAGGCCAGGATGTCGTCTCTGGGCCTCCCACACCCTCTTAGCTCTCCACCACCCAGAGCAGAGCCTCCCTGTCACACCAGTCTCTTCTGTAGTGCCACCTTTCCAGCCCACGGGGTACTCTCCCTCTCTGCCTTTCAGGCACTCTGCCTTCCCACCCTCCCCAGACACCACCAAGCATCCCAATTCCCCCAGCTAAGAGGCCTCTCCCAGCCCTCTCTGCAGCAGAGTGACATCTGGTTCCCCAGGCTCATAGGTGCTGACCACACTCATAGGTGCTGACTGCAGTGCACCTACCCTCGCACCATGAACCAAACATTAACTCCAAGTCCACTCTACCCCACCACGGGCTGACTCATCAGCACCTCTCACCTGGCACCAGCCAGCTCTTCAAGCCCACCCCACCCCATGCAGCCTAATTCTCCCCTATGCAACAGTCAGACTCCACCCAACACGCAACACACACGCACACACACACATACACACACAGAGTTCTCCTGTGCGTCTCCAGCTTATTTCAAAATCCACATTGGGGTGGGGGTACTTGCTAAGGGGCTGAAAGGTAAGGGTCAACGCCTGCTCTTGTCTGAGAGGGCAGAGTATGAAAAAGAAGCAGGCGCTGCTTTCCGAATTACTGGGGAGAGTGAGGCGTGCTATACCCAGGAAAGGCTAATTTGCCCCCAGTGGGCCGCTGACGGCGCAAGGGCCCTGGGCTGGAGTCGCAGTAGGGCGGTGGCCGGCGGCTAGGGCACAGGATCTCCGCCCGAGGCACGGAGGCAGACGCTCTGGGTGTCCGCTCCGGGAAAGCAAGGCACTGAGTGCCCGCCGGCTGGTGCCGCCACCACCTTGGAACGCACGGGCTCTGCACGCGTCCCGGGCTGACCTGCAGGGAAGACACGGGCTGCGCCCCTGAGCGCAAGTCCCTGGGGACAACCAGCACCGCCCGTGGCGGGCCTGCACAGGGATTGGGGAGGTAAAGGGCGAGCCGCACAAGACTGCCTGCTCCGCGAAGAGCGCGTCTTCCCATAGCCGGACCGGAGTGGGGAGGTTGCAGGAGTCCTCTGAGGTCTCTCGAGGGCACTGAGAGGCGACGAGGGGAGGGGAGAGCTACGTGACTTTAGGTCTCTCCAGTGCCGATGCCTAGCCCGCGGTGGGGGTGTGCCCCACCCCGTCTCCACTGTCCAAAAGGGGATCCAGGGCGCAGAAGGAGAGGGGATCGGATCTCAACGCCCTCTTTGCCCCCGAAATTCTCCCCACCCTAGACCCAGACCCTCTCTGAGGGGCGGAAAGCAAAGCGCTCGAATATTCGCGGGTCTAGGACCCGGGGTGGGGAGTGGAGTGCCTTTCCTCCCAAGGCCAACGCGGAGGAAATTCGAGTTCCCAGGAATCAAAGTTGCCGCGCGTCCGACCGCGGGCTCGGAGCGGGACGCAGAATGCTGGCTAGGGGCCCGGGATGGAAGGAGGTCCCAGGCGCCCGCCACGGGCGATGGCCGCGCCAAGAACAAGTAGTTCAGCGGCTGCGGTCGCAACCCCACGGCTCCAACTTTCCCACCGCGTGGCGGGTGAACGGCGTGGAGAAGGAGAGGGAAGCGGGGAGGGAAGGGGCGATGCGCGGCTCTTGGTACCGTGTGCGTGTGCGGAGCGACGCCGCGCCGCGCCTTGGGCTCTGCTCTCCGCTGGATCGGCCCCCGCAGGCCGCCCGCTCGGGTGCTGACCACCGCCGCGTCTCGCTGCCGGCGCGAAGGCTCATCCGCGGCGTGCTGGCCGCTCCGGGGTCCCCTTGGACTGTCTGCTCGCTGTTGGCCGCTTGCCGGCCGCAACTTCAGGCGCGCAGCGGGCTCAGGCGACGCGCGCCCCAATCGTCTCGAGGCTCGGACCCCTGCGATCCATGCCCAGGGCCGGGCCGCCCCGCCCCGCCCGGCTCAGCGCCCGGTAGCCGTCGGACGCGTCTTCTCACCAAGCATCGCTCCCTCAGCCCGCGTCCCTCTCTCCCGAGCCGTCTCCGCAGCTCAAGTCCGCGATCAACTTTCCCTCGCTTCCTCCGCCCTGCTCGGCCCCCGCCACTCAGACCCCGCCTCCTGACGCTCCCTCTCTCACCTCCCGCCTAGCCCAGCCCCCGCCCGCCCGGCCGCGCCCCGTCGCCCACCCTCCTTCACCATGGGCGCCAGGATCCCTGAACCCGCCACCCTTGGACCCGCTCGGACCCCCGGAAGCATTGCGAAGCCCGGCCAGGCGCTCAGGGCGTGTATATTTCAGTGCTGGCGAAGCTGCCCTCTGCCGATGTCATGGCACCGGCTGCTGTGGCAACTCGACGAATCCCCCAAACGGGCAAGGAGGAAGCAGGAGGAAGCGGCCCCAGGTGCGTGCTGGAGCCGTGCTCCGCAGGGCCTCCCTGTCCCGAAGAGGGGTAAGGGCCTGGCCCGCCTCCCGCCGGCCCCGCGTCTCCGGCGGAACGGGGAAACGCTCCAGGGAAGCTAGAACGAGCGAGCGGGCGCCTGGCCTAGGTGAGCCTGCGCCATCTGTTGGCTTTAAGCGCCCCCTCTCTGCTCCCAGAGCCGCACTGAGCGGCCTGTCCCTCTAGCCCTTGGGGCCACTTACCTGCGCTTGGCTCAACTAGCTGCCTTCGCCCGCCCCACTCATGCTCTCCAATCTGCGCCCTCTCCCATCAGTCGAGCTCAAAATGTCCCCAGTTGCTTACAAATGAGGACCCCGGATTGGAAGAGACCCTTGATGTCACCTGAGCACCCTCATCCGTGCAGGAGACCCTTCTGCTGCGTACCTGCATAAGGGTCTCCCAGCTTCTTTTTGCACCTATGTAGGGATGGAGATTTCTTGACTTTTCCAGACAGCTGGAGTCAGAAAGAGTCCAGATTCGCATAGCTGAAGAGGGTCATTCCCTGGCCTTAGTCTTTACTTCCCAGGGCTAAACATTCTGAATTCTTGTAACTATTTCTCATGTGATAGGATGTCTGGATCTGTCACTGTTGCCATATTGTCAGCATATTGACAATAGCTGCCTAGAGCCAGGCTCTGGGCTGAGACTTCCCACCTCAGTTCATTCTGTCCTCAACATAGCCTTTCTGGTAGGTCCTGTCATTAGCCTGGCTTTACAACAATAAAATGGGCTTTAGGGAGGTGAGTGAGTTTACCCATGTGGTGGAGTCAGGTACCAAACCTAGAATCTGCCTGATTCCAAAGCTCCTGTTCTTTACCATTCATTCATTACTGCTACTATGTGCTAGCTAATGGAAATAGGTTCTGGGGATGTGATGGAGAAAAAAAAATAGGCTTGGTCATTGTACCTTGCAGAGCTCCTCTAATGGGGAAAACAGACTGTCAATGAAACACATAAACAGGTAAAATTAGAGTCAGAATCAATGCTAGGAAAAGGAGTGTTTTAATGGCACCTGGTCTAGGGGATCAGGGAAGATTTTCTGGAGGAGGTAACACTGAGCTGAGATCTGAAGGATAAGCGATGGAGAGAGAGTTGATTTTAGGGGGAAGAAACAGCATGTGTAAAGGCCCTGTGGTAGGAAGGAACTGGCATACATGAGGAAGTGAAGGAAGGCCAGAGAGGCTGGAGCACTGGAAGGGTGGGGAGGACGGTGAGTGCAAAGCCACAGTGGGAGAAAGGGCCAGACCGTGCAGGGCGTGTTGGCCTTAATCAGGATTTGATCTCTATCCTAAGAGTGGAGGCTTTGAAGCAGATGGTTGGGATGGAGGTGGAGGGGTGGAACTGTCATGATCTGATTTGTAGTTGGAAAAATGGGGAATTGATTGGGAGGTAATAGATGATAAGAGCATAGCTCTTCAATTAGAAATATTTACTTATCTACTGTGTGGCAGGAACTTCTCAACCAGGAACAGCAAACTGCAGCTTTCAGGCCAAATCCATCTTGCCCCCCATTTTTGTACAGAAAGTTTTAGTGGAACACAGACATGCCCACCAGGCTATGGCTCCTGTCACAGTACAACTGCAGAGTTAAGGAGTTGCAGCAGAGACTCCACAGCCCGCAAAACCTAAAATATTTACTATCTGGCCCTTTACAAAAAATTTGCTAACCCCTGTGAATCTTGACACGTGGGACACATCAGTGAACAAAACACACACACAAGTGTATGTGCACATATCCCCACCTTCTTGGAGCTCACATCTCTGTAGGCTACTCAGCTGTCCAGGTATCGGAGTCCTGGCCTGGAGTGGTAGTGCTGAAGTGGAAAGAAGGGATATTCAGGAGGTAAAAATCTACAGGACTAGGAGAGGAAGTGATTATAGGGTGAGGCAGAGGGTGGTGTCAAGGAGACCCCAGGTTTCTGGCTTGTGCAAGTAGATGGACAGGGTGCTGTTTCCTGAGATGGGGAGCAAGGGAAGAGGACCACCACGGGGAAAGGAGCAAGAGCCCCCCTGCCCCGGGATGTGTCGAGTGTGAGATGACTGAATGCAGATGTCAGGTAGGCCATTAGACACATGAGTCTGGGGCTTGAAGACAAAGGGCAGAGCCGGAGATATGGTCTGACAGGTCTCAGGGGGTCACAGTTTAAGACAGGGTGATGGGGCCAGGAGTTGGGAGATCTGGGTTCTGAATATCAGACTGTTCTCTATCTGGTTTTGGGTAGACATGACCTCTCTTTGCCTCCTGTTCCTCATCCACAAAATGAAAGCACTAGAGGAGGTCTCTTCAAAGTTTCTCCAATCCCCAAACCTTCTTTCTTTCTGGTTTGCCACCTTCTGTCTTAAACTGTGACTCCTCAGCCTGTCTGTAGTCATTTTACACATGAACAAAACAGCACTGAATTCAGGGAGACCATCACCTCCTCCAATGTGGGCATCATACTTCTGTTCACAGAACCTCTTTGGCCGCCACTTTTATTCCACAAGCATTTGTCAAGTGCCCACTCTGTGTCAAGCACCGTGCTAGGAACCTGGGTGTCTATCCGAGTGCAGCCAGCCCACAGAACTGCTCTGAGTGTGTAACGGGATTCTAAGCAAATTTGGTTGCACAGTGATGGAAGAGCTGAGAAATCAAACAGGGGATGGTGAGGTAACCCAGAGTTCAGCAACAGCAGAAAGTTGCTAGCCCCCAAGGCTGGATGGATGAAGGGAGGAAGCAGAGTCACCAGGATCAGGGTCACACCGTGGAAGATGGAACCACAGTGGACCTGGCTGGTGGGAGCCGGAGACACAGCTACTGCCAGAGACACTGCTTAAGGTCAAGTGTGAAGAAGAGATACCCTGACTTCTCCCTTCCCCCAGCCCTCTGGCCTCCCCGCAATGCCTCCCTTTGGCCAACCCCAGCCACAAGCTGCAGACTCAGGTGGGATTTGGGGTCAGCCCTGCTATGATTCGAAGCACAGCAGAGGAGAGCAGGGAAAGGATCTGAGGAGAACAAGCCAGTACCGCACACTGGGGACACAACTGTGAATAACAGGCAGCCCTGTCTTTGTGGCAGTCCCAGTCCAAGAGGGAGACAGACATGTAAATCAAGTATAGACTGGCAGGCTAAGTGTTGCAAAGAGGAGAGGTAGCCCAAGGAGAGTGCGGTGATGGATTCTCAAGAAAGCTGAATCCAGAAAAGCTGTCTGGACAAGGAGACTTCAGAGCTGAGTTTTGTTGTGATGATCAGGAGTTCCACAGGCAGCAAAAGCAAAGGGGCATCTCAGGTGGAGGGAAGAGCATGAGCAAAGGTCTGGGGGGGCTTCCCTGGTGGCGCAGTGGTCGAGAGTCCGCCTGTTGATGCAGGGGACACGGGTTTGTGCCCCAATCCGGGAGGATCCCACATGCCGCGGAGCGGCTGGGCCCATGAGCCATGGCCGCTGAGCCTGCGCGTCCGGAGCCTGTGCTCCACAACGGGAGAGGCCACAACAGTGAGAGGCCCGCGTACCGCAAAAAAAAAAAAAAAATGTCCGGGGGAATGCACATGGACTCTCCCCGCAGGAGCTGTGACCCTAGAAGTGAGTAGCGGTCCTGCTGTTCTGCACATGAAGCAGACAAATGCAGGATGGCAGCGTTTGCAGGAGACTCAGAGCTGGTAAAAAGAACTCAGCCTCTATCCTCTGAACCAGCGCCTTCTAATCTCCAGGGGATTAATCCCCGGAATTCTGGCCTTTCTTCCTGGCTGGGGTTTCCATCTCTCAAACTACGTCAGGGTTGTCCACCAACAGCTCAGAGTTCTCCCCACCTGCCTTTCCTTAGGAAACCTTTGCCTCTCCCCAAACCTTTGGGGCACCTCTTACCACTTTATGTGGCTTTGGACAAGTCTCTCAGCCTCTCTGAGCTCTGGTTTCCATTTCTGTAATTGAGGTCATGGCATCTGCCCAGCCTTCCTCCTGGGGCAGTGTGAGAGCACTTTGACAACCGTAAAGAACCATAGAGATGCTACCTGCCCAGGGCCCAGCATCATACAAACCCCTGTCCTACTGAGGGGAGCTCCCCACTGAGGAAGGACCAGGCCCTGCTTTAACTGTAACAATTAAAAGGGAAGGTCCTCCATCATCTCACCTCCTGGCCACAGGGCAGAGCGCAAGGCCCCGGCCAGCCAATCAGAAGCTCCCCTCTCAACTTTGAACCTTGAAGAGAATCACAAAGTTTAGAAATAGTTTAGAATAGATTAGAATTTATGGAAAGTACCAAACCCTGACCGATAGCACTTGAGGCCTGACCTGGGCTTCGTTCTCAGCTGCATTCTTGGCCACCTGCCTCCTTTGGTTCCTATCTGTTTTCTGGGCCTATCCTGCAGCCTCTGTTTGATTCTGCAAGCACTCCTCCTTATCTAACTAGTAAATTCATTTTCTGAATCAATTAGCCAGTGCTTATTTCTGTTGTTGGCAACCATGAGAACCCTGCCTGGTATGGACCATATGAAGATTCTCCTGTCAGTTGTAGGGGATTATAGTACAACATGGGGTCAGCATTGCCAGAGTACCTCCATCTCCCCTTTCCCAAGATTTAAGAAAGAAGGAAAGGAAGGAAGGAAGAAAGGAAGAAAGGAAGGAAGGGAGGGAGGGAGGAAGGGTAAGAAAGAGAGAGGGAAGGAAAGAAGGAAAAGAAAGAATTGATATACTGGCTCCTTCCATATCGGAATGACCCTGTCCAGGTATTTCCAGAAGTGGCCATATCTCTGTAATGGGTTCAAGTTCATCTTTAGCTCAGAGACACATTTGATTTTAGGATCCTCAAAGACAGGGACCATGTCTTTGTTCATTCATCTAGCAAGGTTTCCTGGAGGGTCCATAGTGTTCTAGGCTCTGGACTGGGTGCTAAGAACACAAAGAAGCATATGACATTATTCTGGTCCTCAGAGAAGCTACAGTCCAGTTGGAATGACAGATATAGGCATGAGACGATGCCATTCTTGAGGCCAGGACCAGGTTCAGCAGTGACAGAGGGACCCCCAAGAAGGGTACAGTCCACCCAACCAAGGAGACTGGGGAAGACTTCCAAGAGGAGGGACCACGTAAGCAGAGCCTTGAAAGATGAGTGCTCCTGGCCAGATAAGGCCAGCAAGGGCATCTGTGGTAGAAGGGGCTGTGTGTGTACAAAGTCACAGTTTAGAGGCTTCAGGTAGTTCGGCAGTACGGCTGGACCACGGTGTGCTGGGAGAGGTGAGAGAGGAGTCTCAGGAGAGGGGTAAGGGCTGGACCATGAAGGGCCTGGTATGCCACACCTGGGCCTGGGGATCACTGAGCAAATGAAGCTGGTGGAGGAGGGGGATGGGCTTGGAGGCGAAGATGTCCAGTATGATGCATGATAATACTGAAAAGCATGATGAGCTAAAGGATGGAGAGGAAGAGACTGTACTGTCCCACAGTGGCTCTGGGCTGGCATCTTGGAGGAATGGGCATCTCCCCTTCACTGTCTCTGTATCCCTAAAATACCAAATAATCTGCTGACCCACTGGCACTCTCAATGAGAAAGGACAGGAGGAAAGGAGGGGGAGGGAATCCAGATCTGCTCTTTTAAATCTGTCCATCCTATTAAATCACCTGGGACTGGATTGGCTTCCCCCTCAGCCCCTCGGCACCCCAGCCCCGCTGGGGAGCTTTCCACCCCTCCTTTCTTCTCCAGGAATGGAGGCGAGGCACGGGGGTGTAATGCAAGGCTCAGGAGATAGAATGCAGTGGACCTGGGTCTTAGCCAACTTGTCTGAGCCTCAGTTTCCTCAGCAGTCAATGGGCGCATAGCCCCCAGCCTCCCTGAATACCTCCCAAGGTTGCCGTTCAGGTCAAAAGAGAAAAACACACACTCAAGTGCTTTATAAACTGTGAAAACAAAACAACACTCACAAACAAGTCTCTCCTCCCCATGAGCGTCGATTATTATTTTTAGCGCACATAAACGCCTCTCCTCTGGGCACCCTCCATAACAGCATCCCTTTCCCACTTCGCGTTTCCTACTCCCCCTCTATTCCCAGCCCTGAGCTGGTGCGGAGCCCTTTGTTGCTTCCTGTCTGCGTCTGCCGGCTCCCCTCTCCTGGGGCAGCGCCTGCCACCATAAACCAAGCATGTGTGCTCCTGAGTTTAGTTTGTGGGCCCTCAGAGCTTGGCACAGCTGTGGTGGCTCGATGCAGCTTGTGAATGAGCGAGGCTGGAAGGCGAACAGGGTGGGCTGGGGCCACCCATCTGCAGAGTTGAGGGCCCGCGGGGAACCCCCGAGGGCATGGCTTCCCTAGCCCCCTCTACAGAAAGTTTCCCTCTTCCCCCATGAGGCCTAAGGAGCCAGGCTCCTCCCCTCACGCTCCTGCCCTGCTCCCTGCTCCCCTCTCCCATCATTTATTTATAAGGTATTCACAGCAAAATGAATGACAAAAAGTTAGGAGCTAATTAAAGCTGGCACAGATTGGCACATGGGCGCATGAATTATGCATTGGTGTGAATGGCACTTGGTGGCAAGGACCGGCACCATGTGCTCTGGGCACTGGTAGGAAGTGGGCACAGGGCCCCCTGCTCTGCCAGGGTCCCCTGCCCTGCCTCTCGGAGGGGCCCTCCACCCAGGGCCCTCTGTCTTTCTCTGGGGACAGCTGGAGCCCTGTCCGCCACTCCCCACCATGGGCGATTTCTCTCCGCACGGCCCAGCATAGCATGTCCTGGCTGTGAGTAGCACCAACACCATAATCAGAGCCTGGACTCAGCCCACAGAAGCAGGTCCCTGGTTCTCCAGGCATGTGCTTGCTGCAGCTTCTGCACAAAATGGGTAGGGCTGGGCTTCTCAAAGAGTGGCAAAGCCTCGATATCCAGCCAGCTAACACTGACATGAGCACCCTGGAGCTAGAGGATGCCTTTCAAGACCAGGCAGTTCACACCTCAAGGTGCCTTCACAGACGGAGAGCCTGAGGGGAGACGGGAAGGCTCTCTACAAAGCTACACAGATAGTAATAATAATAATAGAAATAGTAATGCCATCAGTTTAAAATGGATTTTGTTCCAGACACTGTTCCAAGTGCTTTGCATGGATTATCTCACTCAATCCTCCAATGAAGAAGACACTCTAATGATCCAATCTGACAGATGAGGAAATGGAGCCAGCACGGAAATGTAAAAGCAGGTTGCCCAAGGTCACTGGGGGCAACGTCTGAATGAAACTAAACCCAAGCAGTCAGATCCCAAGCCCTGCCTACCTGTGGGCCCGGGGAAGTGGTTCTCAACCCTGGCTACACTTTAGAAGCTCCTGGGAGGAGGGTCAGGGATGTAAAAATAGGATCAGAGATTCGGATTTGATTGATCTGGGCTAACATCTACACATAGATGTTTTTGAAAGCTCCCTGGGTGATTCTAATGTGCAGAGGAAAACCACTGGTCTTGGGGGGTGGGGTATGGGTATCGACCCCCAGACCACAGATATGAGTTCTTGCTCTGCAGCTACTGACTGTGTGAATTAGAGCATATGGCTCAACCTTTTGGGGCCTCCATTTCCTCATCAGTAAAATGGAGTTAGTAATAGCTTGGGCTCTGGAGTTGGGCTGTTTGGGCTTAGTCTGAATCCTGGCTCTGTGGCAGAGAATTTCTTGAATTTCTCTTTGCCTCAGTTTGCTCATCTGTAAAATGGGGGCAATGCTAGTACAGTTGTTGTGAGAACTGAATGAGTTGATGAACATAAAATGGTACCCAGGAGCCCTGGGCATTAGCTGTCCTGGAAATGGGGAACCTTGCCCCTCCTGGCCCACAGGGCTGGGGCAAGGATCAAAAGAGGACCCAGATAATGCAGAGAGGCTGTGTGCACTGAGAGACACAGTGAGAGGCTGTCAGTCAGAAAAGACTGGGTCTCCTGGCTGCCTGTCCCGGGTCCTGACTTTCCTTTGCACACAGGAGACAGGAATACATTATCCTCGCAGACGTTTCAGACCACACAGACAAGCCACCCCTCTCAATCTGGTGTGTATCCTTCCAAGTAATGGTCTATATACACATGCAAATATATAGTTTGGGTCTGGGGGCAGGGGTGGGAGAGAGAGACATCTATCATAGAACACTTCTCTTTTTTTGAATTTTGAACCATATGAATGGTTCAAATATAAAAATAAATATAAAGGGGAGGCTCCAGGCAGAAGGAAAGTGGTCCCAGATGGAAGCTTGGATATTCGGGAAGGAAAGAAGGGCAATAGAAAGGGAAATATGGATAAATACCAATGAATCTTGGTTGTATAAAACAATACAACTAGTGTTTGAAATACCAGAGAAAATTAAAATACACAACACAATAGCACATGAGTCAGGAAGGGGGTAAATGGAGTTAGAATGTTCTAAGGCCCTTGCATTGTCCGGGACATGGGTGAAAATGTGATGTGTGGTAAATGTTAATAAATCAAGGATGCCTGCTCTATCTCTAGGGTAACCCTAGAAGAATCGTAAATGGATGGATATAACCAGTCAGTAGGGGGGAAAACTGAATAATAAGGTTGCATGTGTGTGTGTGTGATTTTAAGAAATATTTGTTGTTTATAAATAGAGTCACACTTCACATATTGTTCTATAACTTGATTTTTTGCTCTTAAAAATATATCCTGGAGCTCTTTCCATGTGGGTACACAGAGGGGCTGCCTCTCTCTTGTTAATCTGCCAGCATGCATTCCATAGAAGGGTGGTGAGAGAGCTTCAAACGGGGCTGGGCCCTTCCAAAGTGGGGCCCTGTGTGCCACCCACAGAACCCGCCCTGGCTGCAAACTGTGGGGCAGAGAGAAGGCAACGCCCCCGGGCACGTCCACAGCCTGGACTGGGGGGACAATAAGCAAGAGCTGCCGTCTCTGGGGTCTGAGCCCCAACCCTGGCCCCATTAGTCACACCCCAGAAAACCCAATGTCCTGTAAAGAGGGAAGCAGCTGGCCCCGCCTCCCACCTCTGGGCCCTATTGCAGTCAAACTACCCCAGAAAAGAGCTTGTTCCCATTTTCATGTCACCTGACATGAAGAGTTAAGGGGAAGCATCAGGGTGGCATTCAAAGCCCCCAAGCCTCTCACCCTAAGAAATCAGGCCCAGCATACCTTTGGGTGTCATCCCAACCTCTCTTCCCGACATAGCCTCTATCTCAGCTGGCAAAATACACAGAGGTGGGTACAAGGATGTTTAGTGCGGTGCCCTTTAAAATGGGGGGAAGGGGAGCATTGGGGGGAGTTACAGGTCTCCTCAACAGGACACTGGTTAAACACACCATGCCTTGATTCATCTGTTCTATGGGCCACTCGCCCTGCTCTTCAGACCTCCCCGTCCCCTGGCCCAGGCTCACCCTGTCCTCTCTCCTGCCATTGCCCACTGCCCTCCCAGCTCTCTGCTGAAGCCCATTTTCCAAGCCCCACCAACTCCCAGAAGCCTTCCCTGCCCACCTCCTGGACTGCCAGGAAGTCCTGATCCTCAGGACCCTCACTCTCTGGACAACTCCCGTATGGAAGCTTCAGTGATCGTTTTGTCTTATGTCTGTCTGTCTTGTTTCCAAATAAAATCATAAGCGCCCAGAGAGCAGCAACCAAGGTGTATCTGGAGGAGTTCCAAACAGAGATCAGAAGACCCAGGATTCAGCCCTGACTGCCGTGTTCTGCCTGAATGACCTTGAAAAAGGTATTTCTCCCCCTGAGCCTCTGTCTCCTCATCTAAACTTGAGGAGTGAGTTCAAGGTCCTCCCAGGGTTCCTCCTGCTCTGAGAATCTAAAGTCATTTCGTGCTTTTCTGTACCTTCCTAAGAAGTAATAAAAACTAAAATTTCACATCTTAAGGGGGTTACACCCACAATCTCACTTAATCCTCGCAATGACTCTATGAGAATGGCACTATTATTGTCTCCACTTCACTGATGAGAAAACTGAGGCAAAGGAAGGCTGTATCAGTGAAGTTAAACTGGGCCTTGGTGTAGTACAAATTCTGAAATCTCAATGGCAATAAAAATTTACTTCTTGCTCATACTGTGTTAAGGCTGGTGGGATGGCTTTCCTCTGAGGGTGACTTGGGGACTCAGGGCGCTTCCATCTTAGAGCTATACTCTAACACAATATCCCTGTGGGGTATTGCAACACAAACACATACCCCTGTGGCCAAACACAGGCCACCATGACAGGGCAAGACAGGGATGGAGGAGGTCCACAGGCTCTTAACCACCTTTCCTAGAGTGACACGCGCATCACTCCTGATCCCATTTCTCCAGCGGGAACTAGTTAGTCACATGGCTCCAACCTAACTACTGGGACGCTGGAATGTGTAGTGGATGAGCACCAAGAATCTGCAGCACTGAAGCTAAGGAACTTGACCGAAGCCACACAGGAAATGCTAGAGTCAAGGATTTGAACCCAGCTAGCAAAACTTCAGAGTTTTCTGCTTAATTGCCATTCTACATCGTCTCCAAGGAGGTACCAGGTCCACAAGGGCCGGATTAAGAGGCTGATGGTGAGAGGTAAGGTGTGGTATGATGGACTGGCATTGCGAGCTGAGAAAGACGAAGAAGAAATAGCAGCCAGGCAGAAGTAACAGCAGGCAGCCACCGTCCGTGGACCAATCCTTAATAGTTCCCATCTGTTGAGCACCTGCAAGGGGCCAGGCATTTTATAAAATGTTCCATCTGATCCTCTCAATATCTTGGCAATAAAACCCACTACCACTCTACAGATGAGGAAAGTGAGGCTCAAGGAGGTTGAGCAACTGCCCAAGGTCCAGCGTAAGGGAAGCATCTGGATGATCCGCAAGTCCTTCTAAAGGTTCTCACCCAGGGCCCTGCAGAGGACTTGTAAGTGAGGACTGAGTTGAGGCATGAGCTCCCAGTCTGGGCCCTGCCAATCCTTCGCTGCCAAAGCCAGGACAGAAGTAGCCTGGAGCGGGGGGGGGGCGGGGGGGGGTAAAGGGAGCTGTTGTCCAGGGCGTAGTGAAAACTCTGGGACAGACCAGCCCCCAGGGATAGACCAGTTCCCTAGGGCCCGGCTGTCCAAGGGAATCCAGATCTGCGGTACGGGCGCCACCTAGAGGCCGAGTTTGGTGCAGCACCTCTCACTCTACGGGACCCCGCTCGCAGTCCTGAAATGGAGGGAACACAGGCTCTCTTTTTAGAGAGACCGGAGCCAAAAGTGCGGAGGCTTGGTGCCTGTCCTTCACCATCTACTCCACACACGCCCCATCCCCCAGCATTCCTGTCCCAGGCGTCCTAGGTCTCTCCCTAGACTTGTTTTTATCAAAAATATTAATTGAGGGCTTCCCTGGTGACGCAGTGGTTAGGATTCCGCCTGCCAATGCAAGGGGCACGGGTTCGAGCCCTGGTCTGGGAAGATCCCACATGCTGTGGAGCAGCTATGCCTGTACGCCACAACTACTGAAGCCTACGCGCCTAGAGTCCGTGCTCTGCAACAAGAGAAGCCACCGTAATGAGAAGCCCACGCAAGGCAACAAAGAGTAGCCCCCGCTCCCCGCAACTAGAGAAAGCCCACCCCACGTGCAACAACGAAGACCCAACACAGCCAAAAATAAATAAATAAATTCATTAAATATATATATATATATATATATATATATATATATATAAATTGATGGGCCAGGCACCCTTATGGGCTCGTTTCGGGACTGAGGGTCCAGATTCTTGGGTTCAGTATCTACTCAGTCACTAGCTGGCTGTGTGACCCTGGGTAAGTCACTGGCCCTCTCTGGGCCTCAGCTACCTCCCTTGTAAAATGCAGGTTACAACCAGAGGTAACATAGTGGGGCCTGGAGTTTGAATCCCAGCTCTGCACTTCCTTGCTGTGTGACCCTTTGGGCAAGTTAATTAACTTCCATGTGTCCAGTTAAGTCATCTGTAAAATGGGTGGATGATGCCTATTCAAAGAGTTTTATTATCAAGATTAAGTTATTACTTATATATGTAATATAGTATATACAGTACTGGGTTGAGCCTTTCTCCCTTTCCTAAACTACCTCAAGTTTTAAAGCTAGGGTTCGGGGTCCAGGGCTTTCCTACCCTTATCTCTAAGAAGGGTGGAGATCAGCCCCTGGACGTCCACACTCCAAATGTTGACCCTGCCTACAAGCACAGACCAGGGAGTTCCCAGAAGCCCTGGTTCCTGGAGCTGAGTTCCTGACCAAAGTCCAGCCAGGACATAGGGAGGGCCCCCATCTCCTTCTAGGGCCACCTCTGGCTTCACAATGGGACTTACCTCTTGGTGATTCATTGCTGTCCTGGTGAATGGCATCCATCCCCTGGAGTTGCACAGTGTGTAGCCTTCAGGGCTTCATGGCAGCCCTGAAGCTGAAACTGTCAGTAATTAAAAACAAGTGCACTTGGGCTTCCCTGGTGGCGCAGTGGTTGAGAGTCCGCCTGCTGATGCAGGGGACACGGGTTCGTGCCCCGGTCCGGGAGGATCCCACATGCCGCGGAGCTGCTGGGCCCGTGAGCCATGGCCGCTGGGCCTGTGCGTCCGGAGCCTGTGCTCTGCAACGGGAGAGGCCACAGCAGTGAGAGGCCCGCGTACAGCAAAAAAAAAAAAAAAACAAAAAAAACAAGTGCACTTGGATGTCAATTATGTCTCAATTAAAAAAAGAAAAAGAGGGGGACTTCCCTGGTGGCGCAGTGGTTGAGAGTCCGCCTGCCGATGCAGGGGACACGGGTTTGTGCCCCGGTCTGGGAGGATCCCACATGCCGCGGAGCGGCGGGGCCCGTGAGCCATGGCTGCTGAGCCTGTGCGTCCAGAGCCTGTGCTCCGCAACGGGAGAGGCCACAACAGTGAGAGGCCCGCGTACCGCAAAAAAAAAAAAAAAAAGAAAGAAAAAGAGGGAAAAAACTTATCTAATGAAGACAACCAGAAAATTAGAAAAAAAAACAAGTGCACTGGGACACAGGCCGTACCAGGCACAGTGGGAGGAAGAAGGCATAGCAGACAGAATCCCTGCAGCTTTAGAAAATCTTGGAAAGACCTGTAACTCCACCTAAGACAGAGGCCCAACTCTTCCTGAGGCCAATGCTTGGCACACTCTTCCTGTCAGAGCCAAATTGGCGTGGAATTAGCCCCAGCTGTTAACACTTACAGACCCAGTGTTGATCTCCCTGAGCCTCAGTTTCTTCACCTGTAACATGTGGGTATAATCCTTGGCCTGCTTACCTTCTCTGGTTGTGTGATAAAGATCTTGAGTCCTCTAGAAACTATCCAGTCCTGTTCAGATGTGTTATTCACATCCCCACCTCACCAAATTCATTCACTTATTCATTACTAAGCACACAGCTAGGCAAAGGGCTGGGGATACAATGGTGAGTGCAACAGGCATCCTCCTTTGACTATACACCTTAGGGAACAGAGGAGAAAAGATGTGATCCATACCTGCCCAGGGGCACTGCAGCCTCCCCCTCCTTCCCCTGCCTCCACCTCCTTCTGGGAAGATAAGTAACCACCAGCACTTATTTAGCATTTACTAGGTGCCCAGCACTCTGCCCAGTGCCTCACAGACACATATCATGTCTTTTCATCCTTTTAGCAAACTCTGAAAGGTTGGCACCATCACCCCCATTGTAAGGATGGGAAAACTGAGGCTCAGAAAATTTTCCCTTTAAGCGGCAAAAGCTGGATTCAAATCCAGATCTGTTTGGCTCTCCAGTGAGAGTTATTCCTTGAATTATGCTGGGAAATGATTATCATTCCTGAGTGCTTCTGAGGTGTCAGGGAACAGGCACTTTATTTACCTCATTTTCCTTACTCCCCACACCAATGCCAGTTAGGTCCACTCATCCAATTTTACAGATGAGGAAACTGAGACTCCAAGAGAATAAAGGAAGCCCTGTGCTTCCCGTGCCATCCTGGCTGACGCCTTGGGAGTCGGGCAGATTACAGTAATCAGCTAATGCCTGAGTGGGGCTCTGAAGATGCAAAGCCCCTTATTGAAAGCATTAAGGATGATGATTAAGTCGGAAGGTGGAATTAGCTGCACAGGGGGAGTGGGCTGCAGCCATGAGGAGAGGATTAGTGACTTGCTGCCCGATTAAGCCGAAGGCAGGTTGAGAGGGAAAGAAACTGAGAGAGTTTTACAGTGTTGCTCACATCAGAGAGAGTATGTGACTGTGGGCCTCCAAGGCAGCGATCACACCGCAGTGTTGAAGGGATGGAGCAGCATCCACAGAAAGCAAGGTGGGTCCCCAGCGCCCTTTGCCTTTCTCCCATTCATTCATCCATCCATCCATCCGACAAATACTAAGAGTCTGCTAGCTCTCAGGCACTATGGATACAGCCAAGAACAAGAGAGAAAGCTCTCATGAAGCCCCCAGCCTGGTGGAGGGACACAAACATTTAACAATAATCACATAGCAAGAAATTGTTGCTCATCTTTTTAAGTGTAATAATGGCATTGTGGTTATATTTCATAAAAGAGCCCTAATCATTCAGAGATACCTACCAAAATATTTATAGATGAAATGATATGATGCCTCAAATTAATACAGGGAGGGGGAGTGAGTGCGGGTAGAGGTAAAAAAAGACTGGCACCGAGTTGGCAATTGTTGAAGCCGGGTGATGGGTTCATGAGGGCTATGTACTATTCCGCTTTCATTCGTAATTGTTCACAATTTTCCATTTTAAAAAAAAGTCTAGGGCTTCCCTGGTGGCGCAGTGGTTAAGAATCTGCCTGCCAACACAAGGGACACGGGTTCGAACCCTGGTCCAGGAACATCCCACATGCTGCAGAGCAACTAAGCCTGTGCGCCACAACTACTGAGCCTGTGTTCTAGAGCCCACGAGCCACAGTTACTGAGCCCGTGTGCCACAACTACTGAAGCCTGTGCACCTAGAGCCTGTGCTCTGCAACAAGAGAAGCCACAACGAGAAGCCTGCGCACCACAACGAAGAGTATCTCTTGCTCACTGCAACCTGAGAAAGCCTGCACGCAGCAACAAAGACCCAATGCCGCCAAAAATAAAATAAAATAAATAAAATTTTTTTAAAGTCTAAAAATAGGCAGATAAATAATTATAATTCATGATAACTGCCACAAAGGAAAAACAAATATGTGGTGAGAAATTATTATAGAGGGACCTGATTTCAACTGGAGAGCCCGGTGTCTGTTTTTGGCAGGGTGAGGCATTGAGACATCCTCAAGCTAGTGACTGCCCAAGTAAGACTTTCTGTCTCTTCCACCCTGAAGAGAGGGCTGGCAGTGTCCTGGGGAGAGATCTACCTTTTGGGCATCACCAGCAGCCTTCTGGCAGACCAGGGTCCTGGAGAACACAAGACCAGCACCCAGGTCCCTCCTCGTTGTGATGGAGGGAATAGGAGGCCCCAGGTGCAGACTGCACCCATCACTGCTCATGCCTGTGTCATATGTGTACATTGCTATCTCCTGTGAGCATCATTAGAACAACCTCGAGGGAGGGGAGGTGGGCTCCCCACTTTACAGATGAGAAAAACAAGGCTAAAAAAGGAAGTTAAAAAAAGACTCGCCCAAAGTCAGCAGCAGAGCCAAAGACTGTGCTCTCATCGCATCCCCCCATCTACCCCACACCCGTTAGCACAGCCATCGTTCCTGGATCACAGGTAGAGGGAGTGGAGAGAAATTGTTAACAATAAAGACACCTAGGACCTCAGGTGCTGTGGGCCTAGAGAAGGCAAGGCCATTCCTCTTGAGGGTACAAGCCTAGAGGACTAGGGCAGGTGACATGGGAGTGAGAGCTATAGTGTCCTGGAAATGTGCAGAACCAAGTTTCCTGGAAATGTGCAGAACCAAGCGGCCTAGGGCCTCTAACATCAGAGGATGCAGAGTTCAAGGGTCTGCACACACCCTTCCCCACCGCTTCCACAAGTAGGACCCTCAGCTGCAGAGCTGGCCAGATGTCAGTATCTGTGACAGAAAAGCCTCCAGCTCTGAGTTAAGGGCACATGCTTGGGCACAGCAGTGGGCTGGAGGGCGTAGGGACCAGCCTTGGACCCAAGGGACCTCAGCACTGGAGTGAGGGAGCCTCTCCAGCTGTGCCCTCCGTGAGGCCAGTGCACACATCATCTCAGCGTCCCATGGTGGGCACTCTGGCTGTGCCCAAAGGTCGCAGACTGTAGCAGGTCTCGTGACAAAATTGAATTCCTGACTGCCCTGAGAAGAGCAGCAGTGACAGGTGAACATAACGTGGGCTGGCCCTCTACCCTTGTGGGTAAGGAGCTCACCGTTGGCACTCAAGCAGAATTGGGTTCAAATCCTTGGGTTCAAAGCCACTTAAATCCTCTGACCCCAATTTCCTCGTGGAGGGGTGGGGTGGGGAATGAGACAATGAAAGCAAAGCATTTAGCAGAACATTCAGCCTCCATCCAGTGGGTGCCAGCCACCATCCTCCTCCTCACTGGGCAGTGACACCTCCTCCTGTTCTCATCTGTGCTGGTGTTCCTCTAGAAGCAGACCTGAGACAAGGGTTCAAGTGCAGGTAGTTTATTGGAGATGATCCTAGGAAGCCCCAGTTGAAGAGTGAGGAAATCAGACAAGCAAAGGAAGGAGACCAAAAAAAGGTGCATTATTGAGCAGGTTACCATTGTAGACACGGGAGCTCCAGGCCACAGGGAACTCTGGGAAACAGTGTGGTAGAACAGTGGTTCTCAGACTTGAGCGTGCATCAGGCTCTCTAGGAGGGCTTGTTAAAACACCAACTGCTGGGCCCCACCATCCAGAGTTTCTGATTCAGAAGGTGTAGGGTGGCATCTGAGAGGGTTCATTTCTAACAGGTTAAGTGCTGCAGGGCCACACCCTAAGAATCACTGGTATAAAAGATTTCTCAGCATGATCCTACTTGACTGCCGATGGTTACCAGTTCTGGGTCCATCAGTGTTTGAGGGCTGCTTCCAACCAAGGGCGTTAACTCTCTAGCTTGCTCACTGGGCAGGCCAAGCTTGCTGCCACAGCCAGAGAAACCCTACTAAACCCCATTGCCAGGGCCCAGCCAAGGGAGGGCCTGTGGCTGGGATGCAGGGTAGTCAGGGAAAGGGCAGAGACGCCTGCAAGGTAGTCTGACGTCTGATTGAAGGACTTCAGTGGGAGCTAAGGGCCAAGGATGCCTTTGTGTAGGGCCCTAGCAACGTGTTCACACGGTCAGGTGTTTTTGTAAAATTAGCCAAAGTGTTTTGTTGTGATTTGTTTACATTCTAAACAAGTTTCTTTTCTACCTGATTTTATATTTGCAATTTGTTATTCTTTTTCCTAAAGAGGGCCCCCCCAATTGTCTAAGCTTCAGGACCCATAAAGCCTGGGTTGGCCCCTGCAGGTAGGCCTATAGCAGCTTCTGTTGCTGAACTGAAATGGGTGTTCAACTGCTTGACTCAGTAAGAACACAGACCACCTGGGCTCAGGACCACCCGGTTCAAATTCCAGCTCTGCTACTCTCTAGCTGAGTTACTTTGGGCAAGGTGCCTAATCTGTCTAAAGCTCCGGTTAATCATTTACAAAATGAGGCCAGTAAACGTATTTTCCCTGCAAGATCAAATGAGGATCAAATGAAATAATCCCTGTAAAGAGCCAGGCCCACAGTACGTGATCAATCAATATGAATATCTTTTTATTATTATTAGTTCCCATGGTTTATTCTTGCTTCTTATCATTTGTCTTGATAATCTCTTTCCTTCAAGTCCAGGTAGGAGGGAAGGAACTGGGGACTGGAAAAGCAGACTCCTCCGGGATCTGCAGGTCACCTACCTCTCCAGCTTCCACACTTGCTCGCCCAGCCTTACAGGCCTCGCCCCCCCTCGCCTGGGCGCCCCCACCGTTGCCGGGCAACTGCTGCCTGTCCCCGCGCGGGGATTGGCTGCGCAGCCCGGCTCCCGGCATGCCCCGCGGCTCCCGGAAGCCAAGCTTGGGCCTGTGCTTCAAGGGCTGGCGTGGAATCGGTTCCCAGCCGAGGTGACAGCGGCTGGCTGGTCATCGCTACTTGTCGCTAGGGACGGCCTCTCGGGGCTGAGGATCCGCCGCATCCCGCCTGGCAGGTCACAGCAGTGTGAGTCTCCGGCCAGTCCAGGCCCCAGAAAATGGGTCTGGGTCCTGGAGGTCGCTTGGAGCCCCCACCGGGCTGCTTGGGCCCCTGTCCAGTAGCCCCTGACATGCCACCCCACCTCTGGGCCCCGAAGCCCAGAGGCTCAAACACTCCTGGACTTATCCCACCAATTTAGCCAACCTGGTTCAGCTCTGTGACCTTGGGTAGAATGACTATCAGAAGCTTTGTCTTCCTGGTGCTAGTATCAATAGTGATTAATAATGCGACATTGTTAGTGACTGCTTACTTTCTACCCTTGATAAGCGTACTAGTATAGAACCATTCTGATCCTGAGAGATAGGTATATTACTATGCCTATTTTAGAGAGACGAGGAAACTGAGGCTCAGAGAGGGATTTAATTTGCCTTAAGTCACACAGCTCCGAGAGGCCAGTTTTCCAACCCAGAGTGCAGCTCCAGAGGCCAAGGTTTTAACTTAAAGGCTTCTTGTGAGGATGGATGTCACATCTTAGCCAAGTGCCAGACACCTACTAAGTGCTCAAGCAAGGTTAGTGGTCAAGTCATCACAGTCATGGTAACAAGTAATAACAGTCATATTGGCATGAAAGGGGGACTTTGGCCAGAGCTTTGTCAGAGACATATTGCTTTGTCCACTTAGGACAGGGACAGTCTGGGAGATGTAGCTGCCCCACTCCAGAGTGTAGTGCCCCACTCCTTACCTCTCACCATGCTGAAGCTGCTGTGTCTTTTACTTTCTACTTAACACTTCTCTCCACTTCTATTTTTATCTCATTCCTCTCCTCCCTACCAGTCACTGCTAGCTACAGGGATGAAGCCCTTTGTCTCTGAAAATGGCCAGGTTTGTGCCCTGAGTTTAAAAGGGACAATCAGTAACTTCAGAAGTTCTCACTTTTATTGGCTAAAATGGAAGTAGTGAAAACACAGCCATGAAAGGAGTTAATGCGAGCCTGAACTTAGAAGGGGGCCTTACCTAGCCTGTGACCTTCAAGCAGAACATAGTCTATGGTTTTCAGGGAAGATAGATGTCTGTGTCCTTCCTAAATGTTAGGGACACTTAACCATCCTGGGTTCTTGGGACTCCTGCCTGGGTCTCAGTTTCCCTGCCTTTAAAATCACAAAATTGAATGATGTTTACCATATCCAAATACTACCTGTATCTTTTAAATTTGATATTCATTAACTCAGCTGCTTTACTAAAATTTACTTTAAAAAGAAAACTGTATATCATTACTTCACTGGAAAACCAATAATCACCTGTCATAAATAGAAGGTACGAAGCTCTAAATAGAAATACAAATAAAAACAAACCATTGTTCTCAATTCTAGGGGGCAAGACCTTGAACTGAGGCCTGATCTCATTTTGTTAAAAAGGAAGAAGAGGGCTTCCCTGGTGGCTCAGTGGTTGAGAGTCCGCCTGCCAATGCAGGGGACACGGGTTCGTGCCCCGGTCCGGGAAGATCCCACATGCCGCAACGGGAGAGGCCACAACAGTGAGAGGCCCGTGTACAACAACAACAAAAAAAAAAAAAAGGAAGAAGAGCAAGTTTTAGCAAGGTGTTGAAGATACTCACAAATTAAACTGAAAGTTCCTCCTATGGGTAATTAGGATTGAAAGAACTGAAAAGGGAAGAACTTGCCCATGCTGAGATTCTGTGTTGTTTAATGCTCTGCCGGATGGCACCTAAATTCACCCAGCACAGTACCAATAGTTCACTCTCAACACTTGGAAAAACAGTGGAGTCCTTGGAGTTGTCTAATAGCCAGCATTTGGGCTGATTCTCTCAGGGTCTGTGGGGCAGGTGGGGAGCAGGAGATAGCCCCTAGTGGGTCCACTGCAAGCCTTTTCTCCCCTTGCCCTTCCTCCTCTACATATAGCCATCTCAGGCACAGGTGAGATAAACAGCTGTTCAGCAGAAGTTGATGTGCACCAAAGGCTGTCTGACTACTGTCTGCATCGTCCCAGGACCACAGAAGGCAAGGGGGAAAGAGCAACTCTTCCTGTCTTACTTTCTGGGCAGGGGGAGACAACTCACAGAGGCAAGCAACCCTACTTCTGCATCAGAGTCTCTGCATTGCCAAAGGGTGTCTGAATACGAAAGGGGACATTGGGAAAGGGTTTTATATGGAGCACAATGTGGATAATGACACCAGCAACAGCAAGCCAAGGAAGAGGTAGGGGAACCTGATAGGGCCTCAACTCGTGGCGTGCAGTTGTTGGCTGCTACCTCTCACCAACCAACTTTCGCCCCTTCTGTCCCCTGAGGACCTGCACCCTTCCAGGATGGAGATGGGGGAGGACCAGGCAGGACCCCTCTTCCTATAGTTGCTCCTTGTACAAAATTATAGGCTTCTTGGGCCTCCCCCACCCCCCAGGATGGAGCCCATGGCTTTTTTCAGAATCGTCTAGTCTCCATGGTTTAGGGGTTACCATAGTGGCAGCTGCATGGAGCTCTATCTTCAAACCCTGAAGTGGTACAGATACCCACTGTCTGGATACGGCTTAGGAGACAAAAAGGAGGCCAGCCATCGACGAGGGGACTCATGTTCCTGCCCACGGTCTGTCCTGTGTGTCTCTAGGGGGTGAGAAACGGTTTAAGGAAGAGCAGAAAGGGAGCCCCTGGAATCTCGATGAATTTCTACTAGTCCTGGCTACATTTCTAATAAGGCACGGCTTTGAATATTTAGAAAGACAGAGAAGAGGAAATAGGATAGACTCAATGAGGAAAATAAGAGGTTGACCTGGCTCAAAGGAAGTGGAACTCAAACTTCTAGTAATAAAAAGGAACATCTGTGGGCCCGGGGCAAGACTACAAATGGAGGCCCATATACCATGTGTCTCAATACGTTAGTTATAAATCAGGTAGCAAACTTAAATACAATATATTCTCCCTCCTACCTTGACACGTACACCGTTATAACAACCCAGAAGGTTTGAATCTGGAATTCTCTGCCTCTGGAATGTGATGGCTCTGTCCCCCACCTGGAGAAGTCTCCTATGCACAATGTGGCTACCCCAACCCATATGTCCCAACTCAGCACCACTTGCACACAGCCATCCCTTGAATCTAGAAGTTCCTCGAGCAGTCTGCCCTTGGGGGGATGGACCTAGGAAAGAGCCTGCCCAGGTCCTGGTTGCAGTTTGAGCCCATTTAGGCAAGGGATTCTGGGTACCCAGAGGATGGTCCAGAAGGGGGAAGAGGTGTGACCTCCAGGCTGTCATGTCCCCTTAGACCTGCAGATTCCTTGCCCCATGGAATGGGGTTACAAATGGACCTACAGGTAGTTTAATAACAACAACAAGAGCTAATATCTTCTATACCCTTTGCAGTTTACAGGGCACTCTGCCCTGATCAGGATTTTGAGATATGCAAGCTTAATATCCCCATTTTGCAGGTAAGCACACTAAGGCTCAGGGAGGTTAGTGACTTGCCCAAAGTCCCCTGATTGTGAGCTCTGTACACTGGCTCTCTATTTCAAGAATTGAGCTGGTTAGTCCTTACCTATCAGGGCAGAGCCCAAAGGTCTGGAGCAGCAAAAAGCAAAGAAAGGGGAATTTCCTGATATCCTCACAATAGGCTATGGATCAGCCCTTAAATACCAGCTGGTGTGGCACTAACAGGCTGGCACATTTTGGCATATGACCCTTCCCATCCCTTCTCACAGAACTGTGTGAGCAGAAGGCGAGCCAGAGACAACGACTTCTGAAACACAACTTTGATAAAGCAAGGCCAGACTTCTGCATTCTTAGCTCACAAAATGTCATTAGAAAACGCAGTCAATTCAGTTTCTGTTTCAAACTGCTGTCTGGTAATGGCTCATTTCCCTTTTTGAGTCTCAGCAAAGGCTCAGCAAAATGAAAAACAGTTAATACCACTTCAGCAGCAATGGGTGCCCAGAACAGGTAGGAGGTGTGACCGCACTCCTAGCAGGAGGCGGCCCTGCACCCCCCGACTTGCAACTCCAAGCAGTGGGCTGGGGCTGACTCAGCCCTCAGGCCCTACCCTTTCTCGCTCCCTCCTCCCTCCTGAATACTGATGGTGAAGGGAGCAGGTGGGAAAGATGCAGCTGAGGACTAAAGCCACGGGGCGCCAACCTTGGGGGCTGGTGGAGAAGATGCGCTTGGCACTTAAACGCAGTCTCTGCCCTGGATCCGTGATCAGCTTAAGGAACGACGTGCGAGCATCCACAATGCATTCGCTTCTTTAAAGACCTTCCAGTCCTGAGCCCTCGACTGGAACGGGAGCAGACGGAGCCCTTGCTCTCTCTTTGCTCAGGCCAGGTCATCAGCTCCTGACAGCCCCTCATCCGTCTCTGGTGGTCCAGCACCTTTGGTTCTCCAAGTGGGGTTCCTAGACCGGCAGCATCAGCACTGCCTGGGAACTTGTTAAAAAATGCGCATTCTAGGGCCTCCCTGGTGGCGCAGTGGTTGAGAGTCCGCCTGCCGATGCAGGGGACGCGGGTTCGTGCCCCGGTCTGGGAGGATCCCACATGCCGCGGAGCGGCTGGGCCCGTGAGCCATGGCCGCTGAGCCTGAGCGTCCGGAGCCTGTGCTCCGCAACGGGAGAGGCCACAACAGTGAGAGGCCCGCATAACACTAAATAAAAAAAAAAAAAATGCGCATTCTCATGCCCCACGCCAGACCTGTGAAATCAGAATCCCTGCAGGTGGGTACAACAGTCTGCAGTCTCTCAAGTGCTCTTGACGATTCTGATGCAAATTGCTGCCGTCAAAATCTTTAGGAGCTGGAGTCCTGGAGTCAGACAGACCTGGCTTTGAATCGCAGTTCTGCCACTTAGCGGCTATGTCTGAATCTTAGTTTTGGCACCGATAAATTGGGGATACTACTACTTCCTCATAGTGTGATTGAACGGATTAAGATTACATGTTAACATGCTTGGCCCATAGTGCGCGATCGGTAGCTCTTCTGTTTCTCTGGAAATCCGATTAGACAGGCTGGCCTCAAGGAGGCCATCATGGAGACGCTCACAGGCCAGGGTGTCAGGCCCATTCGGCTGTGTGGCTTCTGACTCATACCTAAAGCCCCCTCCGGCCTCCTGTGTCCTGTGACTGAAACTGTTGACAGATCCAGTTTATTTCCCAGCTTCCCTAATGGAGCCCTCCCACCCCTGAGAGCCTCACAGGCCAACTTCCTCTCTGCAGTGATCTCACTGGCTAGCCGGCGGGACCTGCTGCCTTTGCAGGCAGAGGCTCTGTTCCTGAGTGACAGTCTCCACTGTTCTTCATCAGAAGAGGGGTGAGGGTCACCCTTGACTTGCCAACTTCACAGGGTGATGGGGAGAAGTAATACTTTAGCACAGATGAAGAGCTTTATGTGGATTAACTCATTTAATCTTCACAACAACCCAATAGGGCAGGTACCCTGTTTTATGGATAAGGAAACTGAGAGAGGTTACGAAACCTGCCCAAAATCACTAATAAGAGATAGAGTCATGATTCAAAGTCAGGCAGCCTGGCTCCAGAGTCCTGCCGTTCAGCACTGTGCCCAGTACAGGGACACCATCGGATGGGACAGGTCATTGTAGCCAGGCACCCAGGGGCTCTGAAGCCTTGGAACATGGTCCCTTTGACAATCTGATGGAAGCTATGGCTCCTTGGTCCACGGCAAGCACGCCAACTTCTGAATATGATCTCAGGTTCCGTGAACCTCGCATTCCATCCAGAGGTCTCCAGTCGAGACCTGGGTAAGAGTCTTAGAAGGAAGTAGGAAGGACTTAGAAGTCCAGGGGCATTAGACATTCTGCCCTCATTAAACTCCAGAGAGCAGGACTGGGGCCAGAGCAGCAGGGATGGATGCTGTCGGGTGAGACTGCTGGGGAAAAGATCCCATGTTCTTCTTCTGTCCAGAGTGAAGTGTGTGAGAGGTGTGCTGGGAACATGAGGCTGTTTCCAGAATAAAGCAGGACTGACGATGCTCAATCTCCTTGGGGCTCCGGGACTCCATCTGGAAGAATCTGCAGGGCAGCACAGGCCTGGTGCCAGCCGGTCTAGAGCAACCCAAGTATCGCCCTGCCAAGAGGCAGGGTGTGGACTCGGTGACCACAGGGGCCCTCCCAGCTCTGGGTGTGTGTTTAAGTCAGGGATAGGAGGTGTGGTGATCCCAGGACGTCACACTTTGCTCTGTGTCTGAGAAGATGGGCCCCCTGGTTCCTTGGTACCCTGGAGCGGATACACGCAAGGCGTCTGACATGTAAGGTCCACACAGTGAGGCTCCTGCCTCTATCACACCTCTGTAAACCTTGCCTTTAGCTTGGTGGGCTTGTGGTTCAAGTGCCCATGAAGACTGTAACCTTGGTTACTGAAGACCAGTGACTCCGCACCAAATCCCACAGAGACACGGAGGGCAGGCTGGGTGCCTGTTGTCACTCACACTGGACAGGTTAATCCAGCCTCCTGGAACCCCATTCCACCCACCCAGCATGTGGCCCGGGGCTCCTCAGATCTGCAAACCATTTAAATTGGCAGTGCCCTCTCAATCTTCTAAGGCATCTGAGTGGAGAGGAGAGAAGACAGGCTTCAGAGCCTCACAGCCCTGGTCTGAATTCCAATTCAGCCTCTCGCCGACTTAACCCCTCTGAGTCCCAGTTTCCCTCTCTGTGAAATGGGATGCCAGCCCCACCTGGCAGGGTTCTTATACATGGCACAGCCTAGCCATTGTAGGCGCTCAGTAATCAGCACCTCCTTTACTGTGATGCAGGCCGTGCCCTGCCCTGCTACAGAAGCCAGGCCTGCTCAGAGGCTCTCAGCCAGGCCAGTGCCTCAGAGTCTCCCTTAGAACTGTGGTCTGTGACATCGCCCAGCAGAGAAACACCTTATCCAATGAGTGCTCTTCCAAGGTTAAAGGCACCAAACCCCACCTGGGGATAACACAGCAGAGTGTCATCCCATGGGCCGGAAATGCCTTTCCAGCTGCCTCCACCAAAAAGGTGGACAGGTGAAACAAGTAGGTGAGGAGAAAAGGAAAAGAAAGCATCTGTACTTTCCAGACAGAACCAGTGGACAGAGCTGTAATTTTTCCAGAACTCTGCACTTAAGAGACTTAAATGATACCCTCTTACTCTCATTCACAAACCTGCCTGCATCCTAGAGCAGACCCCAGACTCCCAGCCCATCCTCATCTCCTCTTTTCTCTTCCTTCCTCCTCCCTTCCCTTCCTTGCTCTTCTTTTCCCCTTTTTAAAAACATCACTGGGTGAGCAGCACCATAAAGCCACATTCCTGGGGAAGCTCCTCCAAGCAGACTATTGGCCCCAACTATGGGCAGCACTTGGTGCAGGGGAGGGGCCAGGAGCTGGGATGCCGAGGCCAGCCCAGCATCCAGTGAGGAAGAGAAACGAGGGCAGTGGGTTAGTACTGACAGTTTAGCATCAGGTAAACAGGAAAGGTCTGAAGACACAGCCTTCTAGGAGGAGGTGATTAGCACTGATTAGGCTCAAGTCTAAATGTTTTATACGCATTCCTAGTTACCATTCAGTGTCTACAACCACCAGACGCGAGGCCGGGACTACAATCACCGCCGTAGTTGTTTGAGGGAACAGAGTCAGGTTGAACTTTCCCGTGGTCGTGCAGCTAGGAAGTGATGCGGGCTCAAACCTAGACAGTCCTGGCTCCAGGGCACAGACTCTTGGAACCATTTTGGACACAACCAGATGGCCCTTTCTAAAGGGCATCTGGGTACCTGGCCACATGTCCACGAGGAAGGCAGGATAAGTGTTGGGGTGTCTATTTTTTCCAGCTGAGGCTTAGAAAAAAGTGAAGTGGCTTTTGCCCAGAAAGCATTGGGCCAGGTGTCCGAGTAGCTGATGGAAAAGTTGCCCAGTACCCTGGGTCTGTGGCCAGGTGGCTAGTCCCTGCCTCCACTGGCTAGTGGGGCTGAAATTCCTTGTGGGATCCTGCCTGGGTCAAAGCTGGATTGGAAACTGGGCTGACCCCAGCCAACGGGTGGAGAGCAGCAGTGACTCAGACTGCAGGCATAACTGGCACTGGCAAAGCTGCCACCAAGGAAGTGATGCTGGTAAAGTAGAAACTAGATACTTTCATTCGGAAAGCACACAGGGTTAAGATGAGCTTGGGCTTAATAGGCACATGAAAAGATGCTCATCATCGCTAATTATCAGAGAAATGCAAATCACAACTACAATGAGGCACCACTCACACCAGTCAGAATGGCCATCATTAAAACAGTCTACAAGTCACAAATGCTGGAGAGGGTGTGGAGAAAAAGGAACCCTCCTACACTGTTGGTAGGAAGGTAAGCTGGTGCAGCCACTGTGGGAAACAATATGGAGGTTCCTCAGAAAACTGAAAATAGAACTACCATATGATCCAGCAATCCCACTCCTGGGCATATATCCAGACAAAACTATAATCCAAAAAGATACGTGCACCACTATGTTCAGAGCAGCACTATTCACAATAGCTAAGACATGGAAACAACCTAAATGTCCATCGACAGATGAATGGATAAAGAAGATGTGGTACTGGACTTCCCTGGTGGCGCAGTGGTTCAGAATCCACCTGCCAGTGCAGGGGACACGGGTTCGAGCCCTGGTCCAGGAAGCTCCCACATGCCGTGGAGCAACTAAGCCGGTGCACCACAACTACTGAGCCTGCGCTCTAGAGCCCGTGCGCCACAACTACTGAAGCCCGCAAGCCTACAGCCCGTGCTGCACAACAAGAGAGGCCACTGCAATGAGAAGCCCACGCACCACAACGAAGAGTAGCCCCCGCTCGCCGCAACTAGAGAAAGACTGCACGCAGCAACGAAGACCCAACGCAGCCAAAAATAAATAAATAAATAATTTATAAAAAAGAAAAAAAGAGGATGTTGTACATATATACAATGGAATACTACTCAGCCATAAAAAAGCACAAAATAATGCCATTTGTAGCAACATGGGTACAACTAGAGATTATCATACTAAGTGAAGTAAGTCAGAAAGAGAAAAACAGATACCATATGATATCACTTATATGTGGAATCTAAAGTATGACACAAATGAACCTATCTATGAAACAGAAACAGAACCATGGACCTTGAGAATAGACTGGTAGTTGCCAAGGGGAAGCAGTTGGGGGAGGGATGGAGTGGGAGGTTGGGGTGAGCAGATGTAAGCTTTTATATCTAGAATGGATAAACAACAAGGTCCTACTGTCTAGCACAGAGAACTATATTCAATATTCTATGATAAACCATAATAAAGAATATAAAAAATGAATATATATATGTATAACTGAATCACTTTGCTATACAGCAGTAATTAACACATTGTAAATCAACTATAATTAAAAAAAAAAGATGAGCATGGGCTTAAATTTAACCTCCAGTAGAATGAAATCTTTCAACTGACTTTCGGCTTTCTCTCTTCTATCTGAAGTTCTGTAGTAAAGCATGCCATGGTCTCAGAAGCCAGGACCCTGCAGTAAACCCCCTCACATCACGTCCAAGCTGATTAGAGGGTCCCGAATGTTCTCAGGAGCACTGGGCTGAAGACAGCAGAATGAATGGGCTTCACTAATAATACCCACACCTGGGTCAAGCCTCCTCATGTCCCCATGCATGTAGGAACCCACTAGATAGAGTCAGTTGGCTGCCTCTAGCTTTCTTTGTTGAATGGAAGGAGGAAAATGAAGATGTGTATGGGATGGAAATACACAAGGGCATGCACTAAAAACTGCCACTTGGGATTAAGTCAGAGCACTACCAGACAAAGGCAACTTCTCAGGGATTCTCCTCCACCTCTTTCACTGAAAAATCCCCTCCTCTTTAGCAAGTTTTGTTCACGCCCCAAAACATGTGAGCTAGTTCCACAAGCCTCCTGGGGTCACATGAGACTTGAGACCCAGAGCAGACAAGCCCCATGAGCTGCTATTACAATAAATGGGGGACAAGGGTGACTGAACTCCAGTCTGCCCCTCTACTTGGAGATGTATTTTTATTTACCTTCCTCCCTGAGAAGGAATGATCCTTTGCAAAATGCCCACTAAAGTGAGCAACAAAGAAAAGTGGGCAAAAGCCTGGATAACCCTCCCACCAGCCAAGCAGGCGGCCCCTCTTCCGGCAGCGGCCGCGGCAGCACAGCTGGCACTGCGAGCCCGTCATCTCCTCAGCTCCCCACAACACTGTATCATCACGCCGGCCACCCTCTTCCCCATTCACTCCACGCTAATTCTAAATCAACTCACTAACGGGAAAGCTACCCCCTTCAACAGAGCATGCGAGGTCCCCACCCCTCCTCCTCTGTTAGCTCCAGGGCGGTCCCACCCCTGAGCTCAGACTGCTGTTTTACCTTAAAACAGACATGCTCCCCATTTATAAGATACCTGAGGTTGAGATGAGTCACCTCACCTCCCAGACAGATGCCCCAAATGATCAACAGCATTGAAGTCAGTGAAGAAAAACCAAGGGGAGTTTCAACTTCCTGCAAGGGAAGGGGAGAATTTATTTTTAAAAGAAAAAAAATTTTTTTTTCCAAGTATCAAGTTTCAGAAAACCTTTCAAGGGTGTCCTTTTCAATTCTCTGGCCAAAGAGAGGGAGTGTGTACCAGCCGAGTCGGTGGGGACCATAAGCTGCTGCCACTGGGTGGATTCCTGACTGCTTCCCGGTTTAATCAGCTGTCCACAGGACATCTCGGATCCGGTGCGCTTCAGAGCAGGAGCCGGTGGATTCACAGCTCTCAGGGTTTTGCCACTTCTCGGGGCAAGCTCTGTGCTTCCTGCACAGCTCTTGAGAAAACTCCTGGTCTGATCTAGTTCCTTCCTCTCTCGGATTCCCATGTCAGCCTGCTCCCCCAAGGAACAGCCTTGCGGGAGCCTTCAAGGAACCTGAAAAAATATAAATTACTACTCATGTCAGGCAATCACAAGTGTGTGCAGGCCTCAGAACCTGAGGGTTGCCTTTTGAAACAACAGCTTCAAAATATACGACTACCCAGAAAAAATCAGGACAAAGCAACACCTAATTCTGTTGATCAAAGCTTCAGAGCTCAGCTGATGCTCATAATAAACCAAGCTAGGAAGGTGAAGGGGCTACTGGCCCCCTCTGGACACCCTCTGCCCCTCCAGTCCAGTCTCCATCTTCCGCCTGCTCCTTGGCTGTGACTCAGTCCACAGGGGCGCAGAGGAGATGGACGGGAGGAGGGAACATGCCTCCTGTGGGTCACAGCAGGCTGGACGTATCCCTCCCTTCAGGCCTGGGGTAGAACAGCCTTACTATTGGGTTGGCCAACATCTTACGGAGAAACCCGAAAGCACTTTTTGGCCAGCCCAATACTTCTGGGATATAATGCATAACCCCTTCGGGTTCCTACGCCCACTCTTCAAATATCCTTAAATTACTCAGTTTGAGTATGCTGTTTCCTGCCAAGACCCTAAAACAGCCACCAATAAGGCTTTCATTAAATACCCAGGTATTTATTAGGCCATTGAACCAATGGCCTTGACATATTGTAAACATGGACACTAAACCCTGCCCTGACCCAGGCCATAGACCACTTTAAGCATCCCTGTTTGAAATCCAGGCCTGACATGCTTGGTCCTGGGTACAGCAGGGAAGCCCTCTGGAGCCCATGTCCAGGGAAGGAAGGGCTCCTGGGAGGCCTGTCTTCCCGGGGTTCCCAGTCTGGTTGGTGGAAAGTGGGTAGACCCTTGGCCTGAGGACTGGCCATCCCAGGGGGACCTCCTCCGGGTAGGGAGGGCTAAGGAGTCTGGCATCTTGCCATCAGCTGGAAGGAGCAAGGCTGGGAGAAGGCAAAGGGCCTGTCGACGGTCTTGGCACTCACCCTGTAACAACTCAAGAGCCGAACACCGGCAACACTTTCCCCAAGAGGGAATAACAACAGGCAGAATGTACCCATCGGCAAGGAGCTTTCTGTGCAACTTGTAACTGTGTCTTATTCAGGTGTCTTTGGTCCTCAAAACATCTCAGGACATCTGTCAAAGTATCTGGAATGTCTGCCTGGTCCCGGGGACAGCACTGGTCCCAGCTCCCTGGCAGCAACGAGGCCCGGGTGTGCTCTGTGCTCTGCACTCTGCAGAGCCCAACTCCAGCCCTTCCTGTTCGCCACCCGGGCGCTCCTGGCCCTTCCTGCCCATCTTGCTGAGGCTCCCAGGCATCGCACAGCACCGAGGTCTAGCCACCGCCCCTCCTAGATGAGGTGCACGAGCAGGGCAGAGCACGCTGAGCCGAGCACCAGGCCCAAGCAAATGTAAAAGGACATCACCACCCCAGTGGCCTCGGCCAGCTCCCTGGGCACGATCTTGGGCCCATAGATGAGAGCCAGGGTGCTGAGGTAGCCGTTGCTGAGCCCCAGCAGAGAGGTGAAGAGCACCGGGTACACGTCAGACTGGAAGACCACCGTCTGCAGGTGCACGCGGGGCTGGTAGTTGCAGAACACAAACAGGGGGACGAGACAGGTCCGGAGGAGCACAAGCCCGGGGAGCACCTTGCTTCTGGGCCCTGGCACCTGGATCCAGGCTGTGATCTGCCGGCCGCACAGGTCGGCAAAGTTGTACAGGAGGAAGGTGGTGAGGGGGACAAAGAACTTGGTGCTCCACGGCGAGCCCGAGCCCTTGCTGAGGGACTCGATGTTGCTGGAGATGGCGGGGAAGACGAGGCTGGTGATGAAGAAGAGGTAGATGATGCAGAAGCCCAGGCCAGCAGTCTTCTTCAAGATGGGGCTCAGGGGTGGTATCTGGGAGTCGCTGGATCCAGGGGCCACCAAAGGGGGATTGGGGGAGTCCTGGGGCAGCTGCTCTTCACCGGAAAACACAGCCGGCCAGACAGGCCTCATATAGTACCTGCAGGAGAGAGGCTAGTGGTAAGAGGGGCTGGAAAGCAGGGTCACTCGGGATTTTCAGAGACAAGGCCGGGGGGGTCTTTAGGTCCAGCATGTAAAGCCTAAGCCCCAGGATGCCCTCAGATGACACGTGTGCTGTGGGGTGGCCAGAGGGAGGCCTGCACAGTCCCCAGCCTTCCTGTCCTGGAGCTGCCTGTAAGGCTGGACTCCAGTCCATTGCTCTGTGGTGCTGGCCGTGCCATGAGCAGGGAGAGAGGAAACCAGCACTGACCACTGCATGGTGAGCCTGGGATCCAGTCTTCACTCACTTATTTTTGTTTGGTTTTGGGGGTGGGGAGAGGTGGAGCTGAAGTAGCATTTATTCTTCAAGTATAAAAGTAATTTAAAATCTTAAATTATAAAAGTAACACATGCTTGATGCAATAAACCCAAATAATACATAAGAGGAATGATACAGTAGAACAAGAACTCTCACCTCCCACCTCTGTTCTCACTCCTTACAGGTACAGATCATTAAGAGTCTGGTGTATATTGTTCCATGCACGTGCAAACACCACACACACACAGCTATGTTTCTTAAGCAAAAGTGGGATCAAACTATACATATTGTAAAACTTTTTGCAACAGTATAACTAACATAATATAAATACATTATATAACTGCCTACATGCATAACTATTATACATAAATGTATACACACAATTGCCTAAAGAAGAGTATCTTGTGGCCATCCTTTCACACAGGGACAGACGGCTCTGTCTCTGTTGCTGCGGAGTATTTCACTGTATGGATGGACAATTTAACTGCTCCCCTAATGCTGGACATTTAGGTTAGCTCTAGTTTTTCTCTACTACAAATAATGGTGCAATGAATGTCCCTATACATAAATCCTTGCACATATACACTAGTATTTCAGTAGAGCAGATTTCTAGAAGAAGAACTGCTGGATCACAAGGTTTGTACCTTTAAAATTTTGATAGATATTGATAAACTGCTCTCCAGACAGGTAGAACCAATTTATCTCTGCTTTGTACCACCTACCTACCCTAACTAAAGTAACCTAACCCTTGAATCTCCATGAGAGCACCTGTTTCTCTAAACAGAACTGACCACAATTTATAATCATTGTGTTGGTTTACTGGTTTATCTTCTGTCTCCTTCAGTAGAAGACAGCTCTCTGGGGCAAAGACACATTTGGCTGTTCCCAGCTAAATCTCTGGGCACACAATAACCCTTCAAAACATAATTGTTGAAAGAACTGATAAGCCTATAAAAGTATCTTTTCCCGCATATACTCAACACTGAATATGATCAATTTTTTCAATTTCTGCTACTCTGACCAGAGTAGAAAAGGCTTGGGTCTCTTTGCATTGCTGTGTGATCTTTCCTGAGTCACTCAACCTCTCTGGGCTTTGGGTGCCTAAAAATCAGGAGACATGGGCTGATTGTATTAATATATCTCAAACAGAAGAACTGGTGTGGGGCCAGGGAGAACAGTAGGTTGGTGATAGCTGGGTTCTGATTTCAGCACCACTTCTGCCTCCCCTCTGTGACCTTAGGCCAGGTACTCCCCTCTCGGGGCCTCAGTTTCCTCCTCTGTAAAATGGAGGGGTTCTGTAGCTGTAGCTTCTGAGATCCCTGCCAGCCTTCCCATCCTAAGAGCCTACATACTGTCCATAAGCGAGTCAGTGGGAGGACTCCTCCCCAGAATCACTTTTCCATGTAATGCTGAGCTGAGCACTTCAGCCTTGAACCTTGTCTTGTTTCCCAATCACTATTTAGAGAAAGGACTATTCTTACTTCTGCTTCTACTCAGCGTCAAGTTCTTGCCTTAGTCTGCTCTGAGGAAGCTGCCTACCAAGTTCTTCTGGTCAAAGCTCTTCATAAGTTCTTCCAAATCTAACTGCCCCATCTCACCCTACCACAATCAGCAGTTTCCACCACTGCGTGAGGCTCAGTTCCTCTTGAGTGGGATGGGGCAGCCTAGCCCAGCCCTCCTGGGTGCAGCACTTGTGGGCTCCCTTTTAAGTAAGATTTAGTTTGAGCAGCCCTGGGAGCACAGCTCTAAAGCTCCATCCTCAGATAGGTTTCTGTAAACCCAGAAGCCTTGACCAAAGTGTTAATATGCAAAGAAATAGAAACTTCCATGGGCTGGCATAGCCCTGGGTTGTTCTCTTGTCTCACGTGCTCAGCTGGAAAGGATTTTGGCTTGCTTAAGTGAGACTGAAAACTAGGGTGACCACCTGTCCTGGTTTGCCCAAGACTATCCTGGTTTTAGCACTGAAAGCTCCCGGTCCTGGGAACCCCTGGGACTTCAGTCCCAGGCAAACAAGGAAGGTTGGCCACCCCAGTGTAAAGAGCCCACGCGAGGCTCCCTGAAACAGGACACAGGGAAACAGCAGGAGTAGTGGGAACCTCCTGCCTTCTGTTCATTGCCTCAAAATAATTTAATCAGCAGCAACAAGGTGTCAGGCAGTATATGAGGGGCTGGGAGGACAGCGAGCCAGTCAGACCCCAGGAATCACAGGGACATCATCGTGGAGCACAACTGGATAATTTGTGATGACAGCCCTGAAAGGGCAGGGAGGGGGTGGGCAGACTCAGGTCTGTAGCCACCTGGGGTACATGGTGTCATCACTCAGTCCCCTTTTATCCTCCTGAGGCCACGGAGGCCAGCTGAAGTTACAACAATCCTCTAACTGGGGAGAGCAACCTGCCCCGGCAGATTCAGGATTCTGGTGAAGGCAGGGGACTCTGGGGATTAACGAGGAGACTCTCACAGGGACAGGAGGAGTCAGTGGTGAGGAAGGACCTCGCAGTCACAAGCCAGGGATGCAGCAGGATGCAGTGGAAATGGCGCAGCCGGAAAACGGCTCCAGGTTCTAATCCCCGCCTACAACTCACCAGGTAAGAAATCTGGGCATGTCTGTTAACTCTCCAAAGCCTCAGTTTCCTCATCGGTAAAATGGGAAAATACAGTAAAAACTGCACAAGGTTGTCATATATCCTAAGCAAAAAAAATGGACTGCTTAGCTCAGTGCCCCCCACACCAAATACGTTCCCGTGGATCCGGCAGAGCCAGGACCCCTGCTCTCGCCCAGTCTGTGGCTCGCACACTGTGGGACCACAGGCCAAGCACCTGGCCTTCTCTGTCTCCGTCTAGTCACCTGTATAATGGGGAATATAATTCCTGCCATTCCTATATCAAATACGACAATGGTTATGAAAATGCATTGAAAAGAATAAAAAGCAAGAAAAAGTCACGGGTTGTTTTTTAAAGAGCAGCAGGAAGCAAAAAAGAAAAAGGAGGAAGGAGAGAGAGAAAGCGAGAGAGACTAAGGCAAGGAAAGAGGTCCTGCAGGGTCGAGAGAGGCCCCAAGAGACAGGGGTTAGAAACAGAGGTTTGGAGTGGGGTTCGAACGCTGGTTTTGCTGCCGACGGGCTGTTGGACTCAGGCAAGTAATTCAGCCTCTCTGAGCCTGGTTTTCTCATGTGTGAACGGGCACACTTACGAGAAGTCACAGTGCTGCACCCCATGAGAAGCGGGTGTGTGAGCTTTAAGAAGCCCCATGAGGCCTGGCTGAGCACAGAGCAGGGAAGGTGCGCAGCCCAAGGAGCTTCTTTTCATCATTATCCTTCCTCAGGTCCCACTTCCGCCGCCTGCCCTCTCTGATGGAAAACACGCAGACTCCAGCTGCTCAGCTGCTTGGGGTTGTTACGCAAAGCCAACTTCTCATGTCCAACGGCCCAGCCAATTTACTGCGCAATGACTGTGAGCCAGGCACAGCTCGAGGCATGGGATACAGCAAAGAACAAAACCCACTCTACTTCTGCCCTCAGGGGAGGTCACACTCCAGCAGGGAGACAGGCAGTAAGCCAGGAAACGAACATGGGCTCTAGCTAGAGGATAGAAGAACTCAAGCAGACAGTATAAAGGTATAAGCACACATAAGAGAAGGATGCCGCGGAGCGCTAGCGCGGCCTCACCTGGCGTAGTCCAACCGCGGCAGCAGCAGGTAGAGCCCAATGCAGAGCACCAGGAAGACGTCCGCCGTCAGGAAGAAGGCCAGGGTGCTGTCCGTCACGTCACCGGCCCCCGCCAGGTCCACCAGCAAGGCCACGGCACTGAGGGTGCCCCCCATGGCTCCTCCTGCAGAGAGCGTGGGACCCCCCGCAGGTGGTCAGGGCGGGCCCACCCTCCCTGCCTCTCGGGCCCGCCCGCTCTGCCCCATCCTCACGTTGTCCCTGCTGAGAACGCTGCTGTTCTCACAGTACGGCGAGGAGGGTCCTGCAGCCGTGAGCTTTCTGACTCTAGGAGGGTATCCCCAGCCCAGCTCTTCTCCAAGGGGCATGGAAGAGGCTCCGGCCTGTCCAAGCACAGGCTCCCCGCTGCCTCGAGCGAGGCCAGCCGACCTGGGGAGTCCTTACCGGTTAGAAAGCCACCCAGGGGCTCATGGAGCTTACCTTGTACCCCACGGCAGCTGTGCACCATATACGTGTGAACACGCATGCACGCTCACTAACCCATACACAATCACATACACACACATAGGCTACCACAAGCTCTCACACACACCCCCACTGACACACAGTCACAAACCACACTGTCACACACACACACACACACTCAGCCACACACTCCTATATACTCACACACCATGCTACCCCCAACTCATACACACACTCGCATGCACGCAACTGCCCCACCACATGGAATGTGCTCTCCTGCCGAGGGCTTCGGCACGTGGCCCAGGTGATCACGTGGCACCACGTCTTTCTCTGCTACCTAACAGAAGAGGCAGCACAACCTAGCCGAGGGGACTCATGGGTCCAGGAGCCAAACAGACGTACATCTGATCCTTGACTCTGCCACTTGCTCGCCGTGACCTGGGGGCAACATGACTTCTTGGGACCAGAGTTTGCTCATCTGTGAAATGGGGACAATGACACCTGCCTTGCAGAGCAAGGACAGAATGAGATGATATTTAGAAAGAGCCCAGCACACAGCGGGCTTTCTACGAATGTCAGTCCCCTTCTTCACCACAATCACACCGTCACTTCTGGGAGGCAGGGCATGTGTCTTGCTTCTCTGTTGAACCCTCACAACCGTGGGTGGTCAACTGGTGCTGGCCACGAGTCAGAGCTTATACATGGTCACATGTGAGCAGATCATTACTCCTCTCAGCCTGATTATTTGCCTGGAAGATGGGACTCACACTTGTCCTGTCCCTCCCATGAGACCACAGTGGGATGGAAATGGAAACAGTGAATGGAAAAAACAATGAATACATGGACGCGTCCAATAGGATCAACACAGTAAGTGCCTGTGAACACAGGATTGCCTGGCTGCACGGATGGATTTGCCTGCGTTAGAGGATCAGGATACTGAGTCTCAAGGAGGCAAGAAGGCCACTGACTGCAAACAGCTTTGTCATTACTTGGCAGGTCTGACCAGGCACCACTTCACTGCCCATTGTTGCAGAGAGCAGAGGTGGGAGAGGGACAGTTGGGCCCTCGTCCACCACGATGCCCATCCTCACCGCCTCACCCACACTCTGACTGACACCTCTGTGGCTCTGCCGGAAACAGTCCACGGCCCTTTTTCTCTCCAACCTTCTCAATATGAGTTCTATTAGCCTGGGTGGGGCCAGAGGTTGGGATCTGAGAGGAGGGCAAAGAAATGAAAGTTAGCATAGTGATGTTTTAATTCTAGCACAGACTCTAGAATCAAAACATCTGAGTCCAATCCTCACTCTACCACTTCTATGTGTGTGACCTTCAGCAAGTCACTTAACCTCTCTGTGCCTCCGTTTCCTTATCTGTAAAATGGGGATGTTAAAACCCACCTCTTAGGGCTGTTACAAAGATTAAGAGGATCATTACAGGTAAAGCAGGACAGTGTCTGGTACTGAGAAGTGCCACATAAATCCTCTCAGATTCCCAATTAGGTGTTTGGTTATTTCTGTCCTTCCTACATCAAAACAGCAACAACAGGGTAAACTCTTTGCCAAGAGGGTGCCAACTTCTGAGAAGCTGTAATCCCCACCTGGGTGATTTGTAAGAACTAGAGTTAAACTCCATAAGACATTCCCTAGCTGCCCTGAGGAAGAGATCTTAACATCACTTCCTCTCTCTCTTCCCAACTTGTAGAGAATTTATAATATTATCATCAACAACAAACCAGGCCTCCGGGAGCTCATCCTTCATGACTCCCTACTTTTATCTCATCAGTTATGGAAATACATGCAAACGAGGGACTTAAAAAAACACCAGTACAAAACAAATGAATTGTTCCTCAGATGCCAACACACACAGAATTCACAGATGGGTTCCTCTGGATGAAAAACAATGGGGGCTGGTGAGTGGCACTGAGGCCTCTGGAAGATCGGGACACCTCGAATCTTCCAGGGTGATGGGTGCCCACTGGGAGCTGCACACGGTGGTGACAACGGCTTAGGGCCCAGGGTAATTAATGCTGAAGTGTGAGTACTAGATTTCTCCACTTTTTCAAAAATGGACTTTCTTAAAAGTGCACGGGAGAGTCTCCTTCTCTGGAAGGTTCGCAGGTGGCCAGATGAACCTGAAGGGCGCCTTGCCAACATATCGGTGTGTTTGGTCACTGGCTCCTGGAGAGATAGCCAGCAAGGTTGTTATATTGAAAAATCCTCTAGCAGGATGGAGGGAGATGAGGGGACAAGAGACCAGGATGACAGAAGGGATTAAATCCAGTGTTCAGTGGCCACTTCCCTCAGCCTAGGCATGCCCTTCTTGAAGCACTGCTAGGGACATATTGATTGTACTCAGGAAACTTAGTGATGGGTCCACTTTTATTTTACTTTACGCCCAAGGGTTTCTCTGAGGATACAGCCAGAAGCCTAATCTTATACAAAAAATGGCAAACATATTTGAGCTCACATCTGAACTCTGCTCTGTTGACAGTAAGTGTCTCCAGTGCTATGCTGAGAAGGATTTAGACGCTTAGGAGGAAAGATACAGATCGATTAGTGATGTCTGGCACTGGTGTGGGAACGGAAAGGAGATATACACTTGTCCAGGTATTTGTCATCCCTGTCACATACTATTTGGCATTATCAATTAATGGGCACAGAGCAGATTCTTCGCAAAATGCTTCTGAAGTGGGCAAATGCTTACTGCACCCCTTCACACAACATGGACATGCAGAGACACTGAACAGAGCAGCTGAGCCCCCAGTCTTGCTTTAAGGGATGGTGGTCTCCTGGGAAAGCACAGATTCTTCCTGACCCAGCTCCTTTTCATCTTGTTGAGACATTTGGGTGAGAGAACAGAATTGCTAAGGTCTAGGCAACAGGCTTCGGTTAGGATCAAAATTTTAGCTCCCAAGTCATGTCAGCAGCCCCGTAAAATGCCAAAGTTCAGGGTAACAGAGGAGTTTATTACTAGGCTATCAGCTCCTGGGAGGCTGAGTCTTGTTCATCTTTGAATCCCTGGCACATAGTAGGTCTCATAAAAATTACAGAGGAAGGAAATACAGATAGAGGGGAGAAAAGATGGGAAAAAAAGGGGGAAAAGGTAAGAGAAAGGAAAAATAACGAGAAGGAAAGGGGACAGGAGAAGGGAAAGGAGGAGAGGAGGGAGGGAAAGAAAGGAACGCTGGTTCAGGAAACGCACTTGGTAGGCAGACTGTATTTTCCAAAAGGAGCTGCAACTATGTCTCCCCTCCCATTACAGTATGATTTTCATACTCACCCACTGAGATATGTGGGTCTGTGTTTTCTCCCCGTGAATCCAGGCAGGCTTATGGCTATAGTGGAAGTGCCCCTAAATGTCTTTCAAGGCTAAGTCATAAAAGGAAATAATGCTTCTGCCTGGGCCTCTTGGGATGCTTGTTCTTGCAACCCAGAGGCCATGCTATGGGGAAGCCCAAGCAGCTGTGGTGAGGTTCACATGGAGAGAAACCCTGGCCCCAGCCCCAGTCCCAGCTGAACTTCCAGCTAACAGCCGGCACCACCACGCCAGCTGGGTGAGCACACCATCTTGAAAGTGGATCCTCCAGCTCCAGGAGAGCCATCCTGCCTGATGCCACGTGGAGCCGAGGAGGAAGGCTGTCCCTGCGAACTTCTACCCAAACTGCAGATACATGGGCCAAAGAAATGATTCTTATTGTTCTAAGGCACTAAGAAGTTTCTGGGTGCTTTGTTACACAATAATAGATCATGGAAACACAAATAACACTCATTTCTTTTTCTGGAAGGGCTACCACATGCTCACCTCTGGCTCCTTCAAATAACCCCCAGGTAGACTGACCTGCTCAGCTGTCTGGACCCCAGCTCTCACCTGATATCAGCGCCTGGGAATTCCTCATGGGGAAGGAACCAGTCATGCCGAAGATGCTGCTGTTGAAGATGGTGGAGGTGCCGCTGAGGATCGCCATGCAGACGATGGTGACGGCGAAGAAGCTGTGAGTCCAGGAGGAGGTGTCCACCTTCACCAGCACGGTCATCACCACGAAGATGGCCAGCATGACAGTCAGCGAGGCCAGCACGCGGACGTGAATCGGAACCCTGAGGCGAGGATACCAGAAGCGGTTAGAGACCCCCTCGGGCCTCCCATGCCAGGCTGGGGTCGGTGAACATTCTTAAGGGAAGCAGGTGTGCTCAGTGGCTGGGACCGTGCACTCTGCAGTCAGGAGGCCTGGGTCTGAATCCTGCCTTCCTGGCTCACAGTCCTGTGGGGACTTGGATTAGTGACTCTATCATTCCGGTTTCAGCTTCTGCATCCATACAAAAGAAAGGAGAATCAATCTACCTGAAGGTGTGGTTGTGAGGATCTCTGGCGGGGAGTGTATAGAGCCAGGCAGCAGTACCCGGCTCAGGGCAATGTTCTCAGATGCTGCTTCTTTTCATCCTGCTGTGAGGTTCAAGGACAGGAGATGAGGGCTCTTGAGGCAAGACCCCCGTTCCTCCTGCCATGGGGATGAGCTCCTGCTGGCTTTGTCTAGTGCTTAAACAGAACAACCACCCACTGGGATTCCTTCCCCCAAAACTTAGCAGTGGCAGGAAGAGAAGGGAGAAGAGAAGAAAATCATCATCATCGCTGTCGTCATCAAAGCAAACACTGAGATAGTACTTCATTTGTGCTAGGTACTCTTCTAAGTGGTTTCTAAATGCTAACTTGTTGAATTCTCACACCAGCTCCACAAAATAGGTATTCTTACCTACCCCACGTATACAGATAAGGAAACCGAGGTCACAGAGGCTGAGCAACTTGCCCAAGGTCAGTCAGCTGCCCCCAGCTGTGCTCTCAGAATGACACTCTACTGCCTCCCTGGGAATGAAGGGAACATGGGTGGCCCAGAACAGGTGGCCAGGGCAGAAGGAGGCTCCTGTGATGGTCTCAGTTGTCATGGGCAGCAGCTGACGCCAAGCTAGAGCCAGCTACCCCCATCCAGCCCCACTCCTGCATGTAAGCCTTACACCTCTCCCAGCCTCCAACCTGCCCAGACACCGTCCTGCAGGGAGAAGCAAGGAAGCCTAGCTCTCTGTGAAAGTGCATTTTTATTCCAGGGAGAGAGAACATCATCTAAAGAGGTTGTTTAAATCATCAGCTTAGACTAAGCTTTAAACCAGACTGGACGTTTAGTTAATTTTCCTGCTAACCAGTGGGTGGCGGCTGGGAGGGAGAAAATCCAGATTAGTTATACACAAATTTCTTTTGGATAAAAAAAGAAAGACATGAAAGGCAGAAAAAATATATACATACATAAAGAAGTGTGAAATGATGAGCATGAAACGCAAGAAAGGATTTCTTCAAGGTGCTTTTGTGGCCCCGGGCTTATTTGAGTTTCCTTCCTATCCTTGGCTGAAGGGAGAGCAGGTGCTGCCTGGGCTGTGTCGGGGGCAGAAGGAAGCCCGAGGAAGTGAAGGGATAGTTCAAGGTTGTGGTGTGAGGAGCTGGCATGAGGACCCAGGTCTGCTGAGCCCCAACCCATGGCTGTCTTGCTAAGGCACGTCCTCTCTGGTGTGTTCATTCCACAAATAACACTTGCCAAATACTGTGTGTCCAGCACTGGGCTGGATGCCCGGGACACAGGATAGATGAGGGACAGGCATTTTGTTCCAGTGTGCAAAGTGCTCCATCAGCAGGGCCATAGGGCATCCTGGGCACATCTGAGGGGCACAAAACCCACTCTGAGCATCTCATAGGTTTTCTGGAGGCGATACCTAAGCTGGAGTGTAAGGTATGACTGGATGTGGGTGCACATATCTTGTGAGAGAGAGCGTAGCACACTCAGGGAATTAAAATGGACTCTGGCTGCAGGTGACACTGAGAGCAGAGGACACCAGACAGACATGGAGCCCCACCCTGGAGGGCCTAGTCCAACTGATAAGTGCCAAGACTTGATCCTCAGAGTGGGGCGTGGAGTGGGCATGCAGGCTTTGTCTGCCAGCATCCCTCCCACCAAGAGCACTCCTTCCATGCCAAGGTGTCCTGCGGAGGTGGACGGTCATACTGTCCACACCAACCCATCCACAAATGAGGGCACACGACCCGGTATGGGGTGATCAGGGTGTCCCACCCATACCTCTGGCCACTGGATTGGGTTAGGGGTTAGCATGTGACCTAGGCGGGGCCAGTCAGTCATCGCTGGGACTCAAAGGTAGAGAGAAGCTGGGTGTCTGCCAGGACCGTGTTGGGGGCTGCTGGTCCCTATCTGGCCAGCTGCATGGGGAGAGGCCACATTTGAGATGAAGCCAAGTAGGCACACACAGAGCCCAGGGCCGGCGGATGAGAAGGACGTTTGTACTCCCCTAGATCCAGCAACGGAGGCAGCCCTGACTTTAATTTTCTAAGGAAAGAATGAGAAAATCTTTTTTGTGTCTCTTTCCTTTGTTACCAAGAGTGCCAACCAACACGTAGAGGCACATCAGGGTTTCCACGTGGGGAGCAACATAGAGACTCCGCCTCTGAGCAACGGGTGTCCTGCCCTCCTGCCCTCCCCTCTTACCAGGAAGCAGGTTGCAAGTGACAGGTGATTGATTAACACCTCCCAAGAACAGCCTTCAGCCAATGATGGGGAAGTGGGTGGATAAATACCCCAGCTCCCACCCCCTCAGGTGTGTGTTCCATACTGGCTGCCAGAGTTCTGAGCAGCTGAAGCTTGGTCACCTTCTATGGGAGCTGGCTTGATAAGGCTTCTTTTCTTGGCTGCCATCCCTTCCCAGTCTCCCCCCTTCTCCTACTGTGGCCACCCAAATAAACTACCTGCACTTGAATCCTTGTTCCAGGGTCTGTTTCTGAGAAACTCCACATCAAGACACATCTTCCCAGGGTCTGCAGGGGACTTGGCCTGGGCAGGAGCTGGTGGGCAGTCAGGTGAGCACCGGGACCCCAGGGGCCCCTGAGTATCTATTTTAAATGCACACCAGGTGCCCTGAAGGCTGGTGGTCAGGCCTTACTCTGATGCTCAGGGTGATGCTACACACTCAACCCTGTCACACAGTCCCCCCGCCCCGCAACTCTCCCCCAGGAGCTGGAGCTTCCCCACCCACCCCAAAGATAAGAGCCACAGGGGCACAGAGCCTGAGTCCAGAGACAGAAACCCTGCCAAGTCTGCCACCAATTCACTGTGTGACCCCAGGCAAATATTCAACCTTTCTGGGTCTCAGTTTCCTTGAAAAAGAAGAGGTGGGACAAGAAAAAGTTCAGGTTTCTTCCAGTTTATGCTTCTAAATCTGAAAAAATTCAAGTGGAGAGAAAGGCTGGGGACTAATGCCCCAAAGTTTTAGCAGTTCCTTGGGGCAAGAAGAAGGCAAAGGACAGAGCAGGAGACATGAGAAGCAGCACAGGGACAGGGCCCCATCTCGTTCTCACCCTCAGGGCTGGCATAGGGGCTGGCAGGCACCTGGTAAACACCTGCTGGATGCACAAATTGATAACTAAGGGGTCCCAGCAGTGCACGCTGGGCCTCAAGCTCCCCTTCACGCTCTGCTTTTTGACCCCCTCAGCATGGCAGGGAGACAGCTGGAAACAGCAGCAGCGATCCCAGCCAGCCTTGGGAATGGCCTCTGTCTCCAACCACCTCCTCCCAGATGCAACGCAGGAAAGGTCCACCCCAGCAACGCTGCTGGCATCCCAGAAGCTCTCCGTGCCTGTCAAAACAGGGTAAGTAGTTGCCTGAACAGGAAAGTTGCTTTGGAGAGAGCTGGGGGACTTCTTACCCAGGCACCCCCAGGGCAGGGAGAGGAGGGCAGAGGGAGAGGGGAGGAGGTAAACACCAAATGCATTACAAAAGCAACGCAGCTCCCAGCTCTGCCTCTGCCCCCCACCCCCCCACATCCCTCACCTGCACAGGTCTCCTCCTCGCCAGCCAGTTGCCAGCTGCAGAACCCATTCTCAGCTGGAGCTCCCCTGCAGGGGCTCCAAGCCCTCAGGGATCTTGCCTGGGGCTATTGTCAATGCTTGTAAAGCTTTATAAAATGTGCCCCGTGCAAGCCCGCCCCACATCCACTAACGGGGGCACGCTGCCTTACTCTCTGCTTCTTCCACCTGGACAGCAGCCCACGGGGTGGTAACACTGTTGGGATTTTAGGGGAAGTCTAGACAAGTGCTGCCCTAGGCTTGGTGGCTCTGCTCTGGCACAGGGGACGTCTGAAGTGACAGCTCCAGCCCTGGGACCCTGGGGCAGGTCATACTGATAGGCGATTCTTGCAGAGGGCTGCCACATGTACCCAGGCTGCCAGCTTCCCTCCCTTGCTCACGAGGGCTCAGGACCCCAGGGGACTGATTTCTTCGTAAGTCTCCAAAATGTAAATCCTCCTCATAAGTATTTATGATGCTACAGATTTAACATAATAAAACACTTGGCGATTATGGATGAGCCAGTTAGAGAAAGCCAGGGTTCTCCAGGAGGGGAGAAAAGGGGACATTTCAATCTCGCACATTAAATAAAAAACAACTTAGCTCCAAACCATCTTCCCACAGTCCAGAAACAGGCAGAGGCTGGGAGCATTTTCCACATGGCCCTCACGACTCTCCTGGAGCCGGTAAAGGGCACAGGCAGGCCCTGGGGTGGGCAGGACCCTTCTGGAGGATGCCCTGTAACACTGAGCCCTCAGAGCCAGCTCCCAGCCATCCTCGGGAGGGCAGCGCCCACTGCAGACAGACCCAGACCTTCTTCACCACCTCCTTCCCTCCAGTAGCCCGAGGTCAGGGCAGAAATGGGCTCTCGCTTATAAGGTCTGAGATGCGGCTCTGGCTGCAGGGAGGGGTCCTGTGAAGCTGGAGAACTAGGAGGCAGGGGGCCCAGAGGTTCCAAGCACAGATGTGGGGGAGAAGGGTCCCACTTCCAATCCTGGCTCCAACCTCTTAATGGCCACATGACCTTGGGCAGGTCACCTCTGTCGGCCTGTTTTCCCATCTGTAAAACAGGGGAATAAACTTGCTGCTCTTGGCCACTGCAGATTAAAGGAGAGAATGCCTCCGAGGGCTATGAGTGCTCGGAATGCTAATTAAGATGATCAGAGATTATTCGCCCAGGGTCCTGAGGCTGGGCCTTCCCTGCCGCTGCTGTTCCCCGGTCCCGGCTGGCTTCCAGCCTGCTGGACCTTACGACCACAGAGCGGGCAGTGCCAGGTAAGACACCAGCTCAGGCCGGCCCTTCCTGGCACTGTGGTCCTGCGCACATCTCCTGACCTCCACTTTGGACAGAGGATCATGAGAGGGGCCTGGAAAGGAGACAGGGTGGTGAGAGGCCGAGGGACTGCCCACCGCCATGGCTCTGTCACCTCTTCCTTGTCGTCCTCTTCTTGCATGCCCTTCCTTTCCTCATGCCTTCTCTTCTGAGTCACTGCCAGGGACCCAGCTCTACCCTGCTCACAACTCCATTCCCTGCCTCCTTCTGGGCGGGATCTCTGGAGGCTGCATTCCTCCTGCCAGGACACTGACCGTAGCCCTGTGTGCCAGGGACAGGCATGAGCAGGCAGGTTAGGGGCCAGCTGGCTTTCGGCCCCCAGGCCGTCTCAGACCATTCTCCCTCTTGCTCGTCCAGCCTTCACTTTGGTTTTAAGAGGCGTGCAAAATTCTTTGACATTCCTTCCATTGAAAGGTGGGGTCCCTGGTCCCTTAAAACAGAGTGGGCAGAAGGGACGGTATGGGACTGCAGAGACTAGGTTACCAAAACCATGCAGCTCTGCCTTGCTCTCTTGGAGCACCTGCTCCTCAGCCACAACATGAAAAGTCCTGCTACCTGAGGCCAACCTGCGAGAGACTGAGGGGAGGGACAGAGATAGACAGAGAGAGAGGTGCCCCGCGGAGGCCCCAGCTGTCTACAGCCGCATGAGAGAGGGCCAACCAGAGCTGCCGGCTGAGCCTGCTGACTCCCAGAACCATGAGAGATAGTGGTAGTGTTTTCAGCCACCATGCTCTGGGATCATTTTTCTGCAACAACAGATCATTGGAATAACCCCACAAAATAAAATGTTTGGAAAGACTGGCCTATTCAGGCTTAGCACACCTGAGGCACATGCGCTGCCCTCTCTCCTCCTGGACTCAGAACAGACATCAATAATCAATCACAGCACACTCCCTGAGGTCAGACCTGCCGAAGAATCCTGTTCAAGCAGAGATCCAGGTAGTCACTACAAACTGAGCAGGGTTGGGTAAAACAGGTTTGCCACCAGTGACCTAAGGTTTCAGTAGGCAGTGCCCAAGAGATGCCCAAGTTTATGAATCACAACGCAGCTACCTTTATCAGCTAATGATAGCTTAGGGGAAATGCAGGCAAAGTAGCTCAGGCTGTTACCCCTGTAAACCTAAATGGAGAATGGATGGCACCAGTCACCCAGTGGGGTGAAAGGGCCACGGGCTATCTCCTAAATCACTCCTTCTTCCACAGTGCATCCCACCCTTCACAAATGCTGTGTCAGAAGTCACCCACTGACCACCCCCATAGGTGGTCGACTCATGAGCTGCTGTTACCAGCTTGGCACTGAACATTGGGTGACCCATTCCCATATAGTGAGAACCAGGCTGGTGGGGTGCCAGCCTCTTAACTTCCGGCTCTGATTTTTTTTTTTTTTTTTTTTTTTTGGCCGCTCCACGTGGCATGTGGGATCTTAGTTCCCTGACAGACCAGGGATCAAATCCATGCCCCCTGCGTTGGAAGCACAGAGTCCTAACCATTGGACCACCAGGGAAGACCCCAGGCTCTTAACTTTCTACGGCTCTCAGAAAGGCTTGGAAGACCAGCCTCCACAAACCTTGCTCCCCGGGCCCCACCCACCACCCATGGTGTCCCTGCGGCCCAGGCAGCTGTTGACAGTCAGCTCTGACCCCATGTGGCAGCGTGCGGCTCCCTGACCAGGCATTCCATAGGCAGGGCCCCAGGTAAGCGATCTGACTCTCAGTCTTCACGGAGGAGTCTGAACTGCCTGCTTCCTACTTCAGTGGGCACATGTAAGCCAGCAGAAGAGAAGCAACTGTGGACCAAAGGGGAGCGGATGAGGCTGGAGGTGAAGGTCAGGGGCCTCGGAGAGGGAGGAAGGTGGCCTACCTGTTGACAAGCAGGAAATTCACCAGGAGGCACAGCACGGAGGGTACAGTGGAGGCAATGGCCAGGTAGCTCTCAAAGTAGTTCTGCAATCACAGAAGTGAGGAGTCTGCTGAGGTCACTCAGGATGGAGGGGAGGGGCCCCACCTGAGAGCATGGACAGGGCCCCTCTTGGTGGGTCTTCTCCCCACTGTCTTTAGACACCTACGAGTGATGGGTAAGTCCACCCCGAGATGGCATGGTCTTGCCCCATCTCTAACCTAAGACCGCTCACTCGGTCACACAACAGATACCAGCAATGAGCTGTGCTAAGTGCTGGGGACATAAGGAAGGGTAGGACTTTGTCCCTGCGCTAACACTCTGCAGCCCATGCTCCCACCCATCCTACCTGTTCCACCCATGTCTGAGGCAATGGAGACAGGACTTGATGTATGTTTACAAAGAAAAATTTTATCCTGTCGTCTTAGCCCATTGTCAAACTTCAGAGACACCCAGATGGGTTTTGTTATGACTCATCCCCATTCTCACATTCTCGCAACCAAGTGAGGCCTCTTAGAAATACATGGGGCCCTGATCCTTGCAGAGAAACTCTGTTCCGACTCTGGATTTGCTCCTTCAATAGAGCTGCTACCCAAGGTCAAAGCCACTTTGGGAAGTGGCTCTTAGTCTGGCCAAGATGAGGAAAAAGGGCGTTTTCCTGGAAGTAGCTCGACAGTATTACAGACAAAGAGTGCATGAGACCACAGAAAAGACGAAGATTCCTGATTATAATGTGCTGCAACTTTCAGCTGAAGAAGCTGAGTGGCAACTGTATGCATTTTTCAAAGCTCAGGGAATTGTCCACTCACTAGGGTAGATTTTACTGAGTGTACCTCATCCCTCAATATACGTGTCGAACAAAAAGCCAAAACACTGGAAAGGCTGACACATCTTGGCTTTGGTCCTTTTATGTCAAACCGTGAACCCCAGGTCAGTATTGACAATGGGTTCTAAGCCGTGAAAACAGCTTCCATGTATTAAGCATACCGTGTGCAAGTACAAGGGCTTTATACGAATGATATTCTTTACCCTAAAAAATAAAAAAGCTGTGAGTACTCTGGAAAGTTTACAAAATTGAACTTAACTGGGGAACTATTTTGAGTACAGACGTGCCAAGTACCAAGAGCAATGTGTGCAAAAATCTTGCCAATGTGCAAAGAGCTCGGGCAATTGTAGGATCTCTGCAGAGTTTAAGACATGCTTCTTCCCTGTTAAGAACGGGGTGTCCCATTGAGAGTGTACGATAGAGTGTGAGGTTTTTTAATGTCTCAAAACACCGTAGGAAGAGCTGTCAGAATTCTGGGGGGGGGGTTGTTGTCAAATCAGTGGTAGCAGCAGTGAGTTCTAAGGGAGTTCTGGGTAGGGAAGTAGACGAGGGGGCTGAGTCCTGGAGAGAGTGGGAATGAATATGGTTTGGGGAGAAGATCCCAGAGGAGGTGGGATTTGCGTCAGACCTTAAAAGGGAGGGTAAGATCTTTCCTTTCTGGGAGAGTCTGACTGCAATGTGGAGGCCAAGAAAGAAAGATGTCATAATGGGCCACTTCTAGTCTGAAGCACAGACCGTTTCCACAGTCTGTTTTTAAGGCTGCAGAGTGCTTTGTGGTCTCTGAAATCTACACCCTGAATATAAGATTGTGATGGCCTTGCAATTAAAATGATAATCACAGCTACTGTGGTCCATCAACCATGAGCCTCAGAAATAGCCTTCCTCCTTTGAGGGACCACCTCACGTCCTAGCCTGATGGGTTCAGTGGAGCCTGGACTGGTCCGAGGCACTCAGTCAATTACGCCTTGACATAGTGGCTGGGCGTAGGTGAGGCCAGGCAGGTGCTGGGTGGTTGGAAGCAATGGAAAGGGGCCCCAAGGAAGAGACAGCTGCAGGTGGGGGCCAGGACTGCCCTAAATCTGAGTTCCTCATGACAGTCTTCCTTCAGTGGCTGTTCATTTTGTGGCAAATCTATAAACGGCCATCACGTGGGATGCAGAAGCTCTGTCTTTGTTTTTTCAAGCAGGCTCAGGTTGCTTGAACATTTTAGGAATGGGGATTTTCTAGGTAATTGAATGTTCTGGTTTGTTGATATTTAAGCAGAAGAAGTTCCTTTTAATGTTGGAAAAGCTTTTTAAATATTGACAACTGGGTAAGGCTAGGACTTCCTTTCTGTTGATTGAGCCCATTTCTCTGCTTTACAAAGGGCACAGGGTGGGGCGCAGAGGCAGGGGAAGAATGGACTTGACCCTGGGTCATCTTTCTACTGGTTCAGATCTGGGATCTGTGGTTAGTGGCACAGGTGGACTCAGCACATCCCACAGAGCTTTTTTTTTTTTTAAAAAAAACTTAATTCCTGATATAAACATGTGGTGGTTTTTACTTATTTGCTGCTTTTGCTTATAAGCAGAGCTCTAGCAAAATGAGGTGTGGTGGGCAGGCTCTTAGGGTGGCCCCCATGATCCCAGCCTCCTGTGTTCATGCCCTTGTATCATCCCCTCTGCTGAGTGTGGCTGGGACCTGCCTGGACTTGCTTCTAACTGACAGAACACGGCAAAGGTGACGGGTATACACAATTATGTGGACAGGATTACGTTACATGAGGTGGTGGTATCCATCTTGCTGGACTCTTTTTTTCCTCCCTTGATGGCTTGGAGAAGGCAGGGGGCCAGGCTAAGGAAACCCACGTGGCAAGGACTGCAGGTGACCCCTAGTCGCTGAGAGTGGTTTCTGGCCAATACCCAGCAAGAAACTGAAGCTCTCAGTCCTACAACCGCAAGGAACTGAGTTCTGCCAACAACCCAAGTAAACCTGGAAGTGATCCTTCTCCAGTTGAGCCTCCAGTGAGACTGCAGCCTTGGCTAACCCCTTCCTGCAGCCATGTGAGACCCTGAGCAGAAGACTGGGTTAGGCTGTACCCAGACTCCTGGCCTACAGATACTGTGAGATAATAAACGTGTGTTGTTGTAAGCTGCTAAGTTGGTAGTATTCTGTTCTGCAGCAGTAGATTCCTATTTAGTGAGGGTTTGGGATAGCTGAGTTCCTAGTAACAGGGGTTTTTCTGAATATCGCAGCCTTCCTGTTGCAATTTAAATTCAGTTCCTTGATGAAGGCAGAGAGAGCCGACCATGATTTTATTCAACTTCTTGCCAGACATGAGGACCAACGTGCCTGCCCACGAGGGGAACGAAGGTTATGCTTGACGACCACATCAGTCCTCCTAGCCTTTCCTCTCCAAATCCTTCGCTAAAATTAGGATCATTTTTGCAAGCAGCATCCACTGATTTCAAGAAACTGGACTTAGTGTATGTGCCACTCCAGATCTGCTCACCTCACCTGCCCCTTAGGCCATTTGCCTTGCTACTTGGTCCCACGTGGTCATAAAGCCACTGCCGCCACCAGCAGGGGGCGCCAGCTGCCAAGAAGAGACCCCTGAGCCTGCGTACTGCTTGGGCTGGGCTGTGCTCCCTGAGGCTCTTGCTCCCTGGGTGGCTCTGGGAGGGGCCGGGTGACCCTCTCTGAAGGGTGGGGGAGGCAAAGCCCCACCCACAAGGTAGGCTTCAACCAATGAGAGGAGATGGGAAGGAGACTAGAGACACATTGCTTGTCTTTCTTTCCTCACCCCCCTCCACCACATCTGTTCTAAAATGTGGTGGCTCCACGTGGCTCCTCGGGAGACATCCCGTGTGCCTGAGCAAGCAGCTGTGTTTAGTTGCAAAGCTGTGGCCAGTGCAGTGATACCACAGCCTGTATCTGCCTCTTCCATCCCCGCCTCACTCCCCTTTCCGTCACTCTTACTTCCCGAGGACTGCGCTCCCCACGGAGTATCACAGGTAAGGTGCTGCCTCAGGCTCCTTTCTAAAAACATCCAACAGCAAAGGCCCTATGTTCAATTCTCCATCCCACACATCGCAGACTTGCAGCTGGTACTCACTTCCTGGGTTCGTCTCATTTGCTTCCAAGGCCTGTTGAGGTTACCCTCTCCCATTTTACTCAAGGAAATGTGAAGACATCTGAATACTGGTTCAAATGCATTGCAGTCAGAATGGTAACAGTGCTGCCCCCTCCGAAGAAATCTGAAATCGCCATCCCACAGGGTGATTTTACGTAATGCAATGTTTGGGGATAATTCACACCATGGTTCACCTCCACTTGGGACCCATTCCTGAGAGTTCCCTCAAAAGGCTCTGTTGTTATTTATCCCACCAGGCGCCTTGCAACAAGTCTGCAGCCTCTACCTCCAGAGGTAAACCCGACGACACCAAGGACTCCGGTCTTGGAGGAGTGAGGAGGGCAATGGCACTGGGCCCCCTCCTATGACAGTGGAGGCTGCTCTGTGCACAACCCCAGGGGGCACCAGCCACGTGGACGGCGACATGAATGGAGCTCCGCAGAGCTGTGCAGCATGGCAGCCCTGTTTACACAGCTCATGGGGGTCAGTTTGGGCCTGACATAATTGCAGGTGGGAGACCGTATCTGATTCAGGAAGAAGGCAGGGCTGGAAGGTGGGTGGATGTAGCAGGGCAGGACCTTATGAGATGATGAAAGGTCCCCAAGTAGGTTTGTCTACCAGAGGAGGCGGGAGACCCAGAGGCTGGTAATCCCACAGCCCTCAGCCTGGCTGAGTGGCCACTGTCCATGCACATCAGCATCCCTTCCTGTTCTACCCACTCCTTTGTTCACTGTGTGCCCAACGTGGTGCTGGTGGTTTGGCGTATAAAATAGACAAGAGGGCTTCCCTGGTGGCGCAGTGGTTGAGAGTCCGCCTGCCGATGCAGGGGACATGGGTTCGTGCCCCAGTCTGGGAAGATCCCACATGCCACGGAGCGGCTGGGCCCGTGAGCCATGGCCGCTGGGCCTGCGCGTCCGGAGCCTGTGCTCCACAACGGGAGAGGCCACAGCAGTGAGAGGCCCGTGTACCGCAAAAAAAAAAAAAAAAAAAAAAAATAGACAAGAAAGGGTGCCTGATGCTCTTAGGCAGCACGTAGTCTGGTGTAACCCTACAGCTGTAGAACAATGGATACAAGGGATGGGAGGGGAGGGAAGGAGGGAGTTTGGGGGGGGCTTCCCATAGGAGGCCATCCATCTTGGACTGTAGCCTGAAAGATGGGGGGAAGTTTGCCAGACAGATATGGGGAGGGGCTGCTGGTGGAGAGAGAAATGGCATTCCAAGAGGTGGGAAGAGCACATGCAAAGGCAGGGATGGATGCTTCTTTGCCACTTAGGACTCTAACCTCAGCTCATCCGTCGGAACAGACCACCCTGAGGCTTTCCTCAGCATCCACAGGAATCTACTGCACTGAGACAGAAAGGCACCCTGTGATCCATTCAATCCAAACACAGGGCAGAGAGGCAGGAATGCAGCCACAGCACCTGCCCCTCCCCCTCGGGGTGCTGAGGAGAGAGAGCGGCCCCACCATTCTAAATTCTCCAACTCAGTGTGAGGCGAGCCCAGCTCTGAGGAACAAAGAGGAAAACTTCTGCTCCTTGAATGTCTAGTCTGATCCCCCTGCCCTCCAGTATCTCCCCTGCACTGTGCAATTACCTAGGGCTCGGCGTCTGGCAGAGGTAACATCAAAGGTCCTCTTTGGCACTTGCCAGGTAATCCAATGGACACGGAAGCCCTGCACAGTACCAGGTTATTGACATTTGAACAAAACTGCTTACATGTGGCCTGCACAGACCCCAGTCCATTTGCTCTTAACTCAGCCTGTAAGAGCAAGTCAGAATTAGGATTGCTCCCATTTTACAGATAAGAAGCTTGAGGCTAACAGAGGTGGATGAATTGCACAGAGGTGCACATTTGGAGAGTGCTGGTGGCAGGCTTTTCTGATGCGGGGCAGGGGTGGGATGGGGAGATCGTTATCATCTCTCCACAACGTAAGAGCCGCTGTAGCTGAGGCCGCCTGCCTCACAGTCACACACACCCAAACACCGTCACTGGGATTACAGCATGTCACTGGCTGCCCCAGAGGCCGGGACTGGCAGCCCACATGCCTTCCCAGCAGTGAGCTGGGACCAGCCCGCGGGATCAAAGTTTCCATGAGGGTGGCGTCTTCCCTCTGCCCCAGCCAGCAAATGAGGGGGCTTGAGTTCTCCCCTCTGCCTGTTAACTCTCTCTTTTCCTTAAACCCCACCGTCCATTCCCTTGTGCATTTTCCTCAGGCCTGTAGATCGGAGTAGCAGTAAAAAGCACACACAAAAAAATAAAGGTTGAGAGAGAAGCCCTCACTACTGTCAGCCACCGAAATGGATGGACACGGTCTGCTGCTAAGCACAGGCCATGTGAAGGAGGACACTGTAGTTGGGAAGCACTGGGCAGGCTTCCAGCTTCTCTCCTGACCATGCAAACCCCAGCAGAACACCCCAGGACGAGTGGGGGCGGGGATCAAAACTCAGAGTGTGGACAGAGCCCGCCCAGGGGCGCTAGGTGCCAGGGGCCCCCAGGTGGCAGGTCGGTGTGGAGCAGCCCTGTGGCTGGGGCACAGGGCATTGATCCACTTGCAGTGGAGAGGAAGAAACCATTTCCGTCCATGACCCTCTAGCCCAGCTTGTGAACACCAGGAAGGGGGAGAGATGCTCCTCAAACACAATCTAAAAACCCAGCAGAGCCAGCTGGCCAGATGTGAGGCGCATTTTACGTCGGGCAGCATTTCCTCTCCTCCACGCTGAGAGGCTCCGTGCTAAGCATCTCTTCTGGAAGAATTTAATTCTGAGCTCAGAGTCCAGGGAAAGAGGTTTCTTCAGGCAGGGAGGCCCCAAAATGAGCCCGTTTATCTCTGGCAGGCCCTGGGTAAGCTTCCTCTCCCCCGAATGCCATTTGCACACTTTGAAATAAGTGCAGCAAATTAGTCACGAGCCGCGGCCAGCTAGCTTGGGGCCGGCCGCCCAGTGGCTTCTGAGAGGCAGCTTTGCGTGGCCCCCACCTCAAGAGCACGGTGGAGGCAGCTGGGCTCCTGCGGGGCGAGAAAAAGCGATTCAAGCCTGGGGGGTGGCAGCTCGAGGCAGCAAAGCGTTACCTGGATCACAGGAGCATGAAATTAGCAGCAGCGAGCAGGCTGGAGCCAAGAATAGCTTGCCATTGCAAACTTGCTGCCTTCGGACAGCCCAGAGCTGAGTTCTGTGTCTGGGATGCTGCAGGGGAAGCGTCTCCACCTTGGCACTGGTGACAGTCACTCCTGGGCAGGCCAAGAAGTGAGCAGAGAGCTGCTGTCCCCGTGAGGGGTGCAGGTGGCGTTCTGTCTGTGGGTTCTAAGGCCCCCTGTTTGGGGCACCGGCCTCAGAAAACTAAGGGGTTTGTGGCTGGGGGCCTGGATGAGCAGGGAGGGCTGGCTAGGCAGGGAGGGAGGGGCAATGCCTGTTCCAGGGCTCAGAGAGGTGAGGGAAACAGGAGCCCAGATCCACCAAGGTGTGATGGGGTAGCCAGGGGCCCAACGGCACAACAAAGCTGGGGTCAGAGCCAGACAGGTAAGGCCCAGAAAGATGACCCAGCCACTCCAAGGAAAGAAGGCCCCATGAGATCTTTGCATGCTGTTCTAACATCAGCCCTGATGCTTGGCCTGAGCATGGACTCTCAGGCCTTCTCCAGGCCCAGACACTCCCTGGGGCCACTATAAATCTGGCTCTTCAATAGCTTGGAAGCCCTCCTCAGCCTGTGATCTTTTTTCACACCTCCTTTGGAACTCCTGCCAGAGGATAAGCAAAGTTCCTGAGGTTTTCTGGAATGAGCCTCCCTGCCCTCCCTCCCCTCTGTGTAAAGCTTTCCAGGGCAAGAAGGTGCTCTTCCTCCACCACGAACCCTCACCTTCCTCACCTGCATTTCCTCTCTCTCTCCCTCACTGCTGCCCCCTCCTACTCTTCTGCCTAAGAGGCTCACTCAGGTCTCCCTTGGGCTAAGAAAAAAAACCTCTTTGACTTCACTGTCTTTGGCCAGCAGGCCCTTCCTTCCTTTCACTCCAAACTCCCTCAAAATGCAGCGTCTGCCCTCACTGTGAATGCCTTACCCGCTCCTGGGTGGCTCCAGGGAAAGACTCCTTCAAGGGGTCCTCTTTGCAGCCCACCCATAACCACGGCCTGGTCTGAGCCCTCAGGCTCTTGTCACCACATGCCACCCACTATAATGGGCTGAACTGTGTCCCCCCCAAATTCACGTCAACACAGAATCTCAAATGCGACCTGGTTTGGAAATAGGGTCTTTGCAGGTATAATTAGTTAAGACGAGGTCACACTGGATCAGAGTAAGCCCTAAATCCAAGGACCAGTGTCCTTACAAGAAGGAGAGGGCACAGAGACAGACACACAGGGAGGGCGCCCAGTGAACGCAGAGGCCGAGACCGGAGTTGTGCTGCCACAGGCCAAGGGAAGCCAAGGCTCGCTGGGAGCCCCTGGAACCTGGAAGAGGCAAGATTCTTCCCAGAGTCTTTGTGGGGGGTAGAGGGGGAGCACGGTCCTGCTGGAGCCTTGCTTTTGGACTTCTAGCCTCCAGAACTGTGAGAATAAAATTCCTGCTGCTCTACACCACGTGGGTTGTGGTAGCTTATTAATGGAACAGCCACGAGAAACCACTGCACCTCCCCTCCAGCGCCCCCTCCTGGACTCACGGGCCACCTCCAGGCCCCCTCCTCGGCGGCTCAGTCCCCTGCACTCTCTGCCATCGGAGGGTCCTCATTAGCTCCCTCCTTCCTGTGCTACAGCCCTGCCCAGGGAGTTCATCCCCCAGCTCTGACGGCGTCACTCGCTGACTCCAGAACACTTTCCGCTGCCAGCTGGCCATCCCGCCTGGGTGGCCTGCTGAGCCCAAGCTCCAAGCTCCCAAATCAGAGGCCTTCAAGAGAACCCACAAGACCCGAGGCCGCATGGTTCCTCCCTCCTTTTCTCAGTGTCCTCCCTTCAAAGTTTCCTCGGTTTCCCTTTCACCCTCACCCCAGCTCCATGATTTGCCGCCCCCCCACCCCCGCCGCGTACCCATCACCTGACTGCAGCTCACGTCCACTCCCCCGGGTCCCAGCTCTCCCCTCGCCTTTGCTCAGCTCCCTCCTCCGCCCACAGCCCCTCACCCACAAGCCAAGCCCATTTGTCCTGTGCTTGTCTGCCTCAAAGGGCCCAGCAGCGACACCCCCTCCGCCAGTAGCCTGGCCTCCTGGCCCCTCCTTGGAGCTCCTCATGTACTGTCCCCCTCTCTTTTGGACCTTTCTCAGGCTCCAGTTTGGTTAAATGATGGGGCACGTGGGGGTGAGGGAGGCTAACAGGTGCTCCCATGTAGCAGGCTGCAGAGGGGTGTTTATCCCAGACGGTACTAGGGAGCTATGGAAGGCCTCTGAGCAGCAAAACCACATGACCAGTGCCAGGTCTAGCGGGTCGCCTGGCAGGAGCGGGTGGCAGGGGCTATGCATTTATCCACTCATTCATTCATTCAAGAAATGATAAAGGTAGTCGATCCCCAAAGCTCACTCACTTACTCAACAAGTAATGGCCGAGCCCCTGCTATTTGCCCAACGTGTGCTGGAGCTGGGGTACTCTAGTGAGGGCGGCAAAAAATGAGGAAGCAACAAGTTTTAAAAAAAGACTGCAAGTTATAACATATGGGATAAAAAGGAAAACCAAATAAGGGGGTAAAATAGAGCCTAGTGGGGGATTGATGTTAGAGAGGGTAGTGAGATGCTAATGTGTGAACAGAGACCCAAGGATAAGCTGTGTGACGGGTGAGGAGAAAAGCTTTCTGGACAGAGGGAACAGCAGACAGCTGGCTCTGCGGCATGAATGAGCTTGGTGTGTTCAAGCAACTGAAAAACCAGGGTGATTCTGGAATCCAGGGAGCGAGGGAGAGAGGAGGGGACTAGGCTGGGGGTATGGGCAGGGCCTGGGCGTCCAGGCTGGGGTTGGAGTTTTGGATGTGGGATTCTAAACAGCTGAGAAACGTGGTACAGGCACCCATTCACCAAGCCCCCACCACATGGTGCTGTTCCGAGTGTTCATCACGTCTTTGCTCCCTCTATGTTGCAGAGGAGGACACTGAGGCTCAGAGAGGTCGGGTACTTGCCCAAAGTCACATAGCTCAGACCCAGTCCCCCGTCCCCTTACCTGGCGCAGTGGACAGCTTCTCTGTTTTGTCTTAAAGAGACCACTTCTGCAGCCTCCATGGAGAATCGACTGAAGGGGGCGCCCTGGGGGCCAGCGAGGCTGAGACTGTGGAGGGGAGAACTGGAGGGACTGAGACGTTTCAGAGGTAGAATTGACAAGACTTGCTAGTGGGCTGAAGGTGGGGGTGGAAAGACAGAGGGAAATAAAGGTAACGCCTCAGTTTCAGGCTTGAGCAACTCGACTGGGCAGGGGTAGGGAAGGAAGTCTGCTCCGGTGTAGTCTGAGCGTGCGGGTAAAATAATGACCCCACAGTGAGATTCCAACCCCCTGAATACGGGACCACGGCGTCTAATCCTGGGACGTCGGTCTTCCTCCCGTGCCCTCTCCCCGCCAGCAGTCCAGCACTGACACGTGACTGGCCCTCTACAAATGCTTATTGATTAACTCATCACTCTGCTCATATTTATTGAGCCCTATAGCTATTAACAGGGGATCCAGTCCAAGTTCCTGCTTTCGTGGAACTGATGTTCTGGTCAAGCAGACAGCTGGCAAATGCATAAACAAACAGACAACATGTCACGCAGTGATAAGTGTTACGAAGAGAAATTAAGCCAGGTAGGCACCTCTACAACGGATCTCACAACGCTCGTAGGGGGAGAACCACAAGGGAGCGGCTAGTCCTGGCAAAAGACTGGCCTGGGGACAAATCTGCCCACCCTCTTTCTTTGTAAATACTGGAAAATAGTTGCACCCCTGTGCTTACGAATTATCCACAGTGGCTTTCACTCTACAAGGGCAGAGCTGAGTACCTGTTAAACAGGGATCCTGTGGCCCGCAAAACCTAAAACATTTACCCTCTGGCCCTTTAGAAAATGTTTGCCAGCCTCGATCTAGTTTCTTAAATAAGGTAATGGAGCCCTAAGTTACCCCGCAAATTTGACAAAGAGTCAGAAACAATCCAGCTCTCCTGAGCCCCAGGTTTTTCCACCACGCAGGGTGAGCGCGGAAAATGGCAACATCACTTCCGTCAACCTTCCACCCCACCTTCGCCAGGTCCCTGACCAGGGGCAAGCAGGCCTTGGATCTTCATCTTTATGTGCCCCCTACGCACCCTCAGGCTGGAATCTTAGTAGGCAGGGAGATGGCTCAGAAACAGGTAGAGGGAAAGGTCAGAGAAACAGGGAGCCTGTAAATCCACACACAACCTCTGCGGGGTGAGAGCTGATTCAGGGCTCGGTCCCTGCTGATGCTCGGCCAGCCTGTCCTTCCTCTTCTGCAGCCTGATCATGTGGCCAGGGCAAGGAGGAAGAGGCCTTCCAAGGAAATTCCCCACCTACCCTCAGCTTCTGCAGCCCCCAGAGGGCTGACACACATCAGCAACCCAGGGCTGATGGCTGGGGACAGGGACCAGGCCCTGTGGCATGTGCCTAAAGAGGAAGTGGTAGACAAAAAACCAAAACACAAGCAAAAAAAATGAGGTGGCCTGGCAGTGCTCCAGCTGCTCTCTGTAGAAGGAAACCCAGGAGCACAACCAGGAAGAGGCAGTCCTGAGCAGAGCCAGCTGCACTTCCTCACCCAACATGCCCTCTCCTCTACAGGGAGGCTATTTTTCTCTGGGGGTTCATGTGGGCAGAAACCACAGGCTGCTACAGGCCTCAGATGCATGTGTGCCTGCGTGTGTGTGCACACACGAGACTTCCAAGAGGGCCTCCCAGGTCGCTGCTGCCACCACAGATCCCTCCCAGATTATGGCCCTGTAATGAAGGCGCCCGGCAAAGACTACAGTTTGGTTCTGCTCTCCGGGTACTCGAGATGATCAATCACATTGAGAAGACACTGGAGCACGTAAGGCCCAGGCCGTGTTCTAATTTGTCGAGGAAATCACCTCTACACTCTAAGGATGTGTGCAGGAAGAAACAAAACCGAAGGCAGAAGGGGAGCGAGCGATAGCCTGGGAGGGCCAGGGAGCGGGGCGCAGCCGTGGACAGGGGCCCTGAGCACACAGGGAGAAAATAAAAAGAGAAGTCGAGGCCACTGAAGGCATGACTGACAGCGTTTCAGGTCGGGCTTTTTCTCTCCCTCTGCAGGACACAGCAAGAGCTAAAAACAGAAGAAAAAGCCATCACAGGTATATTTACTGGGAATAACATGCTGGCTGGGTCTGCAGTTAGAATCAGAGGGTGGACAAGGGAATTAAAAAAAAATGACTCACTTTGGTTCTATTTTTTAAAAATGGTTTAGAGCAGCCATTCATGCTAGCCCAGGCCACTGGGCAGCTGGGAAGAGGGACCTGCCCTCTCTGCCTGGTGGCCACTCACCCATGTCCTGCTCAGGAAGCCTAGAGCCCCACCCTAACCTGCCTGACCCCCAGACCACCCCCAACTCCTCCTTTCCTGGGATGACAGGGCTCTGGCAAAATCCCGCTTTAATATGCTTTCATGGTGTAAGGAAGGGTGTTTCCCTCACTTAGCACTATTCTTCAGAATTCTGCTCTTAAAAAGTAGATTGCCAGGGCTTCCCTGGTGGCACAGTGGTTGAGAGTCTGCCTGCCGATGCAGGGGACACGGGTTCGTGCCCCAGTCCGGGAAGATCCCACATGCCGCGGAGCGGCTGGGCCCGTGAGCCATGGCCGCTGAGCCTGTGTGTCCGGAGCCTGTGCTCTGCAACGGGAGAGGCCACAACAGTGAGAGGCCCGCGTACAGAAAAAAAAAAAAAAAAAAAAGGAGATTGTCAAATGGAATCTTTTCCATTCGGAGAGATCTGAGTTGCACTAGGAGTGGACTGCAGGAGCGTCATGATCCATCTACACCCAGAATGGTGCTTCTCAAGGAACAGCATGTGGACAGAGGAGACCTGGATACCTGCTACCCTGCCAGCTGGCCATGTCCGGAGCACCTGGCAACAGTGCCCAGGCCCACCCCAGGGAGGAGGAGCCAGCACAGTGGAGCCTGGGAATCTGGGTGTCTGCCAAATGCCCCAGGAAACCTGATGCAGGCTCAGATGCCCCTGGGTTGCGGCCCCCACTCTTGTCTTCATAGCCCTGTGGCCTCAGCAAGTCACTTATTGCTTCACTTTCCTCCTCCGTGGGCAAAATGCATCCTTATGGCTGGATGTGAGGTGACAGGCAAATGGGTGGAGCAGGGCTTTCAAATGCCAGGTTGCAACCCTGTTCATGAAGGATATGAAATCCACTTAATGGGTCACAACCAGAATTTTATTTCAGTTTCTCTTTTGCTGCCTTCTTTCCTGTTCCTCAGGCTGAATCATCTGCGTGCTTTTCCGGGACCCCCTCCACTGTGCCCCGAGCCCAGGCCCTGTCTGCTCGCAGACTGCACTCAGCTATGTTTCTTTTTTTTTTTTTTTTTTTTTGCGGTACACGGGCCTCTCACTGTTGTGACCTCTCCCCGTTGCGGAACACAGGCTCTGGACACGCAGGCTCAACGGCCATGGCTCATGGGCCCAGCTGCTCCGCGACATGTGGGATCTTCCCAGACCAGGGCACGAACCCGTGTCCCCTGCATCGGCAGGCGGACTCTCAACCACTGCGCCACCAGGGAAGCCCTTTTTTTTTTTTTTTTTTTTTTTCAGCTATGTTTCTTGCTCTTCCTCAGCACTCACGGTCCCCTCTCCACTGGACCATTCACATGAGTACACAAACTACCTGCTATTTCTCCTGTGTTAAAAATACAACAAACCCGGAATATCCGTACCCTCTTGACCACACATCCCCTGTAACTCCCGCTCCAATCCCCCAGAAGGAAAGAGTTGCAGAGCAAAACTCCTAGAGGTAGTTCCCAGGTTGGCAGTCTCCCCAGTCCCTCCCCCATCCTCTCCCTCACGGCCTCGGGTCCAGTTTCTGCCCCTACCCCCATGTCGCTGCTCCCCAAGGCCACCAAGGGCCCACACGAGGTTAAATCCAGAGGCAAACTCTCCATGCTCCTCAGCCTGGGTGGCTTATAAGCCATTTATAAGATCAGCACGGATGATCACTTGCTCCTCCCTGAAAACTACAATCAGAGATTTTTTTAAGTGTAGGTACTGCTTCATGAAACTGCTCTTTCCATTACAGACATGTACGTTCTGCCAGATGAAATGTGTAGTGTGAAAACACCTGGAAAGGCTGATATGGAGCCCAGGGTTAAGGGCATGGACAATGTGGGTTCAGATGGCCCGGCCTGAGTCACTGACTTTGTGCCTGGGAACAAATAACCTGTAGTTTTTGAGCTTTGGTTCCCTTCTCTGTAAAATGGGTATAATAATACCTATTCCTGAGGGCTGTAGTAAAGAGCAAAAGAGATAAGGAAAAGAAAGCTTCTGGCACACAGCAGGTTGCTTAATACATATCGTGGAATTAATAAACAAGTCAGAGCCCTTAGTACAGTGGCTGGCACAGGGCGAGGGTTTGATAAAGGCGGTGAATGTTAGGAGGCTTTGGCCCAGTCCTCACACCGCAGCTACCATGTAGGAGATGCGCAGTAAATACCAGACTTCCCTCCCGGCGACATCTGGAGCGTTCTGTACATGCTGCGGACGCTCCATGGTGGGTCTGTGTTCAGGGCACCCAGGGGCCACGAAGCCTGGCCCCAAGCCACACAGCGGGGGAGGGCACCGCTAGGACTGGGGCTGAAGGAAGTCCTGTCACCCTCTGGGCTGCTCCCAGCTACCCTGCAGTCCCACAAGACAGACAGACCCAGCTTCCTCTCAGGTACAGAGCTTTTACAAAATCAACTACCCAGGGCTCTTAAAACTCCAGGAGCAGGTCACAGTCCACTCCCTGATCCAGCACAGAGAGGGTACTGGCTGGTCCTGGCAGTGATAGCAGCCCAGGAGAGCAGAGGCCGGGACTGTCTCCATTTCCCTGTCCTCCGTTCTCATGGCTTCACTTGCTCTGGCCTGTGTGACCCTAGGTGCTAGGACATCCACTTCAGGGCCCAGTCGGCTCTAGTGCTCCTTTTTCAGGAGGCTGGCAAACAAGAAGGGAGAGGAAGGTGGCTATGGAACCCCTCAGCTCACACTGAGCGTGTGCCCAGAGGAAGAGCTGAAGTCTCTTTCCAGGCTGTCAGGCATCAGGGGACAGCAGAGTCATGTTGAGGAATTAAGCCCAAAGCATTTAGGTCAGGCGAGCACCAGACCCTCCATCCAGTGAAACAGAGCAGGACCTTATGGGGCTCCTGGGCACAGAAGCCCTTCTGTACCCCCTTTCTTGTAGGGAACAGACTCCAGCCTCCATGACCTGAGTTCCAAGGGGCAGATTCGAACAGCTGCTAATCAGGGAAGAGAGGGGATGCAGAGACAAGGGAGGGGCAGCCAAGAAACAATAGTGCAGCCTTGGGGCAGGGCCCTGGACTCAAGGGATATACACAACAGTGTTTTTAAGCTCTTTATAGAATTAAAACCCAACAAATGGAAGATGTCAGCATTCTTCATACCAGAGAAACTCATCAAGAAGATTAGCTGAGGGCTCCCCTGGTGACTCAGTGGTTGAGAGTCCGCCTGCCGATGCAGGGGACACGGGTTCATGCCCCGGTCCGGGAAGATCCCACATGCCGCGGAGCGGCTGGGCCCGTGAGCCATGGCCGCTGAGTTGCGCATCCGGAGCCTGTGCTCCGCAACGCGAGAGACCACAACAGTGAGAGGCCCGTGTACTGTGCAAAAAAAAAAAAAACAGGCCCTGCACACACCCTGATCTTATCAGCAACCCCACCCTTGAACCGTTACTATAAAACTCACCAAATCCTCCAGGTTGGGACACAGAGCTTTTCAGGGCAGGAGCCCGCTGTGTCCCCCTTTGCCTGGCAAAGCAATAAAGCTATTCTTTTCTACATTACCCAAAACTCTGTCTCTGAGATTTGATTTGGCACCGGTGCAAAAAAGGCTGAGCTTTTGGCATCACCACCTCCATTTGTAAGGGTCCCAGAGAGGACCCCACACTCTCTGAAGACCAGGTTAAGGAAAACCATTCCTTGGACTTCCAGTAGGGAGCCTGCTCTCATCCTCCCCTCCACTGCCAGCTTTGACCACTTGTACTGCAGGAAGTCCTTCTAGAGGGCTCACCTAAGTCTCTCACGATGTAGCCTAAGCCCATTCAATGGATGCTCTGGTAGAGGCAGAAGACAGCTATTCATTACCCCCACCTGCTAACCTTACTCTTGGATCATGTGGCTGCATGTTAGCCTCACCTAGACAGCTTAAAAATGCTTCTGCCCAGGCCCCTCCTTCAATGTCACCAGAATCAGGTGGGTTGGGCAGGCGGGTAGGTTTTTACAACTCTCCAGGTGATTCTACTGTACAGCCAGAGCGGAGGACGCTAGGGGAGATGGAGAGGCCAGAGTACGCCGGTTACCAGCACAGGCTCCACTGACCTCCAGACTGGTCCACAGCCCAGTTCTGTCACTTGCTAGTCAGTGACCTTGGGTCAGTGGCTCCAAATCTGTGAGGCTCAGTTTCTCCATCTGAAAACTAGGGCTACAGCACCTAACTCACCAGGTCATCCTGCAGATGAAGTAAGATGGTGGGTCCAATGGCGGCAGGTACAGGCTGTGTGGCAGGGACTTTGTAAAATCAACAGGTCATTACCAAGACCTCTGATAATCTGTCCTTCTCTAAACTAGTTCATCCTGGTTGCTTTTAACCCTTCTCCTTGAATTGGGATGTCTGCCCTTAGTGGTAAGAATAGTTCCCAAGTCATGCTATCCTGCTTCTTTGTGGGGCTGAGGGGTTGGGCCAGGACAAAGGTGCCATAAATGAGAAGATGCTCAGAGACCTGCTGAACCAGATCAACCTGGATTCCTTCCCTATGCAGGAATCCCACGTCATGTCTCTGCTAACCCACCTGAAACGTCAAAACTCCTTTGGTGGTGGCCACTGTGACCCCCAGATCTTCTTCTCTTTGTAAAACCATGACACCCCTATCGTGGATTGGGGTGATGGGGCTTTCTTTCCCAGCCATATAATAACTAAAGCAACAAATATTTATCATGTGCAACTCTGTGCTGGGGGCACAGGGATGTAGAGTAAGAGAACTGTACTCACTATTCCCAAAGAGCAAACGGTTTGGCGGGGGAGGCATTCTCACCTTTGAAAAGGGTACTGTCACCACGGATAATAGCAGTTCCTACCTCACAGGGTGCTGGGGGTTAAATTAGTTAATGCAGGCAAAGTGCTGAGAGTGTTGCTACCCCACAATAAGTCCTCAGTACCATGAGTTGTGGGGCGAGGACTTGATGGGGAAGTACGTCAGGCTCTGGGGACCCAGATGAGGAGCCCGTAGTTCAGAAGGGTTGAGGCAGGGGAGGTTCCCAGGAGTAACAGACACACCTACCTCCTGCCCCACTCCCTGGTCTGGGCCCCTGGGGCGCCTCTGGTCAGGGGATGGACGGGATGGCAATAGATGGCCAGGCCCGGGTCCTGGCCCCGCTGACACCAAGTCGGACTGTGGGTCCCACCCACGACCTGGCCATGTCCCGCAGCCCCTTGAGAGAGGAGCCCTGGGCAGGCCAAGGCGAATGGGAAGAATGCGTGGGCAGGGGCCGTGGAGGCCTCGTGGCAGGGGATGACCGGGAGAAGGTGTCATCACCACCTTCTCTGGGGCAGAAAGGGGGTGTGTGTCCGCCTTATAGTCCCTGGCCCAGTGGCAGCGCTACAGGCTTGCAGGAGAGGCCAAGGAGGCCCTCCACAGGATCAGGGATGATTTACGAACCCCAGAGCCAGGGGAGGACTGGGGTGGGGGGCAGGGGGAAGTGGTAGAGGTGGTGTGGGGAAGGGATCAGGGATGCTGACAGCTTGGAAGCTGGGTCCAGAATCCAGGGGTACAGCTAAGGCACCTGGGCTTCCAGGGTGGAAAAGGAGGCCACACCAGGGTCAGGCTCTCCACAGGAAGAAAGATAATAGGGTTTGGCCAAATCAGGGTGTGGGGCGGCCTCTGTCTACAGGACAGTCCCCTCTGCACTACCCTCTGAGCAGGACAAATTCTGCAGTCATCTATCCACCTAAATTCTCCGTAAAATTGTTTACAGCCCTTCCTAGCTATGTGATTAGGGGCCAGCTACTGAACCTCTCTGAGCCTCTGGCTTTTTGCCTGAAAAAAAAAACCAAAAACAGGGTTAATGAGAGACGGTGTGTTTAACACCCTTGCCAGCATGGTGGCCCAGAGTCAGGCTCAGAAGACGGCTCCCCAAAGCACCATCTTTTCCTATCAATTCTTCCTCATTTATGCTCTAATTTTTTTGGCTCTGGGCCCACAGTCCTGTGGTGAGTTTATTCAAAGTTCTTATTCCAGAGAACGGAGACAAGGGGGCAGGCGAGCCTGAGAATGCTTTCTAAACCACCCCAAGGGTGTTCCAGGCAGAAGAAAATGATCCTGAGAAGCGGGGTGACCTTGAAAGTGACATAACTGGGGAGGGGGCCTGTGCAAACACCCCTTACGGAGTCAAATTCCCCACCCAATGGTATCCATCCCTGGGAAATATAAAAAGGAAGTACGGAGAACATCCAACATCCAGACCCACAGCTAATTGAGTTGCAGGTGGTGGCTGGAGACGGACCCATTTGACTCTCCCCCGCTCGCTCCGCACAGAGTAGCCCTCAGGTGACAGCACAGACCAGCCGCCTCTCGCAGGGAAATCAGGAAGAGAGGGGGAAAGAACTGGGGAGGCGGGTGGCAGGAATGAGGAATTAGGCCAAGAAAAATGGCCCACAAAATGCAGAAACACCCCAGCATGCTTGCTTCCCAAACCTGGCCCATGAATCGAGGGGTGACAGGTCTCTCATCTCCGATGCCAAGAGCCAGGAGCTCCGGGCAGCCGCAGGTACTACATCTGCACCTGGCAGCACTTGGAAAGAGGCAATAAAGCATAGCAGCAGGGCCTGGAATGCTAAGTGCCTGCAGCCGGGGAGGGACTGCCTCGCAGCAAGAGCCGCTCACGGCACACCTCCACTGGGCGAGGGCCACTCCCAGAGACTGGACCGCACATCCTCGCCTGCCCTGGGCAGCCCCGAGGAGGCAGGACAGGTGCACATGGAATGTAGCCCTGGGGGCCATCCAAGGCTGGGTGCTGGCCCAGACAGAGAGGGATCTTCTGGATGAAGCCCAAGTGCGCTGGCTGATTTACGGAGGCTGGCAGAAAGCTGGGACGCTTGAGTCACTGGTAAATAAAAGTGGATCATAAAGCACCCTGGCTAAGCCAGCCAGACGTCTGGAAATACACCAGGGCCACATGCAGCTCAGAAGTGTGGCCCCATCCCTCGAAGGATAATAACAATAATAATGTTTATACAGAACTCACAGCAGTGGTGCCAGACCCTGTTCTAAGTGCTTTGCATGCCTATTAATTTACTTAATCCTCACAACAACCCTAAGAAGGTGGTGGGTGTATTATCCTCCTGTTATACACCTGCAAGATGAGGTAGCACCGAGAGGCCAGGTGGCTAAGAACAGAGGCAGGGTTTGAACCCATGCAGTCTGCTTCCAAAAGCCCTGCCCTAGCCAGTGCTTCCCAAACTCTACCACGCCTGCCAGTCCCCAGGGTGGCGTGTTGGCAGCTCCTGACTCAGTCAGTCTGGGGGCCTGAGACTCTGCATCACTAACACACTCCCAGTGACGCCTGGTGCCAAGACCACGCCTTGAGTAGGACGCTCTAAATTACTATACTAGGTTCTGTGACAGCCCTTCCCTGCAGAAATGAGTTTATACGCACTGCTCTGGCCTCTGTGAATTCCTCAGGTAACAGGGAGAGGCCCTCACAGGGTGTCAGAATCAAGGGGCTGGGGCTGGAGAAGGGAGTGTGAAGTCTCAAAATGCCCATGTCCACACCTCACCTCGGCCTTATTCAATCAGAATCTCGGGGGTAGGGCCCAGATTGGAATTTTTAAAAAGCTTCCTGGGTGATTCCACTGCGGAGCCATGGTAGAGCCCTTCCAGACAGACAACAGGGATGCCTCAGTCAATGCGTCAGACTCATTGAAAGTTCCGTGGGGTTAGGTCAGGGATTTCAAAGGTGCTCTCAGAAAAGGGGTGGCGAGCCAACTCCTAGGCCAGTTGATGGGTATGGCTAGGGTCTGCTAGGGTGTCCTCTTCTTGTCCCCTGGGGCACCCCTGGAGGAGAGGAGCAGCTGGCAGCCCCCGGCCTGGCATGCCTTTAGAGCACCCTGCTGCCCCCATCCATGAGCTTTCAAGAGAGAGCACACCCTGCCCCAGATCAGCTGCGGAAACTGAGGCTCCTGACAGAGAGGAGCCACACTGAGCCCTCTCTTCTCCACTAAACGTGGACCTTAGCCCCCGTCCTATCTCCACCTGCCAGCTCAGTCTTACCAAGAATCCTGCTAAGTCAGTTTATGGAGAATCCCCCCACCCTTGATATCTTATCACCCTTGAGATCTGATCAAGTTCTTCATCCCCCACCCTTGGTGTCTGTGTCATTGGCCTGCCTTTAGCAAGAATCCCCCTACCCTTCATTGTAAATTAACTATACTTCAACATTAAAAAAAGAAATAATTCTCAAATGCTATGGCTACTTTCCAAGTAAGGTTAGTGACAATTTTTATACTAAACCAAATTATAATGAAACCTTAATTTATGAGAAAAAAAAATCCCTCTATCCTGATGATTCCTCTTAGCAATGTTCCAACCACTGACCCCCTCACTTTGCTCCTTAGCTATAAATCCCCACTCGTCCTTGCAGTATTTGGAGCTGAGCCCAATCTCTCTCCCTTACTGCGACAGTCTTGAGTAAAGGTTTCCTTACCACTTTAACAAGTGGCAGAATAATTTTTTCTTTAACACTCTCCCTGCCCGTGGGAAAAGTCGCCCCACAAAATGAGCAGCCCCAGGTGGAGAGAGAGGGCTTGATGCCACTGCCAACCAAACTGAGACTCCTCACCTTGACATTCAAGGCCCAAGCAAAGCCTTCAAGGCCCAGGAAATTATCTCAAGCCTTATTTCTCTCTTATGTGCACCCCACATATAGCAAAACCAGATGCTTCACTGTTCCTCATAGACATCTGCACTTTCCTCCCAACCTGCCATAGCTCAGAGTTTTCCTTCCACCTGGAATGTCTCCTCCCCATTCTTCTAAGTTGCAGAGATCTCTCCCCTAATGACAAGACTACTTACGCCCAGCCTTCAATTCCCCATCTTCCATAACTACACAAACTCCTATCTGAGTTGGGTACATGGTTCTCTGGGATAAAGACAACACTTAAAGACTACACTTCCCAGCCTCCTTTGCAGTGCTTGTGGTCACATGACTGACCAATGCGATATGAGCAAAAGCAATGTGTTTTACTTCCCAGCGTGTTTATGTTCTTATACCTGTCCTTTTCCTCTTCCTATTTGATGTAATGGCTAGAACTCCAACAGCCATCCTGGACTATGAAGTGATCTTGAATACAGAAGCCCCACATGGTGGAGTAACTAGGTTCCTGCCAACATGGAACATCACACTAGCACTGGGCTGGTCCCCTCCAGACTTGCACATGAGAGAAAAATGACCTTCCATCTTGTGGTAGCCACTGCTCTTATGGAATTTTCTGCAACTCACAGGTGAATTTAGCACTATTATACCCACCCTTTCAAACTCCTGGAGGCATGGACTCTGGATTCTTGGTTACCATACCACACTGCACAGAATCAACATTTGCATCTCCTCCCCAAGTTAAATACTAAGCAATGTGAAGGCTGGGACTGTCTCTTATCCATTTCCATCTTCCCCTGCCACGTGAAGCATGAGGCCTCATATACAACACAGAGCATGTTTTAGGACTGAAGTGAATTCCATCTACGTACTATACTCCCCACAGCTTCCCAATTTGCATCCATACTCTTAGGACGCTACAAGCCTCCCTGGATGGGTGCACCCAAATGAAGTCACCCTTCACCGCCTCCCAGGAGGAACACGCCTTACCAGGATGTCCGAGCTCTTAGGCTCCTCTACTGTAGCTGGGTTGGAACAGTTGCTGAGTTTGAATATCCAGTACTCCTGGGCCGTGACAAAGAAGTTCCATGGCAGCAGGCCACCGATGCCCAAGCTGAAGAAGATGATGTAGGTACCACTGAAGCGGTCCTTAGGCCTCTGCAGGCTGGGCGGTGGGCGGTCCAGCAGCTTTTCAAGCAGTGCTTCTTGGTCAGCTCGGAGAGAGCTGCTTGAAGTTCTGTAGGTGGAGTTGGAGCTTTGATGAAAGTCATCCTCTGAGACGATGGCCACTGTTGGAGCAGAGAGAGAAGCAGAGATGGGGCAGGTGATCAGAAGCTGAAGCCGGGACTCACCCGTCCTACAGAGCTGACTGTGTCCCCACTCTGAGGTCTACAGGGTCACCAAGGCGTGGCTCGAGAGCTTGAGGTTTAAAGATTAGGGAGAAGGACAAGATGTCACACTGTAAGTGACCTCAGGTTCCCCCCAGTCCATACAAGGGCGACAGAGTAGCAAATAATTGTGGGGCAGCTGGGAGTAAGGCAATGCGGCATGGTGGGGCCTGTGGCAATCAATCTGCAAGGGCAAATCTGGTCTCAAGGCATCGAACTTTCTAAGCAGCCATAACAAAAGGAATTAGGACCCCTGATGAGCACACAGTGCTCTCTAAACTCTTCAACTTTATGTGAGAAAAGTAAGGAGCAGGAAAAGTGTGCAGAATATGGTACTATTTGTGCAAAAAAAGCAGGGATGGGGTAGATGGGAAGGAGAAAATACACACATATGTATGTATATCCTCTGGAAGGACACACAAAAAATTTCAAACAGTGGTTGCCTCTGAGGTGGGAGGCTAGGGATGGAGAGGGTGGGGACTTCACTGCATACTCTTCTGCGCCTCTCGAATTCTGAACTTTGTGAACTATCTGTTCAAAAATAAAATTATAAATAAAAATAAAGGCATTCAAATTACATAATATTAAAAAAAAAACTCATGGTGTCTAGAGCTGCCCCCAGAAGCTGGTTTGAAACATCTAATAGTCCACTCTCTCATTTCATTTGTGGGGAAACCAAGGTCCAAAGAACGGGTCACAAACCAGGTCAATGGCCAAGCCTGAGCTTGCAGTTCCGGCCTGGGTCCCCACCTCTGTTCATCACATGCCACCACGAGACAGCAACTCCCCATTTGCGGTAGCAGCTGAGACAAATTGAAGATTCCAGGTTGCCAGTAACAATTGTGTACATGGCCTTGGGCAAGTCACCATGCTCTGAGCCTCACCTTCCCCATCCCCATCCGCAAACCCAGGGAAGCCTTTTTACAATGGTTTTTGTAAACTGCAACTGGCTGGCTATGCTAACAAACATCAGCGCCTTCCCTGCCATCCTGGGCTTGTCACCTGGCTGGCTGGCTGCGGAGTTTGGCTGCAAGGTAGCATGCCTACTTCTATGCTCTATATAGCACATAGGCCATGGCAGTAGCTTGATAAATGGGAAATATTTCCATAAAGCTGAGGATGGGATACTCTGTAGTCCCTTCTGCAATAAACAAATCAATGCATCTCGGCTCACATAGGAGTCTGAGCCTTAACTCAGAGCATCAAGCCAGGCCAGGTGAGATGGGAACACTCTGTCACAGAGGTACAGAGCCTTATGAGGCTCTGCTACTATTTCGGGAGAGCCTCACAACATTTCCCGGAATTGGGCAGGACAGGAATTATTGTCTCCTTTTTATCAGAAGCAAAGAATGAGGACTTAAAGTCACTTGATTTGTCCCACATTCAAACAGTAAGAATTCCTGATAGTTAAAATTAAATGCAGTACTCATGCATGTCAAGGTCCGTACCTAGCGCTTGAGGCTGACAACAGCGCAGTACAGTAGGTAGTACTCTAAGACCCATTTCACAGGTGAAGAGTGAGCCTCAAAGAGGTTGAGTAATTTGCCCAGAGTCACACAATAAGAGTAAGGTTACATAGCCAAACAGTCTGAGCCCATCTGGACTCCTTGGCATCCCTGGGAGGCAGGTGCCTGGCAACATGCACCCTTGTCTGCTGGCTCGAAGTACAGACTTTCTGGAAGGTCTCCTGGCCAGTGAGTTGTGAGCAGCGGTGAATGCAGCCCTGCAGGGCACCCTCATCAGTGTTTGCTGAATGAATGGACTCTGTGCAGCCAGGATGTTTTCCCCTGCTGGGGCAGCATATACCCTGCAGCAGGCAGGCAGGAGGATGCCGGATACCCAGAGCATCCGAGTCATCAGGTCTATTTTAAACTCCCCTGGTTGAGCAGAGCCCTTTCCCAGCTTTGCTCACAGGGAGCTCAGCACTAACCAGACAGTGTGGCCACACATGCACATGCGTGCACACACACACACACACACACCATTTCTAAATTAGTGTTTAAAATGTAAAAATTATGACCCACGTAGGACAACAGATAAAGACCAAGTGGTTCCTTCCAGATGCTCCAGCTCCAAGGGTCGGTGCAGGGGCCAACAGCTCGGTCACCCAGGCCACACTCTGCCAGAGTCCATTCTCAGCTCCAGGCATCTATTTGTCCAGGACCATTCAGCCTTGACAAAGCTTCTGAAGGAGTCTGGAATTTCCTCTCACCCAGGTCACAGGCCAAAGCACTGGAGTGAGCAAAGTCTTATTACGCTTTATGAAAACTAGCTGCTGGCTTTTGGATTAAAAAGAAAGGTAAGGAAGAGCCTCGGCTGGTGGGCTGGCTGTGGCCTGGAGTGTGTTCCTCAGGCACCTGCAGGAGCTGGCTGGGCTCAGCCCTGCTCCCGTCCTGGGTGACCTGGGGCAAGGGGCAGCCCCTGCACAAAGCAGCAGAAACTCGCGGGGCCTGGAGTCATTGCAGGCCATCCTCCGGGTCTGGGTGCTGGTTTCTAGGAAGATTCTGACTGACTCTGGCTAAGTCAGTCTCGCCTCTGTGTCTCTATTTCCTCACCTATGAAATGGGGGCAGGGGGGCTGGTGAAGCTAACCTACTGGAAAGCACTGCTGGGAAACACACGGTGCCACCCAGAGGCCATGGCAGAATCTGCCTTGGGGTTGTGGACACCCCCAGCCTCAGGCTTCTCAGTTTGGACAGTCAGCCACCTTCTGGATACTCTGGGCTGACCTGTCCATACCCAGGCCCCCCATATCCAGGAGGTGAGGTCCAGTCTCAGGAAATCCATGGGGAGGAGGGCAGAGAATCTGGGGGAGAAAGAAGAGAGAGACCCAGAAAGAGGGAAAGTGAGAGGAAAGTAGGGGGAGGAGGAGAGAGCAGAGAGGAAGGGGAGGGACGCTGGGGAGGGGGTCACAGCGAGAGGCGCCAAGACAGAGGCCGGGGTCCTGAGGCTCCCGTGGAGCCCCCCAGGAGGGCCGCGGCGAGAGGCCGCCGACTGCGCGAGCCCAGTGGGCGACCGAGAGCCTGAAGAGCTGGGCGGGAGCCAGACCCGCGCCCGACCGCCGGCCCGCACTTACTGTCGCCGCCGCGTCGCCGCCGCCGCCTCTCCGCTTACCGCGGCCACTACGACGACTCGGGGCTCTGCGGGGCCGCAGGCCGGGCTCCGCCTCCAGGCGCCGCCCCGCCCACCACCGCCGGCGCTTCCCGGTTTGCAAACCTTTCTCCTTCCGGCGCTCCCTGCGCTGCTACCCCATTTCACAGGTGGAGAGAGTGAGGCGCCAGGCCGCCAGGTGCACTGCGCAGGCGGGCGTGCGAGTGCTCCGTGAGCCGGCTCTCGGTGCTGCCGCAGCTGCTTCTCCACCGTGGAGCCCGACCCCATCATTTCCCAGAGCCCTGCTCCCCAGAACCAGGAAGAGTTCTCCACCTGCCCCCAGACTCCTGCGGAGTCTCACCCGCTCCTCCCTGATCCCCTGCTGTTCCCCGCACCCCACCCCCCGCGCCGCCTGAGGGACCCTCCTGTGTGCCAACACCTTCCAGAGGCTCATTGTCTGGCTGAGGCAGGGGCGTAGCTGGGCCGGCAGCACGCAGTCCTCGGGACCATCCCGGCCCCACCAAGGCCTTCCCACCAGCCGCCAGACCTTCCTGTCTAAATTACAGGCCAAGACAGCCACCTTTATCCTACCCTCTCTCTGCTGTGCCCCTGACATCCACTGTCTCATTATTGTCACATGCCCTGAGGGGCCGGCGTTGCCTTGTGCCCCTATTACGGAGGGACCTGAGAAAGCTGGGCTTGTGGGAAGCCCAGATGGAGCTGGGATGTAACACCAGCTCTGTCTGGGTCTAAAACCCCTGCGGAAATGCCCCTGACCCCACAGGGGTGGGCTCAGTGCTGGCTGCTCTCGGGGCCGAGAGAGGTGGCAGCCTTGTTTCATGGTGAGGCTCACAGAACACTGTACTTCCTTCACTAAGCAGACCTACTCTGTGTCCTGTCCTGCAGTGGGGCCCCATGATATTGTGTTAGAATCAGGAATATATATTTGGTCTGTTCCCTTGTTCTGGACTCGACTGTCTAAAACCCATAGAATTTGCTGAGCGATGGGGGTGATGGGAGAGTCTTTTGTTGTTCATAACGAGCCCCTTTCAACCTTACCTGAATTTATGCTAATGAGGTGGGCTTGGTGGTCTCCAGATAGCTTCTGGATGAGGGCTGGTGGCACCAGAGGAACCCACCCAGGGATTAGAGGGTTGGAACTTTCAGCTCCACGCGCCCCCTCCAGGGAGAGGAGTGGGGCTGGAGATGACATAATCACCCATGACCAATGAGTTAATTAATCATTCCTACATGATGAACCTCCAGAAAGACCCCTAAATGATGGGGGTCCAGAGAGCTGCTGGGTTGGCAAACACATCCACCTGCAGGGAGGGTGGCACACCCCAACTGCATGGGGACAGAAGCTCTGGACCTGGTACCCTGCTCACCTGTATCCTTTAGAATAAACCAGTGATAGTGAGTTAACAGTTTTCCTAAGTGCTCTAGGCCATTCTAGCAAATTATTGAAAGTGAAGGGGATGTGTGGGAACCCTCGATTTTGTCACCAAGTTGGAAAGCAGATTGGGCACCCTGGGTACCCCATACTTGTGACTGGAGTCTGAAGTGGGGGCAACCTTGTGGGACTGAGCCCTCAACCTGTGGGGTCTGAGGCTCCATGGAGTTGGTGTCAGAATTGAATTGAATTGTAGGACACCTAGCTGGTTTCCAGAGAGTTGGAGAATTTGTTGTTGGTATGTATATAAGAAAAAAGAAACCCACCACATTTGTTTTCAGAAGTGTTGAGAGTAAAAACAGTGCAAAGACCCAAAGGTGCCAAGGGCTGGGGTCTTGCTTTGGAGGAACTTGTGCTCTCCCTGGGGGGGACAGGCTGCCAAAGGCAGAGGATACAGGAAACCCTGCGGCTGCAGCCAACTTGAGAGCAGACCGATTCCAGGACCAGGGAGGGGATGGGAATGGCTGGGCAAGTGGGCAGGGCCCAGTGATTGGTGGGATCCTCTCCCTTGGCCCGATGTTGTTGTGGGCTGGCTGTGGAGGCCTCTTCTGATAAGGCCTAGGAATGGAGTAGCAACACTTTCCTGCCTGGAGGGCCCTCTACTCTGTGTCTGGGGTGGGGATGAGGCATAGAGGCATTGCAAGTGGGCGGAGTTCATGCCTGCTTGCAGGCATTGCCAGAGAATGTCAGGGAAATCTTTGTAAACAGTACACTGCTGCACAGCCACTGGCCATCATCATTGTTCTGAAATGCACGTGAAGAAGAAAAAGAAGGGGGGAGAGAAAGGAGGAGGTGAGGGAGAATAAGACGGAGAAGGAGAAGGAGGGAAGGGGAAGAGAAGGGAGGGAGGGAGGAAGAAAGGAGAAGGAAGGAAGGAAAACTGAAAACATCCAAAGCGCTCTCCACTGCGTTGATACTTTACAACTCTCGGCTCTATGAGAAAGCATCCTGTCACTCACTCCTTGGCTTGGAAATACCCTGAAAGTTCTGAGTGCTGGACAGAAGCCATCTCACTATTACAAAGGGACTTACTCCTGGCCCCAGGGAGCTGGGATGTGATGATAAGGACTGGCTGGGGAGGCCACCTGGTGTGGTGGACAGAACTGGAGCCAGATGGCCCTGGGCTTGGATGCTGTTCAGGCATCCTTAGGAAGGCAAGTCTGGGTTTCCCCCTCTGATCAGCCCAACCTAACAGCCTTCTATGAGGCCCAGAGGGGGGGCCCTGCAAGTAGGAACAACTGCTCTCAAAAAGCTCTGGCTGCCCTCCCCCTCCCCCCAGCGACCATCTCCTTGAGCCTAACACACAACCCCGTGAGGTCGGTACTCTGGTTAGCCTCATTTTACGTATGAAGAAGCCGGGGTACTGAGAGGTTAGTACCTTGTTCAGAGTCACGCAGCTGATAAGCGACAGAGCCAATATTCACATCAACGCCTTTCTGCCTCCAGAACTCAGTCGGGGGTTCCATGAAAGGAGGTTGGGAGTGGGGACGGGGTGGGGGGAGGCTCACATAAACTCCTCATTTCACCCAAAGCCTTAAAACCTGTAGGCGATTAAGTGATGAGAAGAGCCTGCACAGCAGGAAGGCCACCAGGTGGAGGCTGGAGGCTTCATCAGGCTGCTGCTGCCATCTGGTGGCCTTTCCCCATCACTGCCATGCTCCCAGGCTGGGCTGGCTCCGTGCATTTCCTGCTGTCTAGGATTTCCTGGGCCGCCAAGCAGGGCACGTGGCTCCTGAGAGATAAGGAATCGTCCATAACTGCTGACCCATAACTCTCTGCTCCCACATCACTAATTCAAGTCCTTACCACCTCTCTGGCTCAAACCACCTCTCCTCTGCTTTGCTTAACTGCTCCCTCTGGGGAATGTTCTGGAACTCCTGGAGGCTCCAACCCCCAACCCCATCTGTCTCCCCTCCCTGCATTGGGCATCTTCCTTCCAGCCGGAGCCAGCTTAGATCCCATGGTCCATCATTTCGGTAACATCTTGGCAATACCCTCAACTCCCGTGCCCCTCGTCTCCCAGTGGCACTGCCGGCCAAACCCCAGGTGAACCCACCTACACCTGAGCGGAAGAGCCTTGCTGGAGAAAGTCCCCAGCAGGCCAGTGGCTCCACTCTAAATTCATGTCACCAGCCTGGGATGGGCCTCCAGGATACCTGCAGTCCGACGACACGGCTTAGTCCCTGCTCTCCACAGGAAGGGCTGCCATCTTCCTTCTCCACTCACCTCAAACACCTGGACACACCCCATCCTGAGATGGCCTCGCCTCCTGCCTCCTACTTGGCAGAGAAAACAGAAGCCACCAGAGAGGAACTTCCTCATTTCTCAGCACCAAATATGTTCCCATCTGCTCCTGTTTTTCTCTCTATCTTTCCAGTTACAACAGGAAAGTTGCCCTCTCTGTCCTAGGTCTGCTCCCGCTCCGGCTCCAGATCCCAACCCCTCCCCTCCCACCAGCTCAGGAGCCTTTCAGGATCCATCGATCCTTCTCTTTCTTACACCTTCAACCTCTCACTCCTTAATGCATTCTTTCCACCGTTTCTTTCGTTTTCTTGTTTGACGTTTTCTGATGGAAGTATAACCTACATATAGCCTAGTGTACAAATCATAAGTGTAGAGTTTATGAATGATTACACAATGGATGCCTCCATGCCACCAGCACCCGGATTAAGAAATGGGACATTACTAGTGACACGAGCTGGAACCTGTGACCTTTGCAGTAGTGGATGGGGGAGAAATGGCTCCAGGGTGGACCATGAGAGCTGTTTTCAAATATTTGATAAGCTTTCAGGGACTAGAAGACTTAGACTTATTCCTGTTGGTTCCTAAAATCAGCCCCTACAGTGAAAATAAGTAAGCACTCAAATGTCAGCTGTTATTATTACTGTTTTAATAAGTGATGAGTTCCCTCACTCTGCAAGTATTCAAGCAGAAATTGGTCAAGCCCAGGTGTGGGCCATTGTGAAGGGAATTCTGGCATCAGGTGAGGGTGGATTAGATAATGGCCAAGGACCCCCACCTCTGCCATCCGAGAAGTCTGTGAAATGGATCCCAATGAGCCCCTGCAGTTCTCAGGGGCTGCCCTGCCCAGTGTAACCCCCTTGGGTTATCACAGCATTTACCGGTGTGAGTGCAGGGCATCTGTCCCTGAGCTCCTGGTCATAGGGGAATCGCTGGGACCTGAGGGCTGGCAGCTTAACCGTGCCCTGGGTTTCATCAGGCAGAGGAGAGGCTCCTGGGAAGAGGACCAGCTGAGGCTGCCATCCCATGGAGGGATGCAGGAGGGGGGCTGGGGCAAGTGCCACTGTCCTTCTGATGCAGCTCGGGGAAAGCAACGCCCAGGCAGGGGCCTCTCGGCAGTCTGCAGAGAGGGCCAGGGGCTCGGGACCCTGTCCCAGGCAGCAGAGCCCTGAACCAGAGCAGTTCTGAGCCTGACCCTCCACTGCTTCAAAACCTCTCTGCAGCTCCCACTACCTAGCAGGTCACACAGTGGGCCTTGTTTGGCCTAACCAGTATTTAAAGAAATTTGAGCCCAAAATTATAAATGGAATGATTTCCCACACAAATCCTAATCCTGGTTTCTGGTTTCTAAGAGCAGGAGCTTGGAGCAGCCCTGGGTACTCACTCCTGCCTGGCAGCCACCGTTTGAGCCAGTACTGAGGGCCTCCCTTTCGGGTGGGCTGTGGGGTCTCGGGTGAGCCACAGTCGCCACTTCCCCCGATCCCCTCCCTGTTGCGCTGAGGCCAAATGAGAGAGGCCATTTAACGGAACACTTACCTTCCTGTCTCCTTGAAACCCGTGCTGCTAACCACAGTGGAAAGTGAGCGGTATGCTGAGACAGCCTGTGTTTCAAGAAACAGCCGAGAGGGCACATTTCTGTGGGAAGCCCTAGTAAGGCTGCTTCTCTTTGTTCACATGACCGAGCAGCATGGATCCTGGAGACGTTTCCTTTTGACCCCTGGCCTCAGGGAGCAGATCCGTGGGTGAACCTCGAGTGGGTGGCCTTATGGGGAGCCATGCCCCTGTGGCAGGCGGGTCAGCACGGCCCCTCTGTCCTTCCCAGACTGACCCCGCCCCTTCTCTGACTCCACGAGCCCTTTGCTCCACTATGGGCTTTCTCACCTCCGTACCTGTCATCACGCCATTCCTGCCACCTGGTGGTCCCTTGGCTCCAGCCCTCCACCCCATCTCCACCTGCCTAGATTCCACGCCTTTCAAGGCGGGCCAGCTGGCTGACCCCTCCCTTCCTCGTGCTCTGTTGGTGTCCCTCTCAGGCTGGCTGCTGCTCCGTCCTGGTGTACCCAGTACGGGAATTCATTTGTTATTCCGCCGAGCGGCTTGAGGGCTGAGTCCAGGTCTGATTCACTCCCCCCTGCACTCCCTGTGCTGTGCAGGTCTATAGATTAGATCAACAAATATTGACTGAATTTCCAGATATCCAGACCCTCTCCTTGAGGAAGCTTCTTAGGCCGCGGAACCGGAATGGGCAGATTCAAATCACCCACAGTGAGGCCTGGGCTGGGCCAGCCCCTCGGGGCTGCTGGGATAGCACAGACTTGCGGGTGCCACCCCCCTCCCTGCACCACCCCCATCTCCCAGGTTAGGGTCATTAAGAGGACACCAGCACACACCCCTCACACTCATACACGCCCCCAAATAGGGCCCTGAGGCCACTTCAGCACCTCCAGCGACAGCAGCCTTCATATCTGGCCCATCAGCTGCTAAAAGGACAACAGCATCTGCTCTTTGTAAGAAGTTTCATAAAAGAAAATTGCTGCTGACTTTTGCCTAAAAGCATCTTCCACAAAACGCATAATTGAGAAACTGTCTGAGGGAAACCAGCCCCAGCATTCTAAAACATCTTTGTTCCAGAAAGTCTTTGTGGACCCCAGGCTTAGTTGGAGCCTCTCTGAGCTTCCATTGTCCCCTTGCCCATTGGTTTCCCTGTCTCCCCCTAGGCCGTGGCTCCGAGAGCAGTGTGTGCTGCCCGGACCTGGCACCCAGCAGTGACGGGCACTGTGCCGAGTGAGATGGGAGCAGCATGGGGGCCGCTCCCTGCCCCGCCAGTTTGTGTTTTGAAATATCAGGGCCTGGCGGTTCCTAATCTCAAGCGCCTCCTGTCCCTGCAATGTTGATCCAGGGCAGGGATTATGGTTAGAAACGGCAACCAGTTGAGAACAGTCCCTAAACTCTCCAAGAGCCCAGTTCAGAGAAGGCCAGGGCCTTGGTGTGAGATGCTTGTACCTGGTGCAGGAGGAGACATCTTGCTTGAGGGCAGCTTTTCTGACGAAGTGACGAGGGAGGAGGTTGGGAGGGAGAAAGACATCCCGCTGTTGGGAGCAGGGAATTGTTGGCTGAGGCAGTGAATGGGGGTGCAAGGGGAGGTCAAGGCGGAGGCGTGGAGAACAGGCAGCGCAGCCCCCAGTGGTCTGTAGAGGGCGCTACCAGGGCCTTCGTTAAAGATGAGGTTGGAGTTCCAAGATGGATGGGTGGAGCCTTAGCAACAAAAATGAATCTGTCTTAACAAGAGCAAGGGAGAGAAAAGTTAGGGACCTCCATGGAGACATCATTAAGGGAGGCTGCCATCCAGCGGGGAAAGATGGTGTCAACAAAATGAGTATCTGAGCAGTTATTGGAAAAATAAAACTATTTCATGTTTATACCTTAAGGGCTTGAGACTCTTGAATCAAACCCATTATATTTAAATATTTACATGAACAAATGTATGTTTGTATATGCATAGATCTTCCTGAGGCGATATATAAGAAAAGTAGCAATTGCCTCCATGCGGGAGGACTGGGGACTGGGGAGGGCTGGAGGGAAGGGGGTGAGACAGGAGGAAGAGGATCTACTTTTCACCTATTCTTTTGTACTTTAATTTTTAAACCATAAGCATTATCATATTTTGAATTAAATTGGGAAAAATTTCGAAATTTTTCTACAGCAGTGGATGAGGTCTTCCTGAGACTGATCTCAAGGCGTTGGCTGGGGTTAGATTTTTTCTCCTTCTGGCCCCTAGTGGAGGAAGGGGCAGCCCGTGGCCCGTCCACACCCAGCAACACTTCAGGGGCAACAGCGGGTGGCCTGAAGATTGCTGGCTGTGCCAGGCTGGCTGGCATGTGTGGCAGCCTTGTCACCTCACTGCTCTGCTCTAGGGCATCTCACTGGGCAGCTACTCGGTCACGGGGGTGGAACTAGCCCATCTTCTACCTGCTCCTGGTTTTCCATCATCCACCCTGGGACAGTGACAGAGGAGGGTCCAAGGGGTGGGGCTGTCACACCCCTGCCTAGAACGAGGAGCCCCAGCCCCAAATTACAGCACTACAGCAGCCAGAGAAAACTTACAGAGCAGCAGGTCGAAGGCCTCCATTTCATGGATGGGGAAACTGAGGCTTGGAGAGGGATAGTGACCCCCACAGCATCAGGACTAGAGCCCAGGTCTCCTGCTTCCCAGGCTGGAACTCTTTGCACCCCACCAAGGAGCAGGTGGCAAACAAGACCCTCCTTCTTAGGTGGTGGGCAGAGGGTGAGGAGTTTTAAATGGGTACCCTTGACTCCTGGGGGTACCCTAGATAATCTACCTGCCTATGGGGGCTACCCGTACAAAATAACTTCCCTCTGCCTGACCTTGCCCACCCCCTCCCTGGGCTGCTGCCCCACCTCAGGCTATTACCCCTTTCCTTTCCTACATACAGACACACACACACACACACACACACACACACACACACACATTCACGAAACGTGATGGCTCCAGGTACTCTGGGTCCCCAGAAAATGATGACAATCTGAGTGGTGGGTCTGTATGTGTGTATGTGTATGTACCTTGCCTCCCCCGCCTCCCCCACTAGTCCATAAACTTGCAGAGGACCCAGCCCACAGGTGCTCCCTACCCACAGTGGGACAGCCAGGTCATCCTTGGCATACAGGTCCCTGAAAGTCAGAGCTGGCAGGGCCCTTCAGGGCATGAAAAGTTTAGAAAAGGATCCCATAATAGATAACTAATAAGGACCTACTGTATAGCTCAGGGAATTCTACTCAATAATCTGTAATGGCCTATATGGTAAAGAATCTAAAAAAGAGTGGATATATGTATAACTGATTCACTTTGCTGTACACCTGAACCTAACACAACATTGTAAATCAACTATACTCCAATAAAAATTTTAAAAATAAAAAAGGGTCCCATGGCCAAATACATGTGGGATGCCCTGGATTATGAGACCAGCTTCTTCACGCAGGCCTTCTCAGGGCCTTTAATGTGCTGTGACTCTCTACTAAGAAGCCAGAGGGTGCTCTTACCCCAAACTTTAGAGATCACAAAATTTACCCACAGAGCAGGCAATGCATGCTGGACAACGTTGGGACCAGACTCAACTCACACAGGGAGACCTGAGGTCTACAGGGTAGAGGGGACCAGGGCCACTGCCAGCTGTATGACACCTTTGTGCAAATTAGAAAAAAAAAATCCCCTCAAAACATTTCCAGGACTTGCCTGGTGGCACAGTGGTTAAGAATCCACCTGCCAGTGCAAGGGACATGGGTTTGAGCCCTGATCCGGGAAGATCCCACATGCTGTAGAACAACTAAGCCCAAGTGCCACAACTACTGAGCCTGCGCTCTAGAGCTCATAAGCCACAACTACTGAACCTGTGTGCTACAACTACTGAAGCCTGCATGCTTAGAGCCTGTGTTCTGCAACAAGAGAAGCCACCACAACAAGAAGCCCGCACACCATACAAAGAGTAGCCCCCACTCACTGCAACTAGAGAAAGCCTGTGGGCAGCAATGAAGACCCAATGCAGCCAAAAATAAATAATAAATAAATAAAGACATTTCCATCTATAGGAAAATTAAAACCAATGTGTTGATGTTATTAGAACAAGACCTTTTACTGCCATCTGCTGGAAATATCTCTTAGTAAATACATAAATGTACAATCTGTGTAGGAATAGCACCACCCTCCCCCTTAGATATGGCATTCTTGTCCAGTGATTAAGCCCAACCATGCATGACAGCCTTGGGTCTAAAGTCACACAGTCCCAGCCCTCCCATCATTCCCTTTCTGCTGGCATGATTTTCTTATGTCTCAGGTGAGTGCTCTCAACTGACCTCAGCCTCAGCCCCAGCTGGGAAACACCCTTCTGAACTTCTCAGAGGCAGACAGGGACGCTGAAGGCTTCACATCTGTTGTTCCTCCCACCCATCACCTAGCCCATGACAGGCTCAAATGACTGACTCCTGAACACGTCCCATGAATGCTTACACACTGAGAGCACTGGCTGAGGAGCAGGGACTGGGATCTAGAGGTAGCATGGGCTCTGACTTGCTGTGTGACCATGGGGAAGTTCTTATCCCTCTCTGGGCCAGTTTTCCCTTCTGTAAAATTAGGCAGTTGAACTTGATCATTTCCAGGAGCTCAGAGAGCTCTGGCAATGACCTCCTGGCCCCTAACTTGTGGAATTTTGAGAAAAGCAAGAAGGTCATTCCCAATTGCTGAAAGAAAGACATTCAAGAAGACAGCGATGGGACTTCCCTGGCAGTCCAGTGGGTAAGACTTCGCCTACCAATGCAGGGGGTGCGGGTTCAATTCCTGGTCAGGGAGCTAAGAGCCCACATGCCTCAAGGCCAAAAAACCAAAACATAAAACAGAAGCAATATTGCAACAAATTCAATAAAGACTTTAAAAAATTTCCAAACCAGTAAATAGACATTTCTCCAAAGATATACAGATTGCCAACAAACACATGAGAGGATGCTCAACATCACTAATCATTAGAGAAATGCAAATCAAAACCACAACGGGAAAGGAAATAGTCAATCAAGTCCAGGAAGCACAGAGAGTCCCATACAGGATAAACCCAAAGAGAAACACATATTAATCAAACTATCAAAAATTAAATTCAAAGAAAAAATATTAAAAGCAGCAAGGGAAAACCAACAAATAACATACAAGGGAATTCCCATAAGGTTAACAGCTGATCTTTCAGCAGAAACTCTGCAAGCCAGAAGGGACTGGCAGGACAAATTTAAAGTGATGAAAGGGAAAAACCTACAATGAAGATTACTCTACCCAGCAAGGATCTCATTCAGACTTGATGGAGAAATTAAAACCTTTACAGACAAGCAAAAGTTAAGAGAATTCAGCAACACCAAACCAACTTTACAACAAATGCTAAAGGAACTTCTCTAGGCAGGAAACACAAGAGAAGGAAAAGACCTACAAAAACAAACCCAGAACAATTAAGAAAATGGTAATAGGAACACACACATCAATAATTACCTTAAATGTAAATGGAATAAATGCTCCCACCAAAAGACATAGACAGGCTGAATGGATACAAAAACAAGACCCATATATATGTTGTCTACAAGAGACCCACTTCAGACCTAGGGACACATATAGACTGAAAGTAAGGGGATGGAAAAAGATATTCCATGCAAATGGAAATCAAAAGAAAGCTGGAGTTGCAATTCTCATATCAGACAAAATGGACTTTAAAGTAAAGACTATTACAGGAGACAAAGAAGGACACTACATAATGATCAAGGGATCGATCCAAGAAGAAGATATAACAATTGTAAATATTTATGCACCCAACATAGGAGCACCTCAATACATAAGCCAAATGCTAACAGCCATAAAAGGGGAAATTGACAGTAACACAATCATAGTAGGGGACTTTAACACCCCACTTATACCACTGGACAGATCATCCAAAATGAAAATAAATAAGGAAACACAAGCTTTAAATGATACATTAAACAAGATGGACTTAATTGATATTTATCGGACATTCCAACCAAAAACAACAGAATATACTTTCTTCTCAAGTGCTCATGGAACATTCTCCATGATAGACCATATCTTGGGTCACAAGCCAAGCCTTGGTAAATTTAAGAAAATTGAAATCGTATCAAGTATCTTTTCTGACCACAATGCTATGAGACTAGATATCAATTACAGGAAAAAATCTGTAAAAAGTACAAACACATGGAGGCTAAACAATACACTATTAAATAACCAAGAGATCACTGGGGAAATCAAAGAGGAAATCAAAAAATACCTAGAAACAAATAACAATGAAAACACAACAACCCAAAACCTATGGGATGCAGCAAAAGCAGTTCTAAGAGGGAAGTTTATAGCAATACAATCCTACTTCAGGAAACAAGAAATATCTCAAATAAACAACCTAAACTTACACCTAAAGCAATTAGAGAAAGAAGAACAAGAACACCCCAAAGTTAGTAGAAGGAAAGAAATCATAAAGATCAGATCAGAAATAAATGAAAAAGAAATGATGGAAACAACAGCAAAGATCAATGAAACTAACAGCTGGTTCTTTGAGAAGATAAACAAAATTGATAAACCATTAGCCAGACTCACCAAGAAAAAGAGGGAGAAGACTCAAAATCAACAGAATTAGAAATGAAAAAGGAGAAGTAACAACTGACACTGCAGAAATACAAAGGATCATGAGAGATTACTACAAACAACTATATGCCAATAAAATGGACAACCTGGAAGAAATGGACAAATTCTTAGAAAAGCACACCCTTCCAAGACTGAACCAGGAAGAAATAGAAAATATAAACAGACAAATCACAAGCACTGAAATTGAACTGTGATTAAAAATCTTCCAACAAACAAAAGGCCAGGACCAGATGGCTTCACAGGCGAATTCTATCAAACATTCAGAGAAGAGCTAACACCTATCCTCCTCAAACTCTTCCAAATATAGCAGAGGGAGGAACACTCCCAAATTCATTCTATGAGGCGACCATCACCCTGATACCAAAGCCAGACAAAGATGTCACAAAAAAATAAAACTACAGGCCAATGTCACTGATGAACATAGATGCAAAAATCCTCAACAAAATACTAGCAAACAGAATCCAACAGCACATTAAAAGGATCATACACCATGATCAAGTGGGGTTTATCCCAGGAATGCAAGGATTCTTCAATTACACAAATCAATCAATGTGATACACCACATTAACAAATTGAAGGATAAAAACCATATGATGCAGAAAAAGCTTTCAACAAAATTCAACACCGATATATAAAAACCCCCCAGAAAGTAGGCATAGAGGGAACTTGCCTCAACATAATAAAGGCCATATATGACAAACCCACAGCCAACATCATTCTCACTGGTGAAAAACTGTAACCATTTCCTCTAAGATCAGGAAAAAGACAAGGTTGCCCACATTCACCACTATTATTCAACATAGTTTTGGAAGTTTTAACCACAGCAATCAGAGAAGAAAAAGAAATAAAAGGAATCCAAATCAGAAAAGAAGTAAAACTGTCACTGTTTGCAGATGACATGACACTATACATAGAGAATCCTAAAGATGCTACCAGAAAACTACTAGAGCTAATCAGTGAAGTTGGTAAGGTTGCAGGATACAAAATTAATGCACAGAAATCTCTTGCATTCCTATACACTAATGATGAAAAATCTGAAAGGGAAATTAAGGAAACACTCCTGTTTACCACTGCAACAAAAAGAATAAAATACCTAGGAATAAACCTACCTAAGGAGATAAAAGACCTGTATGCAGAAAACTATGAGACACTGCTGAAAGAAATTAAAGATGATACAAACAGATGGAGAGATATACCATGCAGTGGTGCAGTGGTTAAGAATCCGCCTCCCAATGCAGGGGACACGGGTCTGAGCCCTGGTCCAGGAGGATCCTACATGCTGCAGAGCAACTAGGCCCATGCGCCACAGCTCCTGATCCTGTGCTGTGGAGCCCATAAGCTGCAACTACTGAGGCTGCGTGCTGCAACTGCTGAGGCCCACATGCCTAGAGCCCGCGCTCTGCAACAGGAGAGGCCACCGTGGTGAAAAGCCCGCTAACTGCAGTGAAGAGTAGCCCCCGCTCGCTGCAACCGGAGGGGGCCCGTGCACAGCAATGGAGACCCAGCGCAGCCATAAATAAATAAATAAATAAATAAATTTATTTTTTTTAAAAAAGAGTAATGTACCACAATGTTCACTGCAGCTCTATTTACAATAGCCAGGACATGGAAGCAACCTAAGTGTCCATCAACAGATGAATGGATAAAGATGTGGCACATATATACAACGGAATATTACTCAGCCATAAAAAGAAACGAAATTGAGTTATTTGTAGTGAGGTGGATGGACCTAGAGACTGTCATACAGAGTGAAGTAAGTCAGAAAGAGAAAAACAAATACTGTATGCTAACACATATATACGGAATCTAAAAAAAAAAAAAAGGTTCTGAAGAACCTAGGGGCAGGACAGGAATAAGGACGTAGATGTAGAGAACGGACTTGAGGACACGGGGAGGGGGAAGGGTAAGCTGGGACAAAGTGAGAGATATATGGACATATATACATTACCAAATGTAAATTAGGTAGCTAGTGGGAAGCAGCCACATAGCACAGGGAGATCAGCTTGGTGCTCTGTGTCCACCTAAAGGGTGGGAGGGAGACGCAAGAGGGAGGAGAAATGGGGATGTATATATACATATAGCTGATTCTCTTTGTTATACAGCATCAACTAACACAACATTGTAAAGCAATTATACTTCAATAAAGACAATTTTTAAAAAAAGGTCCATCCATACCAAAAAAATCTAAAAAAAAAGACAGAATACAACCGGAATTTTTTATTAGACTAGGAAATATAATTTATTTCATAAAAATTAATTTTGTTACAATAGGAATGCTAAATGTTATTTACAGGTTGTAGTTTACAGAATAAACAGAGGTGGGACTGGGGCCATCCCTGCAGCCCTGCAGCCCCGAGCACAGAACCATGTCCATGGCCCAGGCGAGTGAGTGGTCCAGCCCCTAGCCCACAGGAGAGCTGCTCCCTGCACCCAGGCTCTTGGTCACCTCTCCTCAGAGGGCCTGCTAAGGGACCTGGCTCAGTTGCCTGGTTGCTGGGGAAAAGGGACCATAGGGTCCTGGATCTTCCAGGAGTGGGGAGGATCCCTCTGGAGCCCAGGGCACTGCGAGGGAAGGCCGGGGGAGAGGCACATAGAAGATACACCGACTGACCCTGTGGACTCAGAGAGGGCAAAACCAGGCACACCAACCTCCAGATGGCCCAGCCTGGACGCGAGGAGGGCACACATGCTCACACAGGTGGGGTCACGTTCCAGAGAGGCACGCTGATGTGCCTGCGGATAAAAGCCCACGCAACACACGCACACACGCGCAAACACACCCCAGAGATGAGAGAGACGTCAACAGCGCGCGAGGGCCCTGCATTCCTGCAGTGGCACTTAATCTGCGGTTCTCAAGGTACTCGGCTGCGTGGGGCTGCCTCTCAGGCATGAATAAGTGGAGGAACGTCCATCCCACCCTGAGGCGGGCAGTCTACAGACGTAGTCACAGCAGCTGTGGCAGATTGATCGAGCCAGCAAATCCTTTCCAGGCTTTTCTTATAAAGCTGGACAGTCTGAACCCTCCCAGGAGACCTCAGCCAATTGGTTCTGTGCTCCAGGCCCTGGTACACAATTTCTGGGAATCCGATTAGAAATGGCACCTGGGGGGCTGGCCTGGCCTCATCCACCAAGAGCTCCCGTCCTGGGCACTGAGGAAGCAGCACGCTTCTGAGGGTGGGGCATGCAGGAGGGACATGGCAGACCACCGTCAACTTCTACCCACCAGCGTTCCCATCAGGAGACTAGAATGACATATCAGAGCCCAGAAGTCCTCAGACAGCAGGTGTGGGGCCTTGGTAGAAAAAGGAAAAGAGGCCCCAAGAAGGCAGTCATATGCCTGAAGTCACACAGAGGTTTAATGGCAAAGCTGGAGCTTGAACGCTGGTCTTTGGACTCCAGGCTGCCCTCAAGCTACCACACAGGCCCACACAGCTCAGACTACGAGCGAGCAGGATGCCGAGCCTGTAGTGGACAGGCACCTTTGGCAGGGAAGGCTCACTGCCTTTGTCTGAGGCAACGTCCACACAGGCACTGGGGTAATGAAGAGCCATGGTCTCAGCCTCAGAGGCCCAAGCCCGATGCAGGCCTGGCCCCTTCAGCAGCCCTGATAAAAAGGAACCCTCTCTCAAACCCAGCAGGCCCTTGACTGCCCACAGCCAACCCATTGCCCAGGGGGGCTGGTGGGTGGTGAGAATCCCACTATCCCCATAAACCCCCTAGTGCCTGGCAGGAAAGCCAGGCTGGGGACATTGGTTGGGACTACAGCCCCCAAACCTGCTTTCCTCCTAGGAGACCAGACTTTTAAAGGCCAGGATGCTCATGGACCTGCTGGGGCAAGCCCTGGGGTCAATGCCCAGAGGTGGCACTTGCTTTGGCTTAGGTGCCAAGGAGGAGAGGCCTTTGATGTGGCCTCTGTGCCAGCTCAAGATTCTGGTTCCAGCCATCACCAGATGGCCAAAAAGGGACCCTGATGGCCCCTTCGAACATCCTGGAACAGGCTGGAGAGGGGGTGCCAGGCCCTCCACCCTGGCAACGCTGCCTGTCAAAGCTTCCTTCAAACTCTGTCAGACTGCAGAGGGAGGGTGACAAAAGGGTTGCAGGGAGGTGCCTGTGGAGATCAGAGCTGGGAAAATAGCCCTCCACCCTTCCTCCTCCACTCCAGGTCAATGTGTAAAGCACTGCCAAGCAGCCACCTCCCAGCCTCCCATGCCACCCGCAGGGATGGCTGCTAACATGTTCCTCAAAACCACACTGACCCCAGAAGCTCAGGCTTCTGCAGCTAGAGAGGCCCTCTTATCCACCCCTTCTGTTTTACAGAAGTAACCAAGTCTGGGAAAGGGCAGATCCCAGGCATTAAGAGAACACCCGCCTGCTCCAGCCTACCTGGTCTAGAGGCTGCTGGGTGGGCGCGTCCTGGCTGGCCCTACCCTGGGATGCGGGAGAGAGATGTGTCCATGGGGGATCCTCATCCCTGACTTCTCTCTCTCTGTTAGGGTCCCCCTTCTGGGCCATGCCCCCTCTCCAGAAGCCACCAGACCACAGTACTGGAAATTCTCCCTGGCTCACAGCTGGGCTGGCCCGCCCACATTTTCCATCCCAGGGCCTCTTAATCTGGATTCCTGGGAGCCCAGATGAGACTTGGAGCACCTGCCTGGGGCTGTGAGAGGGAGGCAGGACCCCACCCCAAGCCAGATCTCAGGGCTCCTTGGCTTCACTGATTCAGCATCTGCTTAAGATTTTAGAAAGAAACATGGGACCACAGCTCAAACCTCATCTGACCCTGTAGAACTGTGGAAGCTGAGGCCTTGTAAGAATTTAGTCTAAGATAAAATCATTAGCAGCAAAGTGTTCCCTATTCAGTCTCTCTCCCTGATTCACACACACACACACACGCACACACACACACACGCTCCTGGCCAGAACCACGAGCATGCCCACACTCACCCATACTCAAGAAAAGCGTTTTCTATTTTTTTTGTGTTGTTTTTTTCATTTTCTTTTTCTTTTTTTCTTAAAAAGGACTTATCCAAATATCTGGATAATAAATCATTTGCGTTTCCTAAGAAACTGGGTTTTCTTTTCCCTTGTGATTTTGGTGTTTTTCTTCTTTTTTTGAGCCTTACTAGCAGTCTGAAGCTTTCTTTCCTTCTTTCTTTCCTCTTCCTTTTTGCTTGTGGACAGGAGAAAGCAGTTTGTCTGAACTGTACTTGACTCTTTGAAGAGGAAAACAGTGTGAAAGGAGAAAGGGGCTTAGGGAGGAGGGAGAAATCAATAGCTGAGGAAGAAAATGAAGAGCACAACTAAAACAGACGCACCCCAGAGACCCTGGGGCAGAGGGTGGGAGGGCCACCTCCTTGCTCCCCTAGCTGCCTCCAGAGGCCCCATCCCCACCCCAGTTCCTGCACAGCGGTCTGAGGTCAGGAGAGACAGCAGGAGGTGGAGAAGGACCGCTGGGTCCTCCCAACAACAACGTCCATGGAGTTCCTAAGGCTGGTCGTGGTCTGGGGCGGGGGCAAGGGGAGGAGGAGGAGGAAGGGCGATTCTGGCTGTGAGCTCGGGAGCAGAGGAGACCCAACTGCCCCACAGGAGGTTGCCCTGGGCCTGCCTGTGCCAGCCGCCTGCTGGTCCCTAACAGCCCGCGGGCTTGGGGCAGCTCAGCAGTCCCCATCGGTGGCCATGGCCACCAGCATCTCGCTCTTGCCCATCTCCTCCAAGGCACTCGCCAGGCTGTTGAGGTCCCCGTCGTCCTGCTGCAGAGCTTCCCAGAGGTCGAGGATCACACCCGTGGGGCTCGCTTTTGTGGCAAAGTAGTTCAGGTACCTGATGGAGGGAAGGAGAAGGACACTGGGCTCCCAAAATGCTCAGCCCCTCCCAGGAGCCTGGGGGTGGAGGGAGCACTGCGGGTACATCCCAGGAGCACCGGGACGGTGGGCTCTGGGCTCCCACAATCCTGGGTCTGAATTCCAGCCCCTCTGCCTGCAGGCTGTGTGGCCCTGGGCAAGTCACTGCTCCTCTCTGAGCCCCAGTCTCATCTGTAAAATGGAAACTGTCCTGCTCATCATCAGTCATCATCATCGTTACTACTATCATTGAAAGACACTGGCCCCAGGAGAGGCTGTCCAAACCTAGCACTCCATTCTCTCTCCATCCCATATTCGTTCTCTGCCTGCTCTCACCCGCCCCATGCACTGCCCTGAAATCAGGAACAAAGCCCTTGACATCCTTATAGATCCCACCCATTTTTAGTAAGATGTCTTCTACATGGCATCTGCTCAATGCAGGTTTATTAAATGGTTTCTCAGTAAGTGTCCCGTAACAATAATGATGACTAATTGCCATTATATTTATCCAGCATTTTAAGTTCCCCAGAAGAGTTCTGACACCAGGATGCTTTCTGTCACCCAGCAAGTATTTCCAAAACACCTGCTCTGTCCTGGACACAGGTCTGCTGACAGTGATCACACTTGGTTGGTATCCCGGCTTTACCTGATTCTCAAGGGCCAGCACTCTGAGCACGATGCTCCTCAAGGAACCAGCTTCTCAGACTTAGCACACCCAAGCCTGAGCTCCTGGTCTACCGCAAATGGCGGATCTGCTCCTGGACCGTCAGGCTGCCTGCCCCACCTGCCCCATGGGGACAGAGGGAGGGGGGCGGCTGTGGTCCAGGCCGGGCGGGCTGTCCCGACACTCACCGGTCCATGGAGAGCTTCTGCGCCAACAACCGCCAGTCATTGCCGCGCGAGTTGGGGGCGTCCAGGCTGTTGCATATCTTCTGGCGGATGGAAACGGGGATCTTGAAGGCGTAGGGTCCCAGCTGGGTGGTGACTGCACTGCTGGGGGCGGAGCAGAGGGCGTCCAGGGAGCCAGCAGGTGTCTGGAAGAGCAGGGGGCAAGGGTGAGAGCGGCAGAGGGCTCCCTGTGTACGGCTCACTGGGCATCTGCCCCTCCAGCCTTTCTGCCTGGGGACTGTGAGCTCTTGGAGGCTCCGGCCACTCCCCCGCCTCTGGGCAGGCTCCAGCTGCTCAGTCAAAGGGCTCCTCCCCTGGAAGGTCAGCTCTCCAGGGCCAGGGCTGCACACCCCCCTCCCCACCCTCGGGGTGCACATGCTAATGCACTGCCTGGGCCAGTGCTGATTGCATCTCATGATTACAAAGCCACGAGGGGCCTCAGCCCCAGTCTAATCCACGTGGGCCCACTTCTACACAAACGCAAATGAAGTCTGGAAAGAAGGGACTAATTCATGGTCACATGCCACGTTAGTGGTAGAGCTAGGTCTAGACCAGGGGTCCGCAGCCGGTCCACAGTCTGTTAGGAGTCTGTTAGGAACCGGGCCGCACAGCAGGAGGTGAGTGGCGGAGTCCGGGGAGCGAGCGAAGCTTCATCGGCCGCTCCCCATCGCTCGCATTACCGCCTGAACCATCCCCTGCACCAACCCCCATCTGTCCCTGGAAAACCTGTCTTCCATGAAACCGGTCCCTGCTGCCAAAATGGTTGGGGACCGCTGGTCTAGACTATATCCAGTGCTCTTTACACTGCACTGCAAGGAGGGCCTAGCACTGTTCCCTGGGTGGCCTAAGTTTTATAAACCTCAATCCGGATTATAGTGGTGGAGAGCCACAGGTTTGGGCCAAGTGTTGGCTTGATACGAGGTCCTGATACCTGTCCTCCCTAAAACCTTCTTTCTCATTTCCCAGGTGGGGATCCTCGTATCTGCCTCCCTGGTGGTTGTACAGATTTGGTGAGATTTGGTATAGGCCAAGCCCAGGCTCGGCACTCAGTAAGTCACAGCTGTTAGCAAAGAGTGACCAAGTCCCAGCTCAGACTTGGGAGGTGAGGGGCACAGCTCTGTGGGAGGTGGCCTTTCCTCCAGTTGAGGGGGAGCCTGGGGTCTGCACGCTGCAGCGCCCAGCCCCGTGGGGCGTCCGCTCTCTGGCCCTCACCTCTGCCAGCGTGGTGTGCAGCTGGAATATCTGGCCCTCCCCCTCCACCTGCCGCACGCAGATCTTGCAGGTGAGCTCCGTGGAGGCCAGGCTATGCCTCTCCAGGGTGAAGGTGCAGTGCAGGGCCTTCTGGCTGCCACTCCAAATGTGAGAGAAGGGGATCTCCTGGGGAAGGAGGGGCAGGGTCAAGGAGACGAGGCCAGCCTGCCCTGCCCTCAGGGAATGGAGGCAGAGGCAGGTAAGGGGGCCAGCCTCAGGGAGGGCTGGGACCTCTCCATCCAGGTGGGCAGAGGAAGAAGAGCTGGGCAAGGGCACTTCAGTTGAGAAAGGGAGTACATGGGTGAGAAGGCACGAGTCTGAATATGTGACTGTGTGTGCATGTGTCTGGGTCTGGGAAGCCTTGTGGACTCAGTGGTGTCACAGATGGGCGTGGGCAGAGGGATGTGACCATCAGAGATTAGTTTGGACAATCTGCCAGCCATGAACGCTCTTAGAGATGGTAAGGTCTCTTTAAAGATGATGGGTACAGACATTTGTGTGTGGGAGTATGTGACAGGGGTGGCAGGGGGAGGGAGACAGAGAGAGACACAGGGGTGGGAGTGGGGACCAAGGCTGCAGGACCGAGGGAGGAGGCAGGGAGGGGAGTTGGTCTTCTCTGGGCAGCCCCCCAAGTGCGCCCCTCCCCAGCTCCATCCCTCCCCCTCCTGCGGCCCAGCCCTCACCTGGTACTTGGCCAGCAGCTTGCTCCTCCAGTGGGCGTGGGGCAGGTCGTGGAGGGAGAGGCGCAGGTTATGGTAACTGTCCTTAAACAGCAGGGGTTTTGGCTCCTCCACTAGGTAGCCACCCAGGGTCCGCTCTAGCTCCAGCACCTCCTGTGGGCCAGGGAGCAATGAGAAGGGGGAGCCCATCACATTTGGCCAAAGGGCCCTTTCCTTCTGCAAGTTTGGGGCTTGGGGACACACGTGGGCAGAGGGAACTAGGCTGTAACATTGAAGGCAGGGAACCATCTGAGCCACAGGGCTGGGATTTGGTAAGTGCTCATAGAAGACTTACTGTGTGGATAGATGCATGAATGAATGGATGGAGGGAAAAACAGATGGATGAATGGACAGATGGTGGGACAGGTGGATGGATGAATGGATTTACAGATGACTGAATAGATGGACTGATGGATGGATGGTTAAGTAGATGGATAAATAGATGGGTTGACAAATGGATGGATAGACAGATCAACAGAGACAGACAGACAAAATGATGTGCAGATGAATATACAAATGGATGGGTATAGAAACAGAAGAACAGACAGAAGAAAAGATAGATGCGTGGATGAGTGATGGCTGGATGGACAGATAGATTATGGACTAAATGAATATATACAGACAGATGGGCAGAAAGTTGGGTGGATGGATGGATGCATGGGTAGATGGGTGAATGGATGAATGGATGGACAGACGGATGGATGGGGACTGAATAAATAAAGAACGCCATCAAGCCAATATGTGGCAACTTCCCTCTTGATCTCCATTCCATTCTCTGACTATAACTAGATGTTAGCCAATGCCCTAATACCAAGGGATCCAGGCTGCAAGAGCATTTCCCAGGAGCCTCTAACCTATTATGGGCCTCCTGCAAGTTCAGGTCAGTCTGGTCCCGGCAGAAGACACTCACTCTCCCACAAGGCCTTTTAACCTGTGTTGCATCAGTCGGCAACTTGGAGTTTGAGACAAGTCACATGAGACTGAGAGGCAAAGGAGACAGAAAGGCCCACAGATCGTGGGCGGGAGGAGGACTGGAGCTACAGGAAAGGAGAAGGCTTCACAGCAGCAGGGGATGGAAGGATGGAGAAGGAAAAGGGGTTTAAATAGGGCCAAGGCTCTGTGCTCTTCCACCGTTTGTCAGGATGAGACTGAGATCCTGGGAACTGGTGGGAGGGCTGGGCAGAGAATGGACAGGGTCTTAGAGGCTGGGGGGACAGGGTGGTACTAACACCTGCTGTTATCAGGTTCTAGGTGCTAAAATCCGGTCCCTTCACCTTCTCTCTCTTCCTGCCCCGAACCCCTTCTCATCTGCCATGTGCCCCCCTCGCTTAAGGGCACTGTCCGTTCTTTTGCACACACTAGGAGCTTGGCTGTCAGCCGCCCCCCCCACCCTCTCCCCCTCCCCCTGTTCCTCCCATCAGTCACTGTTTCTGTCCATTCTACTGACTAAACAGACTGCAGGCCCCTCTCCAGCTGTTGTCACTGTCTGTTGTCCAGGGTCCAGCTGCAGCCTCCCAATTGGTCTCCCTGCCTCTTGTCTACCCATCCCCACTGCATAGCTTTCAAAAGAGCACCCATGAACAGGTGTCCACCGGGTCTCTGCCCCCACCCACTGGATAGGTTCCAAATTCCTTGCCATGACCCTAAGGCTGTTGGGAGGCTGAGCCCTGGCTGTCCCTGCAGCCCCACCTCTCACACCCCTGCACGCTTTGGCACACAGAGCAACACACCTGACTCTGCATAAGCCGCTCTGTCTCCTGGAATGCGCTTCTTCCTTCTCTGCCCGGAACACCCACCTGTCCCTTGGAGCTTAGGTCTAAGGTCAGCCCTGATGTGAAGCCTTCTCAGACGCCCTCCCCAACAACCAGGACCTGCCAGCCCCTCCCAGGCTGATGTTCCCTTAGCCCTACATCAGTGATCCCCTGGTCTGTCTCCCACCTCTAGCCCGCAGCTTGGTGAGGGCAGAACTGTGCCCAACTCATCTCTGTGTCTCGAGGATCTGATGCGATTTCAATGTTTGAGGAACAAATGAATGACTGAATGAGGCTGATGGTGGCAGAGGGTACCTGGCAGGTACCATGATCCTGGGGAGGGGGATACTGGAAGGTACCATGCAGCTGGCCAGCTGTGGGTGAGGTACCCGCAGTGTGCAGGCCCGTGTGGGTACCCAAGGCCTAGCCTTACCTTTAGTGCTACGGGCGTGTCCTCCAGGCAGTAGACCCTGAGGCTGTACTCCAGAGAGGTGCAGAGGGCGGGGGCGAAGATGGCCAGCTGGAGCCGCTTGACTGCCAAGCGGGAGTAGGACTCACCCGTGAAGACGTAGGTGCCCAGCTGGTCCAACAGGATGTGGCAGGACCTGGCCTCCAGCTGGCAGTAGCAGGGGGTATTAAGGGTCTCCTCATCCAGGGTGACCACCTCCTGCAGGGTGACAGTGGGGGTGAGGTGGCTGCACCTGCCAAGGCCCTGGAGAGGGTCCAACCAGGTTAGGCCAGGAGGAAAGGGGCAGGTTTCCTTTCCAGGAGGAAAGGGAAAGGTTGGGTTAGGGGACCCGGCCCCCCCGGCCTTGGCTCCTCACCTCCCAGTGGCCCTGGTGGGCCTGGGTCTTGAGCTGGAAGATCCAGTCACCAGCACTGACTTCAGCGCAGTGTGGCACCGTGAGGATGACGGGGCGGCACAGCAGGAGGCCCGTGGGCCCGCAGGTCACCGACGGGCTCAGTACTGTCTGGGTCCCTTCTGAAAGCGGGCTGGGGTGGGGTGGAGGGCAGGAGGGAGGCAGTGAGGGAGCGGTGCTGGCCTCCCCGCTCTGCCCCAGCTCCTGGGATGGGAGAAGGCAGGACTGCACCCTGGGGGCTCCCAGAGGCCACGGGTTAAGGAAAAATGGCACTGGCCTTGAGATCGTTTCTAAATTTTTGCTATTACTCCGCAATATTCTCATAGCCAAATCTTTGCTCCCATTTTCAAAGGTTCTGCACTCCAGGGGTATTGTGGATAGGTGCTGCTAAAGTGCCCTCTGGAAAGCTGGCACCCATCCACGCTCCCACGGACACACCGTGGGAGGGCTGTGTTCCCATTCTCTCACCAGTATGAAGGTATTATGACATCTGAAAATATCTTTGCAAGCTGATGAAGCAAAAAAACTTCCAGTATCTATGGCTGTCTGAATGACTGTTTCTTTGACTACAAATTAGGTCAAACATTTTCTCATAAGCTATTGGCCGCTGTGTGTGTGTGTGTGTGTGTGTGTGTCTGTGTGTATAAGAGACAGTGTGTGTGAATCACTTGTTCATATCCTTTGTCCATTTTTGTACTGAGATGTTCAGTTTTTCTTATTGGTCTCCCAAACCTCTTTACATAGTGAGGATAGTAGCCCTTTGTCATATTGTAGCCAGCTGGTCAACTGGCTTTCAGTTTTATGATTTGTTGTGCTGGTTTTGCATGGTTTAAATGTGAACATAATAAGATCTAGCAATGTCTTCCTTGGAGAACTACCTCTGGCCTTAGGATTGGACTTAGAAGGGGAGATGGTGACATTTGAGCCCAAGGTGGGCAAGCAGCAGGGAGAGAGAGGCTGAGGAGGGGGCAACTGGGCTGGGGCTGGGGTCCCTATACTCACAGGGTGTTTTCTGCCTTGTTGATGAGGAGGTACATCTCGTAGAACTTGCCCTGGGGAATGGCTCCATTGGGCACCAGCAGGCTGACCCCTAGGGGGAGAGGGAGGTCAGTAGGGAGGGGCTGGAGGGAGTCCAGGAGCTTACAACAGGGGATGGGGGGTTGGCCCCCACCTTGGAGCAAGGAGAGAAAGACATCTGAGCTCCTGGTGGTCACCAGCAAGGAATGGGGAGAGGGGACTTGGTGCAAGGAAAGGCCAGGTCACTGACTGCAGAGGGGGCTGTCAAGTAGAACAGGGGCCACTGGCATTGCGATGGGGTGCAGAGATGGGGCAAAGACCTGGAGTCTGAAGGTGCAGTGCCAGCCCCAGCCTAGCTCAGTGTATGACGCTGGGAAATTGTCAACTGCGGCTCTGCAACCTGAGCTGGGAAGCCCTGCCTTTTCAACAGCACTCTGTAGGTTTGTTGACTACATCGGGGTATTCTTTCCCACTCACCAGATGGGGAAACTGAGGTTTAGAGAGTTCCCCTGCCCTTGTGAGGCAGAGGCAGGCCTGGACTCTTCTATTTTATAATCACTTCTTCCCCTTGGGCCTCACTTTCCCCATCTGTGAAATGGGACCAGGGAAGCCCTATCTTCTGCTGGATGAGTGTTGGGACTGTCTAGAGGGGACATGCTGAGGCCAGACTGATGGGCGAGCAGAGCAGGGACCCACCTGTGTCAGGGATGCTGAGCCTCCCGCCCAGGCAGCCAAAGGTGCCGCTGACACTGCTCCCCGGGTCACGGGGCATGCCCAGGAGCTGTTGGGAGCCGAGGCTGGCACTGCGCAGGTGCAGGAAGTGGGCATTCCGGGCAAAATCACCAGGGTACGTGCCGGGTGGCAGGACTCCCAGCAGCTCAGCCCCGTCTGCCAGGCCTGGCCCAGAGCTGGTGGTGCTAGAGTTGTAGACCTTGATCTTGAGGTTGGGCAGGGAGTCCAGCAGGGGTGAGTTGGTCATTGGGATCTTGTCGGCCGAGTCCTGCAGGGCGTACATGGGTCCGCGGTAGATGCCCGCACTGGCAGTGAGGTCCGGAGGCACAGATGGGTGCAGGAGCTGCGGGTTGTCTGCAGGGCCGGGGGCTGCAGTCAGACCAGCCGTGCCTCGCTGGCCCTGTCCCACCGTCTGCACCTGCCGGGGGGCCTTCTTTTATAAAATCCTACCCAAACGTCCAGCTCTGAAAGGTTCCATTGCCACCTGCGGCAGGAAGCTTAGGGCCTCACCACCTGGGTTACTTCTTCTTTCCTGCATCTCTCTAACCAAACTCATCCAGTGATCTTTAGAGAAAACTCCAGGAAAACCTCTTGAGGGAGTCAGGAGCCTCTGCTCTGGTCTGGCTGGCCTGGCTGGCTGCCACACCCCCTGGGAACCCTGCCTGCACCCGCCACCCTAGGCGTTCCCAGGTCCTTACTGGGCCTTGCAGTCTTAAAGTTGACTGGGTGGAAGCCGCCAGTGAGGGCGGCGGACGAGTCGGTGATGTCGGTGTCGAAGTCGCGGCAGTTGCGGCGGTACACGACCACCCCTACCACCACGAGGACGGCCACCACCACGAAGATGGACACCACAAGGCCTGCGTACAGCGCCACATCCCCCGAGGACTCCAGAACTGTGGGGACAGGAGGGCTGAGTGAGGGCCAGGGGGCAGAAACCCTGGCCCTGAGGGAGCCAGAGATTCCCTTGGTCCCCGGGGAGAGGCAGGGCCTGGGACAGACTGGTGCTGTGCTAGGTTCTAATCTGAGCCCTGCCAGACAGGCTGGTGACCTCAGGCAAGCCTTGAACCTCTCTGAGCATCAGTCTCTATAAGTAAAATGGTCTAAATGTCCCTGCCCCCGTGCCCTGCTTCCCTCCCCGTGTGGCAAGGAGAGGCAAAGGGACTCCTGGAGTTAACACTCCCAAGAGTTAACTCATTGCTCTCTGCCCAGGAGGTGACAAGGCGCCTGTGGCTCAGAGTCACGGGACCACTAAGTGTCCTCTCAGAGCTGGGGTTAAGACCTAGCGCCTTACTAGCCGCCTGCAGCAATCTCTATAGGACCCAAGGCCCTGGTTCCCAGAAATCTCTGCAAGTAGCCGCTCTGAGCTCACCTTCCATTCTATGCTGAGGGCAGGAGGCGGGAGGGGCGGGCGGGGGGGAGGGGTGGAGGGGGAACAGGACGAGGGGAATGAGATGCGTGGCAGTGGGATGGAGAGGAGGGGAGCAGGTGGAAGGGAAGGAAGGGGCTCAGGGAGGCAACTCATGTCGACACTCCCCACCCCCAGACAGGCTGCTGGGCTGGAGGAGGCCCAGCTCTGGGTGAGGGGCAGGGCAGGCTGCTGCTCAGCTAGAAGTGACTCCACATAGCTAGGCAAGGAAGTGTCGGGGTCAAGAGGCAGGGTCCAAAGCAGGGCTGCCCAACAGAACTTTCTATGATGATGGCACACCCCGTGTCTGCACTGTCCCCCATGACAGCCACTAGCCGCGGCTGGTTATTTAACAACTAAAATGCGGCTGGCTTGACTGAGGAAATGAGTTTTTAAATATATTTATTTTCAGCTAAGATATATACAATTTTCAAGCCACACGTGGCTAGTGGCTACTATACTGGACAGCACAGCCTAGCCAAGCCCTTCCCCCTTGTTTCCTTTGGGAGCTCCGGGAAGCCCCTGTCCACCCCCTCCCCTCCCCAGGGACCCTCGGAGAGGCAGTCCCGCTTTCCTTCCTGGTGGAGGCCTGAGCCTCAGCAAGGTAGGGCAGGGCTTTCAGCCCTCATTTTTGCCTGCTTCTACCACCTTCTGGACCCCCATCTCTCCTCATTCTTGGGCTCCCCAGGAGAGCTGCCGGAGAAGGTCCCCAGGGCTGGGCTCCCACGTCTCTGGGGGCTTCGCCTCATGACATAGTCATTAATCATGGGGGTCACGTGCCTGGTGATTTACAGTATCTAATCAGGCACCAGTCTGGCCCCACTGTGAGTTGCACTGAAGGCCTCACTACTGATTTGATAATTCCAGAATTATTTGGAAATGGTGGTTTAATTACCACACGCCAATCTGCCCAAGCAGCTTTACTATAGCGGAGCATAGCCCCTGGGGGATGGATGATGAGCCCCCAGGGTCTGACGCAGAGCAGCAGGCATCCCAAGGACCTAGGAGGCTTCAGTCGGCTGCTGGGGGCACCGGGAGGGGCAGGTGTGGGCCTGCTTGCTGGCCCCCTCCCACAGAGGACAACCAAGGGGTGGGGCTCAGAGCACCAGCTCTGACCAAATACTTAGGTTCGAATCCTGGCTGGATCCTTGGGTATGTCCCTTCTCTCTGAGAATCAGTTTCTCCTCCTATGACGGGAGGGGTCAGGATGGCATCCTAGGGCCTTTCTGTCAGCCGAGGGTCTGCCTGTCTGACTGTGATGAAGACCATGCCACATGCAGCGTCAGGTGCTGGGAACCCCGTGGAGGGCTGGTAGTGGGCACCTTCAGCTCTCCCTGCCCCTCGCGCTGCCCTGCACCCCACCCCTGGAAAAGCCAGCCGAGGAAAACCAGGGATCCCCCCAGAGGAAAGAGAACAGCCGTGAAATGGGACTTACGGTGGCTTTTGGGGTCACTTAGAGTTTTCTTATCTGTTGAGGGAAATAAAGGGAAAGACAATGACACAGAGGGCAGGGAAAGGGTGGTAGAGGCGGTGACGGGGAGATGCGTGGATGAGATGACAGAGTGGCAGGCGGGCAGGGGCCCCGAGGGGCTGCTCCACTGCAGGCTGGGGGCGGGGCAGGGGGCCCTTATCTGGCTCCAGAGCCCCCACCCTGGGCCCTGCCTTCCAAGGACTCACTCTGCACGCACAGCCCGTCGGTGCAATTCTTGGAGTCAAGCAGGGTCCCGCTGCAGTCCCGGCCTCCGTTCTGGGGAGGAGGCGCCATGCACTCGCGGCTGCGCCAGTGCGCACACTCGGTGCTACAGGCCGACCACTTGCTCCACTCTGTCCACGCGCCATCGACTGTGGGGACACAGCATGTGGTGCATGGGGACACGTGCATGCATAGAATGCACACACAGTTACGTGTGCACAACTTAGCAGTGCATGCACACACACACACACACACACACACACAGTGCAGCAGGGAAAGAGGAACCCAAGACACGCATGCCATCCAGAGAAATCCACACCTCATGCTAGTGCAGAGACAGGAGCACCAGGTGGGCGAAGACAGCCCAAACAGACACATAAGGTCACTGACGCAGATACAGCCCCGGGCACAAGTGTACACACAGAGGCACAGGGTGAAAAACACCACATCAGTCACACAAACACGTCACCAAAGAGAGAGAACAGACGAACCGATGGGGCCACAGAGTAACACAGAAGGAAGAGAGGACTGCAGCAAGACAGGGTCAGCGGCCAGGTGTGTCTAGCAGTCAAGGGCAGGAGCACAGGCTCTCTGACCCCAGGAGCCTCTGGGGCCCCGGCCTGGGGGCTGACGCTGAGAACCCTCGGCCTGGAGAGCAGACCACCCACCCCTCAGACCGCAGCTCAGAGCCTCTGCCTCTGTCTCTCCCGCAGCCCAGGGCAGAACAGAGGTCAGCGGGCATAGCATCCAGTCCAGCCTGGTGAGCCAGCTGGGGGGCCCGGGACAAGCACCTTCTGCCCCCACCCTACCCCAACAGGGAGAGATGGGCTCTCCTGACTGGCAGACACCAGAGCACAGAAGGCAGGGCTGGGGCTGGCATGGGGCTGGGCATGGGTGGACTGCCACCTGGCCGACAGTCTCACCTGGGCACACAGTGGTGCAGGCAGTCTTCTGGAAGGCCTGGCCCTCACAGAAGGCACCTCCATTGAGCGGGGCGGGGTTGGTGCAGGTCCGTGTGCGCTTCTGCCAGCCGCGGCCACAGCGGTTGGAGCAGGGTGACCACTCAGCCCAGCTGGACCAGCCGCCGTTCACTGCAGGGGTAGCAGTTGTCAGCAGGTTGGCCTGGCTCTTCGCCCCGTGGGCCCCCCAAGTCCCATCCTCCAGCCATGATGAGGCTCCTCTGCTGAGGCCTGGCCCTTCCTAGTTGGACCCCTCCTGCCTCCAGGGCTGGGGACTCAGATACCAGAGGGCAGACCTGGGCTGCATCTGTCAGCACCAGAGGCAACCCAGGAGGTCATTGTCTATTCCACGCCCCATTGTACAATGGCAAACAAAGGTCCAGAGAGGGCTGACGCTTACACAAGGTCTCCCTGTGAGTAATGGGGAGCTTGGAACTGGAACCCAGTACAGGGCTCTTTCTACAACACTCATTTCAGCCATGGCTCTGGCCCTCCCACCCAAGGGGACAGCAAGGAACAGCTGACGGGCCTGAGCAGTGGTCCCTAACTGCTAGAACAACAGGCTTGGGGATGGGGATACCGACTGGGCCCTGCCTTAGCCCTAACTCTCCGAGAACTGGGTTTTCCCCTTCAGGGATAAGCAAAGGGCCTGAGAAGGGGCAAGTGCTCCTGGCTGGCGACCCAGGAGTCCCTGACTTTACCACTAGCTTTGCTGTGTGACCTTGTGAAGGCATCTCCCCTCTCTGGGCCTCCTCTTCCTCCCCACCTGTTCACCAAGGTCCTGCTGGCTTCTGGGTAGGAAAGGGTCAGCCGTATAGCCCCAGGCTCTCCCCCTCCCTCGACTGTGTCCCCCCCGCCAGCCCACTCTGGGCCGCACCGTAGACAATGATGGTGGCGGTGGTGCTGCGGCGCTTGGCCACGATGTTCTTGGCCACGCAGGTATAGTTGGCCGTATCTGACAGGCGAGCCTGGCGGATGATGAGGTTGTGGTCGATGGTGAGCAGGAAGTTGGTGTCCTGGGTGGGGTCGATGACGTCCTCGTTCTTGAGCCATTCCACCTGCAGGGGCACGGTTGCAGCTGTGAGGGCCCAGGGCCCGACCCCCTGCACCTCCGGGAATGGGCCCTCTCTTTGGGGGAAGGGAGGCCTGACCATAAACAGGACTGCAGTTCTAGCCATGTCCACCCATGGTGGTGACACAGGGGGCAGGGCCTCCACGGGCCAGGCACTGTGCTGGACACTACAGAACACAGTGGCTAAGATGACCACCCACCAGCTGAGGGGTCTTGGGAAGGGACTTCCACTTGGCCTCAATTTCATCAACTGTAAGAGGGTATTTAATACCCATAGGACTACCGTGAGGATAAAATGAATCAGTATATGGCAAGTGTGGAGGCCAGGCCTGGCTCATGGTAAGTATTGATACTAAATAAGAACATGTCTTCATCATTAACTCTGCAAACCGACTCGCTTAGACAGGGTGAGAGGCCTGGCAGGCGATTAAAAACATGGTCCCTGGTCTGGCAGACCTGGGTGTGCAAATGCCAGCTCTGCCACTCACTAGCTGGGTCACCCTGGGTGACCGCTTCACCTGTCCCAGTGCTGTGTTCCCAGCCATAAGATGGGATGACAATATCCACCTTGAAGGGCTGCTATGAGGACCAGCGTGCTGAGTGCCAGGTACATGTGCGAGCCACAAGGGGTAGCTATTACAGAAGGCGTCTGTCTGAGCTCATTTCCAGATGGGGGCCTGGGCTGGGGGGAAGCTAGTGATTAGAGCAAAGGTTCTGAGCTGGAATCCCAGGGTTCCATCTTCCCCAATCCTGTTCTACTGAGGTCCCCGGCAACAAAGCTGAGATGTTTCCCCATGCCTTTCTCTGACTAGAGGACCACCAGTGCAGGGAGCGGGAGAGAGGAAGCAGGTCTGGAACACAAGCAGGGCAGTAAGAGGACAGGTGGGCATCACCTAGGGATGCACAGGCCGTGTGGTGCAGGAAGGGGTGATCAGCTTGTGGGCTGACTTTGTGCTCAGATTCACATATTATGATACACATAAAGCTGGGGCCTTGGGTTCTGGGTGGGGTGGGGGAAAATGGTGCATATGGCCACTTCTCTTGCAGGAGATTGAGCCTGAGGTCAACCCAAGGAGCCCTGGGGGTTCCTGCCCCAGCCCTGCCCCATCCTGTGGGGTTATGCCTATGGAGGGCCCAGCTGGGGGCTGGCATGCGCCGAGTTCTACAGAGGTTGCAGTTCCCTTCTCTGTCTCTAGTCTTGATACCCCCATCTGTGAAATGCGAGGGCTCTGGAAGGCTGAGGCATTGCGGCTGGTGGTAAATACCATGCCTGGCTGGCCTCTGCCATGCCCAAAGTTCCCCATATCCCCACTCACCTCAGCCACAGGCACCCCCTCTGGTGGGCGGCATTGCAGGAGAACTTCGTGGTCCAGGGGCACTTCCTTGCCCAGAGGCTCCTGATCGAAGTTCTTGCGCAGGTCTGGGAGAAGGAAGGAAAAGTGTTCCAAGGCACAGTCAGGCGGTGCAGGGAGGAGGCCAGTCAGGCAGAGCTGGATCCTGAAGGGCCCCATTCTAGCCACTAGGTGGCAGTGCACACCAAGGGAATGTTCACAGGGACAGCCGGCCTTTACCTGGAGAACTTCTCCAAGATGGGGGCCTCACCAGGTGGACATGGGGGAACAAGCTTCCCTCCCTGACTCTGGGATCCTATGCACATGGTGGCCAGGGATGGTGAGGAAGCTGGCAGCTTCCTAATATAAAAGTCGGTAAAAAAGGGCCGTTAGAAATCCTGGGGCCAAAGGTGGCACAGGTTCTGGGTCATGGAGCCTTCTGAGCTGGCATCCCTGTGCCCTGATGTCTGTGTGTGAAATTCTCTCTCTAGAATCCACAGGGAAGGGGAAAGGGCCTAGGAGAATGGGGTGAGGGTGTCAGGGTGGCGTACATGCAATGCGGACATAGGCCCGGCGACTCTTGGTGGTGCCCGCAGAGCTCCAGGCCACGCACTGGCACCAGTAATCCTCCAGCCCAAACAGCTCCTCCACCTGCTGCCGCGACACCTCGATCTGCACCTCTCGCACCTGCAGGCCTGGGAGGAGGAGAGAGACGCCATCAGGGGGCAGGTCTGAGGACAGAAGACACCAGACATGGGACCATAATATCTCTCTCCTTTCCAACCCGCTGAGTCCTGTGGGTTCCTCTCCCAAGTGCCTCACATTTCCATTTTTCTCATCTCATCTGCCTTGAGCCTGGCCCAAGCCACCACTGCAGCTCACCTGGAAACTCAGTGGCTAACCCAAGCCCACTGCCCCCATCCAATTGACTTTCCACCCTGCAGATAGCTCTTCAAAAGGCACAAATGACATGTCATTCCCCTGCTATGTCTCCAGTCATCCCAGTGTAAAGACCCAGACCTTCCACGTGGCCTCCAGGCCCTGCACGATCTACCCACTGCAGCCTCACCGGGTGTCTTCCAGGCCCTCATGTTTTCCTGGCCTCTCTAGCCACAGGGCCCTTGCACAACCAGTCCCCTGCCTGGAACTCTCTTCTGTCCTTTCTGTGTCCAGTGAACTCCCAGTCACCGTCAGCTTTGGGCTGGGCCTCACTTCGGAGGGAAGCCCCCTGATGCTGGCCCACCCCCACCAGCTGTCAAAGTACCGCTCAGCACTCCCACCACTGCACTGGACATTGGTCTGTGCAGTTATCATTTCCCACCAGGCCTGATTCCCTCATGGCACTGACCATTGCCTGGAACTGTATTATTTATTGACGTGTTCATGTGTTAACTGTATCTCCTGCAGGAGAATGAGGTGGGGCTTTGCCCTGTTCACTGCCGTGGCCCAGGGCCTGGCACAGACAATGGGCTCAACAAATATGAGGCAAGCATGTGGCCTCTCTCTGGTCATGGCTCAGGAGCCTGTGGGGCTGGAGTTGAGGGAAGGCCCCTCTTCCTGGGAACCCCTAACCTCTCAATGACTCCCTGCTAGGGCCCAAGGGCCTCCCTGAATGACTGGATCCACCAGCCCACAGAGGAGGAATCACTCACTCTTTGCCAATCCTCCCTTGACAAAACCCTCTACGTTCAGGAAAGGGATGAACCCTCCTGGATGAGGGCAGCCATCCGAAGCTCCTCCCCAAAGCTTGTGGGAGAACTGTAAGGCCTCCTCCACCAGGAAGCCCTCCGTGACTACCCCCTTTGGTCTCAGAATTCCTAAAGCTATTCCTCCTCGCCATCGTGTATCTAAGCTCATCCTCTCATGGTTACTTGTGGGTTCTGATAAGCCCCTCAAGGGCGGGACTGTTGAGTGTACACACTGTAGTCCTGTGGCATGGTGGTTAGGTGGAGGGCTGGACTGCTTCTTGACAGGTTTGAATCCTGGCCCTACCTTCACTCCCCAACTGTGTGACCTTCGCTAAGTTACGTAGCCTCTTTGAGCCTCGGTTCCCTCATCAGAGTAAAATACTCAGGGTAAATTCTAAATGAATCATGGCAATTACAGCACCCAGCCCAGGCTGGACACAAATCTAATCTGGCAGCTCATCTGGATCTCATCCAGCCCCTTCCTTTTTCATCTGGAGAAACTGAGGCTTGGAGAGGGTAGGTGGCAGGCCCAAAGTCCCAGAGCAAGTTGGCAGCAGAGCTGAGATCAGCTATCTGGCGTCCTGCCCCAGTTAGAGCTCTGCCCAGTAATGAAGGACACCTCTCTGGACCTCTCCCAGTGAAATCATTGCCTTAACTGTCCTGCATCCTGAGGGAGGGGCGCCCTTGCACTGGGAGCCCAGACAGTGAGGAACCCCTCCTGATGGCCAGGGATCTAGATTGGAGGGGGCTGGTGTCTGCTGTGGGTGGAGCACCAGGAGGGAAGAGGCTTCTTGGGGGACAGGGACCCTGCCTGCTGGCAGTGGCTGCCTGGACTGCTTGCTCTACAAGCGATGCTGCATGGTCTGGGGCAGGAGAGTGGGGCCCTGCCCTTTATTCACCAGGCTGGGAGCCTGGAGGAGTGGCCCCTCTCAAGGGGGTCATCCATCCAGAATGTTTCAGGAACACCCAACAGCTGGACAGATAAACTACCACGCAGCAGGGCTTGACACCATGGCAATGGTCACCAACAGGCAAAGAGGAGGACAGGGGCCTTTGGTCTCCCAGACTTGGGCCCCAAACTAGGCGTCCCCCTCAGCATGATGGCCAAGTGGCAGGCAGTGCCTGGACCAGGACACCCAGAGTTGGGCTGCCTGCCTTGACCTGGCATGAGCTAGTGGGTAGGCTCGTCTCACCTCTTTTGGCCCCCATCCTGTTTTCAAGGCTTCAGAGAGTGCCAGGGAGGGCTAGGGGTGGGGAGAAGGAGGAACCAGCCACACTGCTGCCAAGGGTGTGGCCTGCTGGACCACTGTCCATTCTTTGTAGCTAATGGGGACAACAGTGTCTTGATTTCTAGGGCTGGCAGGACTTGTGTGCCTGGTAGCAGGGGAGTAAGAGCCACCCTGTTACTAATAATCAAAGGGCCTGTGAGGGGCCCTAGCAGGATACACTGTCCCCTTGCTCTGCAGGGCCAGAGGGGCTCAGGGGGACAGAGAAGTAAGAATAGGTTTCAAGAGGAAAGAAGCCAACAAAAACCCAGAAAGAAGATGGAGGAAACAGGTTTTTATTGAGCACCTGCTGGGTCCTGGCACTGTGTTCAACGCTATACAGGTACCACCTTTTTCCATCCTCACCAAGACCTGTTAATATCCCAGTTTACAAAGAGAGAAACTGGGGCTCAGAGAGGTTGAGTGACTTCCTTAGGGTCACACAGCCAGAGCATGTGGGCAGCTGGGATATGGGTTTTCTTTCCTTTTAAAAGTTTCTTTTTTGGAGCATTCCCTGGTGGTCCAGTGGTTAGGACTCCATGCTTTCACTGCCGAGGGCGCAGGTTCAATCCCTGGCTGGGGAACTAAGATCCCACAAGCCGTGCGGTGCGGCCAAAAAAAAGAAAACAAAATCAGATAAAAAAATCCTTTTCTTGGGACTTCCCTGGTGGTCCAGTGGTTAAGAATCTGTCTTGCAACACAGGGGACGCAGATTTGATCCCTGGTCAGGGAACTGAGATCCCACATGCCACGGGGCAACTAAGCCCGTGCACCACAACCAGAGAGAAGCCCGCGCACAGCAACAAAGAGCCCGCACACTGCATCCAAGACCCGATGCAGCCAAAAATAAATAAATAAATATATTTTTTTTTAATCGTTTTTTTGTTTTTAGATTTTGAGTGAGAATGAGACTCCAGCTCTAACTTTTAAAATTCTTGGAATTCTTTAAAATTTTTGGTAAAATATACCTAACCTACAACTTACCATTTTAACCAATTTTTAGGGTACAGTGTTGAATGACATTAAGTACATTCCGGGGTATGATTTTAAGCCTGAGTGGTTCTGCAATCTGTCAGCTTTTCACAGAAAAATAGAAGTTGAAGGAGGAAGAAAGGAGAGAGAGTGAAAGAGAGTATGTCAGGGGAGAGACACAAGAATGAGACTGAGGCAGAGAAAGAGAGAGACATAAGGGAAAAAAGACAGACACAAAAGGAGACACAAAAGGAGACGGGGATGAGAAGGGAGAAGCAGGAGAGACAGAAGGAAAGAAGAGAGGGCTGAAAAAGGAAGAGAAAGAAAAGGTCAGGGAAGAGATGGTAAAAACGAAATCAAAGCCAAGGCAGGCTCTGGGGCAAAGGAGCCACCCCGAGCCTGGGGTTGGTTGGGGCTGCCCAAAGCTGGCCGTCCGCAGGTGACCTGCAGTGGGTGGCCCCCCTCCCTGGCCTGAGTCAGGGAAAGGATTTCCACCCCCGAAGGTCCTGTACTGTAAACAGGGGCTGGGCTCTGAGAGATGTGAGGAGCCCCAGGCTCTGCCTCCTGCCTGGGGTCGGGGGTGCCCAGGGACCTGCACACATCCCACGCTTCGTCCTAGTTTCCCACGCTTCTGCCACTAGGAGAGAGGAGCTCCTGCAGGACCTGGGCTACATCCTAGCACCACCTCTATGATTATTTACTTAATATTACAGGCCTTTTTTAAAAAAAAACGAAGCCAACTGATTTCTATGAAGGAAGCGTTGCATCATTATTGTGAACAAAAACAGTATCACTTCTCACCGACACAGAGGACCTGTGGAACTAGCAATGGTCTAGAATTCTGGTTGGGTGTTGGGGGCAGGGCTGCAAGACAGAGCCGGCTCCTCTTCCTTAAACAGGGAGCACAGCAGGTGCTGGGGGAGCGGGGAAGAGCCCTAGTCCCCGACTGGACCTGCTCTCTGATGTAAGCAGAGGACGGAAGGAAACTGGAAAAGGGAGCTAGCTCTCAGCAAGGGATTTGGTGCTGTTTCACCTGGTCACCCAGTCAGACAGGGCAAGCGCCAAGCCTTGGGGAAATACTGGTCCAGGGTGAACCTCAGAGGGGACACTGAGGCCCGGGGGCGCCGTGGCTGTATGAGGTCTCACATGGAGCCAGGGTGGAGCCAGGCCCAGGACCCTCTGGGCCTGGGGTGACCTGGGGGTGCCCGGCGAGTGGGGTGGGCTCACCGGTGGCCTCGTCCAGGCTCTCCTGCGTGACGTGGTCGTTCTGGCTGACCCACTCGCCATTGCACTTGAAGTAGATCTGCGTGGCAGGGAAGGCACGGCAGCGCAGCTCCACCGGCTTGTTCTTCACGATGTAGGCGTCCTGCGGCTCCCGCAGGAAGTGGGGCAGCGGCTCTGCCGGCGCCGACGGGAAGGAGTCTGGGAGCACCTCGCTGCCAGAATCAGTGCCTGCAGAGGGTGGAGGGTGGGAGGGCTCCGTGAGGCCACAGGCTGGGAGGCCCGGGTCCCCTCCAACCCCTGGGGGCCGTGGCAGAGAGAGGAGGCCGGGGGAGGAGGAGGGGTAGGCAGCTGGAGGAGACCTGCTGGGACGCACTCTGTGGCCTGGGCGAGGTCTGACACTCCTGTGACCTCGGTTTCCCCACTGTGACCTGCTTTTAAGAGGCTGTGTTTTGGAGCCAGTCCCAGCCCTGTGATGCTGTGTGATTCTCCTTTTTTACAGATGGAGGAGTCAGGGTGGCCCAGGGAGGTGAGGTGACCTGTCAGAGTCCAGCCCTCCTCATCGGCCCTCCCCGGCCTCCCTCCAGTTTCCCACGGCGATACCACAGTATGTGAAGAGCTGGAAATGGGCCTGAGGCTGGAGCTCGAACCAGGCCGGCTCTGCCCCGAAGCCACAGCTGCCCTGTGCAGCCCCAGCCAGCCAGGCTGATGGAAGCAGGGAGACAAGTCAGGGCCCACAGGGGCAAGGGTGGGCTGAGGTGGGGTGGCAGCACCAGGCCTGGGCTCCCTGGTGCTTGTTCCCAGAGTGCTGCCTCCTCCAGGAAGCCCACGGCAGGCAGCAGCATGCAGGGGAGACCACCTTCCCTGTAGCCTCCCCCCAGACCCTCCCTTCCTCTGGTCTGTGGCTCTGATCCACCCCCTTAGCCTTTCCCACTTCAGCCAAATCCACACCCTCGGCCTTATGGAGGCCTCGGGAGGCTGGGAAGGCAGTGAGGCTGTGCAGGCGGCCATCTCCTCCTGCAAAGGGGCCAGATGGAAACCCTGGCCCCGCCCGGCTCCCTGGAAAGAACAGCACCTCGGGAGGTGAGACAAACAGGAAGGGAGAGGGGCCTGGCCACCACCAGTATGGGGAGGGAGGGAACCAGGCTGGGCCAGGCTACTGGTTTACAATCCATGTAGGAAAATTGACTTTCCAATGCCAAGCCCCAAACAATCAGGTGGCTGGGGACAAGCGGCAGGGGGCTTGTCCTCCTCTGCTAACTGCTCCCGAGGAAACAACGATTTAAGCTGCAGGGGTGCATGTGTCTGCTCAGCCCCTCGGCAGCCTGCCGCAGTCCTGTCACTGTCTCAGAGCTCCAGTCCATCAAGTGGAGCTGGGGCCCCAGGAGGCCACGGGTGACACGCGCTCTGCCCTCGGGAGCCCCCCTTTGGGCAGAGGGGCCAAAGGGACACATGGTTCTTCAAGAGTAGAATGAACAAAACGTGCCTAACATGCTTTATCGGTATCATCTCCTTGTGGATCACAGCTTCTGCTAAGACGGAGGCTCTGAGAAAATGCATGGGTTGTCACTGGCTCCAAGCTCTGGGTTGTGGGTGGGGTATGTGTGCGTGACCTGGGGGACCGAAGGGGAAGCCAGCAAGAAAGAGGATGAATCCAGCATGTTCCCTGTGACCCATGGAGAGCCCTTAACTCCAACCTCGTTACTTTATCTCTGAAGAGGGCAGGGAAGTGAGCACTCTTCCTCTCTCTGGGATCTTTTGAGGATCATATGAGATAAACATGCATGAGTACCTAGGACGAGCCTAGGTACAAATTGCTGCATCAAAATAGCAACTAATGCTTCCCTGGAATTAACTGCTATGTTTCCATTTACATAGTTAACTTACCTAATTCTTGCAAGAACTTTGTAAGGTATATTATATTGGTCCCCAGTTTACTGATGGGGAAGCTGAGGCTCAGAGCAGTTAAGCAACTTGCCCAAGGTCACACAGCTGGCAAGAGGCAGAACCAAGGTTTGAACCCAAGAAACCAGACTTCAGTGTTGCCCAGGGCTCCACACTGCCTATCTTTGGATCAGCTCCATAACACTGTGGGTGTCCCCATACCTGAGATTCCTAATAGACCCTGACACTGGCCGGGTCTCTGCAATTATGGGGGCTCTCTCATCAAAGGGCCAGCAAGGCCGGGACTGTTTTTCGTGTTTCAAAACTGGGGAAATTGAAGTCCATCAAACTGATGCAAGGTCACCTGGTTAGTGGGCATCTAAACTAAAAACAGCACCGAGGATTCCCGAGGCCAGGCCAGGGCTCCCAAACACCTGCTTTCCTCTGCCAGATAGGGAGACAACTTCTCTGCAGGTAAACTGGCAGCCCCTAGGGTCTGGGAATGTGGGCAGTTGATGGCGAGATGACACAGTGCCCAGGGAGTTGGACATGGGTCTCCCGGTGGCCTGAGAGCTGCTCACTGTGGCCCTCCCGCCAGGCAGGCAGTTCTAGGGAGAGCAGGGTGGAGCCAAGAGGACTCCAGGCCCACCTCCCACCACCAGCATCCCTGCTTCAGTCTCAGGCCTGAGGAGTGTAGGGCAGGGCTCAGGCTTCAGACTCAGACACCCCAGGGTGTGAACAAGTCATGACTGGCCTCAGGCACCTCATCTGTGAAATGGGGGGACTGGACCCCCCTCTGGGGATGGTGGCCATGAGCGCAGGTATATGGGAACCCACGGATGCAGCTACAGGCTTGCCCTACCTTCTAACCACACAGCCTCCAGGTGACGGCCGCCTTGGCTCTCTGTGGCACTGCGGGCTGCATTTATGACTTTGTTTTATAACCCTAATGTGGTTCATTTACAAAGCAGGCGGAGACTCGACTGAGGAAAGTCAACATTAGACATCCATTAGGGCAGCAGGCCCGAGTCTTGGCGGCCCCATGCCCCACCCTGCCACCCCACCCCTCCTCTCAGCCCTGGCACGAAGACTCATCCCTGGTCTTGGCAGAAGGATGGCTGGGAGTCCTCATCACTGCCTCCCTGTCATTCAGGGCAGTGCTGGGTGGCTCTCTATGCAGCCACTGCCCGCTTGCCCACATCCCCATTCCCCAGACGTCCTGCAGGAAACAAGGAAGCAACAGCAAGAGCCGACCTGAGATTCCTCCCCACAGGGACCACCATGGACTATGTGCACACAGTAGGTGCTCGGTGAACACAAATTAAAGGTGTGTGGGAGGTGCTGCCAGGGCCTGGGTAGTGACTGAGTTGGGCCCCTGTCCTGACCGGTGGACATGTCCCCTCCTCCTTGGCCCTGGCTTGGGCCTTAGTGGCTGAGGAAGGTTCTTCAGGTGTCCTGGAGGGGGACCACCTGAGCCTTCCCTCTCCAGCTTGGAGGAGGAAGAATCATGAAGTTGGGGGTTCCTGGGTGCTCCCTCTGCCAGAGGCCTTCAGAGGGTTATTTTATATTAACTCACTGAGCCCTGCGGCAATCCTTGAACAGAGGTTCCCAAACTTTTTTGGTCTTTAATGTCTTGGTAATTTTTACCCAGTAATTTTACCCCAAGGCCAAAAGAAATTCCTAGTGGTTTTGTTTATTAAGTAGTTAGACCCAACCAGCTTATGTGTGTGGGTGTGTGTGTGTATATCCTAACAACTTAGTATCCATTAGAAAAAATAACTCACGTAAATTGAAAGAAAGGTAGTATTTGTATTCCATTCCTATATAGTCACAGTGACTTATAATGGGGATGTCTTGGAATCATAGTGGACATTGCTACCTTCACAGTTTGTCTCAGAGTACTCCCAAATGCCAAATTCCCAGCTTTGCAAAGGTATGGTGCCATCTAAAGGAAAGAAGTGTGTGTGACGCTGAAATTGTAAGCTATCTTGAGCTAGTAGTTGTTGCGGTATCTGGCAGCTGTCCAATATTGCTGTGTTTCCATGGAGATTAAAAATATCCCACAGCACCCCCTGTAGCATCCTAGGGTGCCTGGGCACACAGTTTGGGAACCACATCCCTTTGGGAACCACATCTCTATAAGTTAGGTACTATTATTAACCCCATACTACAGATGAGGAAACTGAGACCAAGAGACTTTAAGTAGCTGATACAGGGCTATAAAGCTAGTATGTAGCAGAGCTGGGGAGCACATCCAGATAGGTAGACACCTGAATCTGACTTGTGAACTGGGAATTGGCATTTATGTCCACTATTTGCCAGATGCTTCAAATAGTTCATCTAATTTACTCCTCACAACCCCCAAGGTGAGCATTATCTTCCCATGTTACAGATGAAGACATGGGGCATCAAGGGACTTGCCTGAGGTCACCTGATCAGCGGGAGGAAGCCAGGCTTGGGGCCGTATCCCTTGGTCACTTGTCTCCCTGGCTTCACTACTGCTCTCCCCACCGCCCCATCTTCACAGAGGAGAATAAAACACCTAGGAAGAGGTCCCCTAGGAGGAGGAGTCTTTGCCACTGCCAGGCCAGATATGAATTTCCCCCTGATGGGAAAATGGCCCACATAAAGTGTGGTTTTCCAATAGCAGAATTCATTTGAACCTATAGGTGCAAAAATGCAACCTGCCTTTACAGCTGCATACACGAATGGCCTAACTAATCCAAAATGAAGGTATGAAAGAGAACGCATCCCTGCACAGATGTAACCAAAGATGGTCAAACATAGGAAAAGAACCACTGAAGTCAGGAGCCCTGGGTTTTCACCCCAGCTTGGGACAGGCACTGCTGTGTGGCCTTCCTCTCAGGCCTCGGGGCCTCCATCTGTCAAATCGGGAAGTGGCAGAGTCAATCTCTTGAGCCCCACTATGGTTCTCACACTTTGAGATTTGAAGATGCCTGATGGGGAATCTCTTAATGTAGGACAGGGCGCTGTTGGGTGAAGTTTTTCTGCACGAAGCGAATTTGCTTAAAGTGGGGTCACCTTTCTTGCCAGTGTTATTCCTGGTGCAAAGACCCAGCACCTACTGGGATCCTAAGGCACAGCGTTGGGGGGAGGCTGGGAGGGCGGAGGAGGAACTATTTGCTGTTGGGCTCTGCCAACCATGCCGCAGCCCACCCACCCCAGCCTCGGATGAAAATGACCACTGGAGTCTCTCTGGTGGGCACCATTCAAACCCTCGCTTCTCATTTACCTATTCCTGCTTGTATGCGGTGTCTTGTCAGCGGGGCTCACTTGGATGTACTGAATCACAGGGATAAAGGTAACTGCAAGGGCCATCTCGTACGACATCGCCCTGCCCATCAACTCCGTATCCAACCTTGACTCACATACCTCCAGGGATAGGGAGCTCACCACTGCCTTTCTCAGCCAGGCTCTCCTTTAGATAGATCTAACAGAAAAGCTTTCCTTACTTTCTGCTGAAATTTGCTGTCGGAGGCTCCAGTCATCGCTATAATTTCAGCCTCTGAGGTTACACAAAACGGTGTGCTTCCTCTTCCCCATGACAGCGTCCCAGCCTCTGAAGGTTGCGGCCTGCCCGCCCTGACTGTCTAGCCTTTCTCTCAAATATTCACAAGACACCGTTTGGCATCTCCTCACCACCTGGCTTCCTCACGGGCAAGTTCCGTGTTGCTCACAATCCGCTTAAAATGTAGGGAGGGGAGGTGACCAGGGTGGGGGTCTGGTGGCGCCTCCCTGCTTCTGGCAGCTCGAAGGCTCCTTGGCAGTTGTGGGTGGCTGCTTCTAGAAAGCAGGGAGCACACCACATGGTTCTTGGTGTCCCCCATGGGGTCCAGGACAGGGTACCCGTCGTCTGGGACGGGAGTGGAGCTTGCAAGACAGAGCGAGGAGTCTGAGCCTGGTCGCCACCCGACAGCAGGACCCGTGCCAGGCCGCACGCTCCTTCCCAGGGGCTGGGCCTGGGCAGTGCCTAGTGTGGAGACACACCTGGCAGGTTGGATGTCCTGATGGGGTGGAAGTCAAGGTCACGGGCTTATTTAAGACGTACCAGAATCTAAGCCACTAGAATAAGCAGAAGCCAGGGGCCTTGGAGATGAAGGAAGTGGGTTCAGGACAAAGGTAAAGAAACCATATTTCCCAGAACTACCCCTGAGAGGAGGGGGAGACTAAAACTACAGCGCTCAGACATACCTGGATAGGAGACTGTCACTGGTTGCTAGGGGAGGCCAGAGGGGTTGTGCTTCCCTTATGGTGACCCTGAGCCTGGGGTCCAGACTGGACTGGCGCATGGTGGAATGGGCTGGCCTGAGAGCCAGCAGACCAGTTCAAATTCAAATCCTCACTCTGCCACTGAGACCTTGAGAGGGCCTCAGTTTCCCCATCTATGAAAAAGGGGCTAATAGGTACTGCCCTGTCAATTTTGAGGTGTTGTTGTGAAGGTCAGCTGAGAAAACAGATGCAAATGTGCCCTGTTAACTGGGTAGAGCCCATGCCCCAGGGAGAGGCACCAGGCAGGAAAGCTTCACCGGCTAGGCCGTGTGTGGGGACCCCACACTGGGCAGCCTCCTCGGCCTATAGACACCTGAGCCCCTGTAGGCCAGAAGCACAGCAAGTCGAGTGCAGAGGCACCTGGAGCCCTGTTCTACCAGCTCAGAGAGGGGAAGTGACCAATGCAACATCACACAGCAAACTAACAGCCAAGCTGGACCAGAGCCCCATTTCTGGTTCACGGCTGAGGCGGGAGACAGCACAGCATGGCACGGCTATGGGTAAAAGCTTGGGCTCTGTATTTTCCCATGCCTGGGATGGAAACTCACTACCATCCATCTCAGCCAGGTCCACCCCCGGCCACTAGGGCAGAGACCTCAGAGGCTGCAGTAGTTTAGTAGAGAAGGCCTCGATACCCCTGCCCCTTGGTTTCTGTCCCCAGGTGGGTGACAAGGCCAGGCCTGGGACACCCCCCACCCTGGGCTCAACTGCAGGGGGTGGGCACCTGTAGCTGAGCAGGGCTGGCTGGTGCGAGGCGGTGCCCACACTGAGGAGCAGGCCTGGGAGGGGAGGATGGGGGGCAGGCGGGAGGTGAGGGAGAGAGAAACGCCCCACGCTGGGCACATTTATCATCCGCAATCACAGTCTAGCCCCTGGACACCGGCTAATTCTCGCCAGACTTGACCTCCCACTGCATGGAAAATCTCTTCCATTCACCGTGAGGTGGATGTGCTCAGTGGGGAGTGGGGAGAGAGCGGGGAGAGGAGCCCCCGCTTATTATTATGTTTTAAAAACACACAAACCCCACATGGAAGGACCCCTCCCTGGACACAAAGCCCTTCTTCCATCTGGCCCTGGCTTCTGGCGGCTGTGGAGTTCAGGCTGGGGCCCCCTCAGAGGTGGTTACAATGGCCGTTACTGATGACAAATGGGGGTTGGTGGGCTTGGGGGGCCTCCTTCCTAACAAAGGAGGCCCCTTGCACAGCCCTTTTCCCATACCCTCTGCAGACCTGCCCATGCCCATGATGTCACTTCCTCTGCTGGCCACAGGAAGCAGCCTCACCAAGATGGCCAGCTGGGGCAGGAGCCTGCATCCTGAAGGGGTGTCTGGCTGACGCTGAGAAATCTTTCCCCTGGAAGGATTTGGAGCAAGTGAAGGATCTGATGCGAGGCTGGGGACAAGGCCCCAGGGCAGGTGCAGAGCCTGGGCCCCATTGTCTAGGGGCCACACTGCTTACAAAACTGAGAGAGGACACTACAGCTCCTGGGTTATTGGTCTATCTGTAGACTCTCAGCGGTACTTGGGGAAGCTGTATTCCCACGGGCCCAGACCCTCCCTTCAGACCCTTCCTCTGGCCACTGGGCTCCCTCGGCCTGGGCCTCGGTCCCTCTAGGGCCAATTTTTAGTTCCCCTTCCAAGTCCTATTCACTGTGCCTGGAGGTCTGGGCCCTGAGGAGGGGGCATTCTGCTTCCTCTTCTTCTCTTAGACAAGGAACGCAAAACCCTCTCATCCATCACCCTCCAGATAATAACCATTTATCCAGCACACAATGTGATAATAAACATCATTGACAATATAAAAATCCTGTGAAGTAGGCATTCCACTTCACAGATGAGGAACCTGGGGCTCAAAGAAGTGAAAAGACATGCTCAGGCTCTCAGCTACCAAGAAACAAATCTCTTCCCATCAAAGCACAAGGCCTCCTTTGGCCCACGATGCTCCTGAGGGACCAGCAGGCGGCAGCTATTGTTTTGCCCATTTTGCAGATGAACAAATGAAGTCTCTCCAGAGTTCGCTAGATTGCTGAAGGGGAAGAGGGTCTCAGCTTCCTGACCCCAGCACTTGGCCCCCCTTCCTCTGTGGGCCTGACAAGTCTTGGACTTGTACGGGATGCCCCAGCCAAACAGAGATTCATCCTAGCCTGGGAAGGGCCCGCTGGTAGCCTGGTGCAGCCCCTAAGACGTCACACTCAGACACACATGCTCACACCAGCAGACCCACCTAAGCCCTGCTCAAGGTCACAATCCACAACCAACCCCCCTGGACACCCAGAGAGCCCCAACCAGGCTGGGACAGTGGCTCCTTTCTTAGGGCTGCTGATGTCAACTTTAAGGCAATGGCAGTGACTCTGGCCTGTGGGACACCTGCTGTTTTATTTGGTCATCTCTCCCCCACCCAGAGTTGGGATGGGGTGAGCTTGAGTTGCAATATCAGACTCCACCGAACACCCAATAGCTTAGGTCCCCACATGGGGAGACCCCCCTTTCCCTCCCCTGCATCCAACCCATGATGCTGACGAACCCGGATGCTGCCAGGTAAACCTTCAAGATGTGCTTCAAACTCCACGACTGCCCACCACCTCCTACCGTCTCCAAGCCCACGGCGCCTGGCCCAGAACCCCCTCACTGTGCTCCCTTCTTCCTCTCTTGCCCCCTCAAATGCACTCTGCTCAAAACAGCTGGGGTGATCTTGTAAAATACAAAAAATCACTCCCTTGCTCACACCCTCCAATGGCTTCCATTTGCAACTGGAATGAAGTCCGAGCCACCACCGAACCCCCAGACTTCAGAGGCTCCAGGCCACCCAGGTGTGTTTCCTGCCCTTGTACATGGCTGGTTTATTCTCACACCAGGGCCTTCGCTGCTCTCTCCTTCTGAAATACACCCCTCCCCGCCCGTCTCCTGATATTCCTGGGCTGACTCTCTGTCACTGAGATCTCAGCTCAAATACCAGTGCCACACCTCCCCCGCGAGGCCCTCCCTGACCACCCAGCGTAAATTCACCATCCTTGATGCTGTCTTCACATTGTCCTGGTTTGTTTGCTTTTCTTGACGGTGTTCATCTCTCTCTGGAGTTACCATCTCCATGTACCTGATTGTTTGATGTCTGTCTGGACAGGTCTACTCTCTGGAAGGCAAGCTCCTTGAGAGCCTGGAAATCCTGTTTGCTCGTTTAGCTGGGCCCACTGAGGACACACGACTTTCTCCATCTGTGCCGCCCAGCCTCTCTGGAAACACCTGGGGTGGCAGGTGGGGGTGGGAGGGAGCAGCCAGAGGAGGTGGGCATAGGTTGGGCTGACCTGGGCCATGGGAACCAGTCGCTTTGGAAACCCCATCCTGTAGGATGCCACCAACTGATGGAACCTCAGGGTCCATCTAGTTACTGTCCTCTAGGATGGAGACCAGAGAAGGGGTGGGCTAGCCTTAGATCACAAAGCACCTGAGCAGCAGAGCGAGTAAAAGAAACTGGCCTCTAGACTCCAGGGGGAGTGAGGGCTTTATTTTTAAAATCCTCCTTTTCTTTCTAGTGAAACTACATTTTTTCTTGACCTCTTTTGATTACAATTTAGGAAAAAATGAGGATGACGATAAAAATCACCCATTCCCACCCCCAGGTGACCAGAATTAACACTGGACATTGGTCTTGACATTTTTTAGATGTGCACATATTTTGTTACTTACTGGCTCTTGCCAGACACAGTCTGTGTATCCTATGCTTTCTTTCAAGGTTGTTAACTGAGGACTTTTAAACCACAGAGTGTGCACCAGGCATCTCCCTCTCCCTCTCTCACAGTCACACACGTCACAGGGGCACACGCCAGCTGGGCTGACTGCTCCTGCACAGCATTCCGGGTTGTTGGAGGAGCCGCAGGGTGCAGAGCTGGTGTGGGAGCCGCTAGGCAATGACATCAGGATCTCTTTGCACATTTGGGCGCAGGGCAGAAAGATGCCAGTGTCCTATCCCTGTCTCCCAGAAAAGTCAAAATGCCCATGGGTACAGCCTCTGGCCCAGGGGCTGCCTGACGGGTTACGTCCCCGCTGCCCTCCCAGGTGAGGTGTTCCCAGGCCGCCCTGGAAAGTTCAGGGTCAGGGCTGTTCTTAGAGCGCCCGGAGGCATAAACTTCCCCTGCCTTCCCAGCGTCATGCTCTAGGGTTGAGCCACCCCTCCTCGCAAAGAGGAGCTGGCTGCCAACACACTGCAAAGTGGAAAACCTGTGCAATCGTTGCGAGCTGCCGTCAGCACCGTCACCACACCTGGCCAGACCCCACTGCAGCGCTGGTGTGGGCCCCCTGGCAGGCACCAGGAGGTGGCTCAGACCCTGGGCCGTGGAGCCCTTAGAACTAAGTCCAAGCCCTTCACTTCCAGAGGGGGATCCTGAAGCCAGAGAGGAGCAATGTCTTGTTCCAGTGCAAACAGCCGGTCAGTGGCTGCAGCACCCCTGGTATCTTGGCATCACACTGGCATAAAGAGAATCACAACAGGGAGAGAGGAAGAGGGGTGCCCGGACTCTGGCCTTTGTCAACCTATGAAATGGGCCATGGGACAAATTGGGAGAGGTGAACAGAGAGGTGGAGAGTCACAGCAGGAAGGACAGAGAAAGAGAAATCTGAGAGCACCTGGCAGTGGCGGGGGGTGAGAGGGGCTCTGTGGGGGTCTCTTGTACTTTTCTGAACCTGGAACCCACTTGGGTTCCTGTTTGGGGCCCTGGAGGCAAGGGAAGAAGGTGACATCCGTCTCTGGCCTTCCTCCACACTCAGCTCTGCCTCTTCCACAAGGCCGGCACCAGCCCTAAGGCTCCATGGGCCCCAGGGAAGGCAGACCTTGCAGACTAGGCTCCCAGGAATACCCTGTGGACCAGAGGTAGGGAGTAACTGGTCTCAGGTCACACAGAGGGTTGGAAGCAAAGCTAGGACTGGAATGTGGGCATCCGGGCACTCAGCCCAACGCTCTTGCCCTTGCCTCTCTCTGGTTCCAACAGTGGGGAAGACCCTTGCCCTGAGCTTGGGTGAGCAGCTGAGCTGTCAGGGGTGGAGATGTGGGGAGACAGGTGGCACTGGCCCAGGGGAAGGCCTAGGTGGCCGCGCAGGTGCACCTTGAGGGAAACAGGGCAGGGATTCACCCCCATTCCTTCATTCATTCCTCAAACGTTTTCTGGGTGCTTCCCCTTGATCACGCCTATAGCAGGATCTGGAGAGCAACAACCAAGCTTCAGTTCCACCAACAAGAAGCTCACAACAAAGATTCAAGGTTAAGGACCCAGACAGCCTGACTCCCAGACTCATGCTCAGTCTGCTTCCAGCCTAGCCCCACAGCCATGTGGTGGTCCTTCTGCCTGCTGAGCCACCATCGGTGCAGAAATAAATCTACAGCTTTGTCTGTAGCTCCCTCCTTCTCCATCAAGGAGTCAGTGCACCTCCTCCAGGAAGTAGGCTTTGACTACTTCTGCCTTGACGACTGTAGGGATTTCTCATTCTTCAGGCTCCTAAAATCCCTCGTATTTCTTAGGCTGAAGCACATTGGTGCTGCCACTGGCCCATGAGGTGACCTTAGGTAAGCCACTTCCCCCTGGACCTCAATCTTCCCTTCTGGGAAATGGGGCCACTTTGATTTGCTTCACCCTCCAGGGTTGTTGGGAATATCAAGGTCAGAAGTGTGAAACTGTTTTGCCAGCTGGGCTGCCCTGTGCATTTGCTAATTTTTATTATTGCTTTGCGCAGTGAGAAACAGTAGGCGTACTTTCGCTGGGCTGGCAGGAGCGCTGGCTGACATCTTGACCAACAGCTCCAGGGTCTCCCTCTGGGTTTGAGGTCCCGGCCAGGTGCCCCACTCCCCATCTCCCACCCTGCCCCGGCTTTCCAGCTGCTGCCCAGCCCACTCTGTGATAACATGGAGCTGCAAAAGGCTGATGCAAGCTGGAAGAAGGGAATGAAACAGACTTGAGTGGGGCGGATGGAGCTCCACCCCCAGCCCCATGGGACGCCGGGCCCGGCCCCTGACTGCTTGTTTGCACCTGCTGATGGAATTGCTGGTCCTCCTTGGCTCAGGGCTAGGTCTGCTCACCTCGGCCTTCAGAGCCAGAAGAAGGGTGTGAGGTCACGGCCATGTGCACCACGAAAGGGCTCTTCTCTTGGGGGGGTGGTGACTGGGCCCCAGTGAGGGCAGAGGGGAGGAAAGAGCCAGAAAAAAAAAGCATGAATAAGAGCACAGCTCAGAAGTAAGTAGGACCTGGGTCAACCCCAGCTCTGCCACTGTGCCACTTCAGGGGACTGGTCCCATGTCTCTGAGCCTGGACATAACAGGCACTCAACTTGTCACTGTCTTCCAGGGATGTCTCAAGGTGGATAAGGAAGTCTGAGAGAGGAAAAGAGAAAGGATGGAGGCGTGGTTCTGTGGAAAGAAAACACCAGAATAGTCCTGGGCTGGCCACCAGCTTACTTCCTGGGGCCTCAAGCTTGTTGATCCATAAAATGGGCACAACATCTCTGTAGGCCACCTCACAGAGTTGGGGCCGGAGGTGTCAAAGTGTGACGTGACACTAAAGCATGTGGATATCTCGGGGGACCTGAGGACAGTTGGGGAGAGGTTCTTGCCAGGAACCTGGGGCTCCCAGAGGCTGGGTAAGGGAGGTGGGGCTGTCAGCTCTGCACTCTGCCTTGCCTCAGGAGCTTCCCCTTGGGGAGAAAGGCATGGAGAGCAGCACACACCTCCCCAGAGGCCTCCAAGGAATCATCAAAAACGCACAGGTGACAAGGACCAGAGCCAGGACCCACTCCTGGAAACTGCAAGACCACCTGCATGCAGTCGAGGGCTCCCCGCCCCACGAGCCCAGGGGCTGGGGATTGCCCTGTCTCCAGACTATAATTCTCAAATCTGGTTTCCCTGGCGATGCCTTTGCTCTTTCCCTGAGAAAGGGTGGGGGAGGAAACAGCCTCACGTAGTTCATGTGTCTTTTTGGTTGACACTGAAGGCAAAAAGACAGGAACCAGCCAGGTGGGGAGGAGACGTCCATCTCAGCCGTGCCCAACTCCTCAGCCTGGGAGAGAGGGGTTACCTTTCCTAACTGGGCCCTCAGTCCTACTTGGTTGCACTGGATGGGGAGCTGCACTCCAGCTGGGACTTGTGAGCTTCCCTGGCCACAAAGGCCCATCTTTCCCTTTAGCCAACCACAGCTACTGTTTATAGGCCAACCCACTCCCAGGCGCTGCGCAGATCACTAGGAGTACGTCACCTACCTGAATCCTCCCAACAACCTTCGGGACAGGTACTCTTATTCTGATCCCCAATTTGCAGGTAAGGAAACTGAGAAACAGAGAGGCTAAGTAACTTGCCTAAGGTCACAGAACAGGGTTGTCAGCACTTCAATCTGAATCTCCCTGACTCGAAGACCATACTCGTTAACCTCTATGCCCGTGGTTCTGAAACTGCAGCACGTCCCAGGATTAGCTGGAGGCTCAGTAAAACCTCCACCTCCACCCAGAAGTTTCCACTTAGCAGGTCTGTGGCGGGGCTTGAGAACGTACACGTCTAACAAGTTCCCAGGTGCTGCCGCTGGTCCACTGCTCGCCCATGCCTCCCAACAGAAATATAAAACACTTAGCACACATAATGGTGCTTAATGCAGGTCAGCTCCTTTCCTTGAGCACTTCTATGATTCAGCTGGAGACCTTTCAAGAGGAACTAGAGGAATTACATGGCAGCATTGGTGCCGCTTGCTTTAGCTTGAATCAGGCCCCGGTGTGTGGTGATCAAGATCATGATACCCATCACCTGCACCTGTGTTCTTGCAAATTACTTAGCCTCTCTGGGCCTCAGTTTCCTTTATCTGCAAAACGGGAGTAATAATATTTCTAGGAAACACACTATACACACAAGTTGCTTAGAGCAGTGCCTGGCACATCAAAAGGGCTTATTGAGTATAAGCTGCATTAGTTTTTTAAAAATTACTACCATTGTTACTATCTAATTCATCTGTATTACCTTTCCAACAATGTCTATCCACCTCCACTGTTTACCTACAGTCGCTCAGGGGATAAGTAACTGGCCCAAGTCACACAGTTGCTGAGCAGCAGAGGGAAGATTCTGAGCCGGGTTTGGGACTCCAGTGGTAGAAACTGGCTACCACGAGCAAAGAGCGAAGCCCACTCTGGCTGCTTCCTCCGGAAAGGATGAAGAGTTATTTTCTTACTTATGTTTCCTGTGCTTCCTTCTAAACCCCTAAGCTTAGCCCAGGGCTCTGTCAGTGTCACCCGTGAAGGGAGAATGTCTCCAGTACGGAACCAGAGGCTGGGTCAGCCACCCACACTCAGTGACCTTGGGCGGCCAGACCCCTGCCCTCTGTGTCTGTCCATCTATCCCCTGCTTGCTCCTCCTTATTGGGCACCCTCGAGGTGCGAGGGTTGGCTTGGCATTGGCTGGTCCAGGTTCTGGGAGAGGGGATGGTCACTTGTTTCTCCTGAGACTCCCTGCCCCCATCCCCCCCACCGGGATCCCCAGTTCAAAACAATGGAGGCTTCAGGGCGCCCTTGAGGTAAAGGTTCGGTAGGTGGCTAATTTTAGCTGAGAAATACTCGGCATTTTCCCAGCTGCCGTCACTGCCGCACTGTGAGCTAGACAAATGGCCTAGGTTTTCCTCCCCGATTGTTCTCGGCCGGGGGGCTAGGGGCTGACTCCAGCTAAGGACAATTCCCTTTGTGTCTGCTTCCGGGTGGCTCTTAATAACTCATGGGGACAGCCTGGAGCTCTCAGGCCCCTTCCCCCGCCCGGGCTACAGGGCCCCTGGCTTCATAGTCAGGGCATCTCAAAATGCGGCACTGCAACAGGACTTGCTGCTCACCCTCCTCACCTCGTCAGGGGTGGGGGGCAGAGAAGGAGGGCTTGTGGCCTGAAGGGGCCCTCTGTGGACAGATGGGGAAGCCAAGGCGCAGAGAGGGTGTGACCGACCTAAGCACAGCCCAGTGCTCTTGGCACCAGGTGCAGGAGAAATCCCACCGCTGTCTAAGCTTCCACCCAGCATGGGGACACCTCAGACTGTGAGACCCCAGACTGCAAGCCTCCCTTTCTCCTGGCCTCCAGTGGAGACACCTGCCCTTCCCCCACCCCCCTCACCTGGCTGAATCCCTCTGTCCTCAGGTCTCACCTTGAAGGTCACCTCTTCGGGGAGCCCGGCCCTGACTGCACCCTCCCAGCTATACCGGGGCCCTGGCTCTTCCTCCGGTATTTCTTTTCCTTATTGCCCTCATCACCTTTTCTTAGTTAGGTACTCATGGTGTATTTCCTTATTTAATGCCAAGTCCCCACCAGATTCTGGGGTCCCAGGGGCAGATAGAACATTTAACCACCTGTGTGGGCCCTGGGGCAGGGTCCTGGAGCTCCGCCGTGCCAAGGGAGACTGGGGGTCCCGGGGGAGTGGCTGGGGGCACTCAAGGCTCAGAAGAGTCGACCTATTCAGCCGTTTTCATCAGCAAGATGGCCTAACTGGCACTTTCTGCCTGGACACTACCCCTGGCTGAATGACACGTGTATGCCCACTGCTGACCCCAGTGCCAGCTTGGCCCACAGCAGATGTTCAATAGACGCTTCTCACATGAATGAGTGAACCTTCTGGGCTCCTCTGGTTCCTCCTGTCCCTGAGGGAGGAGCCCCGATTCAACCTAGGCCCCACCCTTCCGATGGAAGGCTCTGGAAGCAAGAGAAATGAGGCGCCTTGGGGAAGGCACCCACGGCCCAGGATGGCCCCACCCCCAAGGGCTGTTTGCTGGCCTTGAAGCTCCCAGCTCTGCCTGGCCCCCTACTGCCCCAGCCAGGACCCAGCATGCTATAATTAGAGTCCTCCTTCCAGGCTCCAGTAATGAGGGGTGTTGGGTGCCAGCCGTAATTACAGCCTGGTTAAAGTGAACAGGAGCCGCCCCCAAGCCAAATTACAAAGTCTGCAGCCGGACTCCCTCCTGCCCCGCTCCCTTTTTATGGGGCTGGTTACAGGGAGGGACCGGGGAGTTGACAGAGAGAAGCCAGCTCAGGCTGGAGCTGCGGTTTCGGAAGAGTGGAAAGCCGAGGAGAGCCCAAAGTCTGGCCTGTGTTGCTTTGAAACTGTCCTTGCACCTCTCCCGGTCCCACCCTCATCAAAAATGCCCTTCCAAAGAATGAGAATGAGCAAAGAAACCAGCTGAGGCTGCCCTTGCAATGCGTTCATCCGCGCCCCCATCTTGGGGCTGAGCTCTCTGCCAGACCAGGCTAATGGCTCCCCGCACAGTCGTATTTCATGGGCACAGCCAATATCACCCCTGTGTTACTAACCAAGGTTCGGTGCTTAACTAACTTGCCCCAAATCACACAGCCAGTAAGAGGCAGACCCAGGGCTTGAGCCAGGCCCACACAGGGAGAAGGTTCTAGAGGGTAGGTACATTTCATCTTGAGCTCCCTCACTGCACTGGGCATGGGGTGGGGCACAAGGAAGGGCTCAGTGAGTCCTGAGAATGATGAGTTTTGCACATCATTTGAGAGGTCTAGCTGAGTCCTCTCCCTTTTAGAGATGGAGAAATAGAGACTCTGATTTCCACTGGTGCCTCAGGATCCAGAGGCAGAGCTAGGATGTGGGTGACCTTGTTGGTCTCAGAATCTCAGGATGTTAGTATGTAAGGGGTACAGAGAAAATCTAGTTTAGGGGCAAATACACAGCAGCCTGGCCCGTCCCAAGGCTGTGACAGACATCACTAATTGATCATCAATCATGGCAGGCCTGGACAGAGCCTCAGGTTCCTTCTCAGCCCAGGACCACACAGCCATACCAATCAAGCAATGAAGAAGATTCCACCATCCCTGATCTGATTAGTTCCCATTCACCCTCAGTTACTCGAGGGGAAAATGGAGCCCAGAGAGCTGGGGTGACTTGCCCCAGTAATGGGGTGACTCTTATTCCTTAATGACCCATCCTCTGTGGATGCCAACCTGCCACTTCCCACTGCACCCTCAGCCCAGCCTTGTCAACTCGGGGCTTCCTGTGTGGGAAAGACTCCCTTAAGGCTCCCTCCAGGCCCTGCAGTACTCACCCAGCTGGCTGATCTGCTGCTCCGACCAGAAGGTGGCTTTCATAAGGGACTGTGGGGGAACAGGTTTGCTCACTGGTGGAGGTGCCCCAGATGCAGCAGCGGAAACCTCTCCACATGGCCCCGAGCTGCCCACATGCCCCTTCCTGGGCCCCTTGGCTGCGCTCTCCTCCCAGCCCAAAAAGCTGGCTCCAGCCACCCGCTGCCCACTCACCACAACTGGCCTGTAGTGACTCAGTCTCCTTGTTACCTCTCTCCCTCCTCCTCCCCAGGTCTTCTGCCCCCGGCATCCCCCGCTCTGACAAGCCTCTTCAATAGCGCCTTTGATCCAGGCTCTCCAGCCTCTTAAACAAGGACGGCCTCCTGCCTTCAGCAAAGGGTGTTGGAAAGAGGTGGGTGTGGGAGGACGGTGACCATGACAGGACAGGCACAACCCTGAGGTCCTCACCTTCTCGTGACCCCCCCCATCCCCCACCCCAAGCCTCACCAGGATGACCAAAGGTCCTGAGCTCAGAGGTCCCCCAGGGAAGCTGTGAGAGCCGCTGAGCTTTCTGGGAGGTGCCTCTGCCTCACCCAGCAGTGCCAGGCCTGGACCGGAGGGCATTTTCAAAAGGACACTTTAATTAGGGAACAGGGAGGCCAGCCAGCGGGATTACAGGCCACACCCGGAGCCGTCAGAGGCCTCCAAACTACCAGGCCCAGCCTTCCTCTCTAGCCTCCACCTACTACCAGCTCCTCCCTGGGATTGTGGGGAGGGGAGATCCCTGAACAGCCCTGTTCGCTGCCCCCATGGTGGGGCCCCTAGAAAGGAACACTGGATGTCTCAGGTGTGGTTGCTTGAGCTGAGGTGTGGCTCTCAGGCATGGAAACAAGGGTGCTGAAGACGGTTGGCAAAATTGGAGAAGCCATCCTCAGGCAGGAGGCAGGAGCAGTGGCCACCCCTATGCTGGGCCACGAAAGGGACTGGGCACCGGAGACTCCACCCCTGACCCTGTGTGCCCCTACCTCTGTCCACCAGTAGGGACAATGATAAGGTCTGCTTGTCTCCTAGAGGCTCTGGCTTAAACCCAAACCATGTTGTTGTTCCAGGCGTTCTCCCCAGGAGACAGTGTTCTCCCACATCTCAGATGGGCAGCCTTGGAGCTGCCCAGGGCTGTCTGCCCCTAAATGTCAGGAGTGGGGCAGAGAGCCCAGGCCCACTGAGCTGGCTGAGTTTGGCTGTGGCTGAGGCTCTGTGCCCACAGGTTTTCTCTGTGACCTGAGTTCCTTCTCTATAAAATGGGGAGACCCATGGGAATCTCCCAGGCCTGTTGTTCAGGTAAACAGAGTCACAAATGGGAAAGTAATCAGCACAGGGCCTGGCTGGGCTGCTCAGAAAACTCATGCTGGATTTGGTTAGGGTTGAAGACCTGCCCATATACTAAATTCATCTCTCTGGGCCTCAGTTTCTTAACATTCAGGTGGGTGAACAGTGCATTCTTCTTAAAGATGTAAAAGTGTTTTATAACCTATAAAGGGCTGTCCAAGTCTAAGATTAGTCATTGTGATTTTTCTAATGAACAACTACACTTACCCTTCTTCCACCCTGTCCGTGAGGTGAGGCTGGCCGATTTCTAACCCAGCTCACTTGTGTGAGTCTGGTGCCATCTGGCTCACGTGGCCCCATGTGGCCGCCTGCCCTGAGGTTCAGCTTATTCTTTGTTATCTGACAGCTGCCTCTTGGACAGAGGGGTGACTGGAGGGTCCTTGGGCAGGGAGGACAAAGGGGGGCTATGGATGCTTACTTATCTGGGGAAGAAGTCTTTACCTATTAGGTGAATCCTCTGCTGGGCATCAACCCCAAGAGAAAAGGCAATGTTTGGGTGGGGACCCAGGGGACCCTGGGGGCAGACGAGCATGGGTGGGAGCCGGCTGGGCAAAGCCCATCCTTGGTTCCTCCTGCCCTTTCTCCAAGGGAACTCCAGCAAGGTTCCCTGGAATGCCCCCAGCTGTGTAACCTTGGACAAGTCCCCTCCTCTCTTTGGAAGTACTTCTTCCTCTGAAATGACACTCTTCAAGTACATGGCTTATCCTGCTGCTCTTGGCTTGGTGGGAGTGGAGGGTTCTGGGAAAGGCACAAGGGAAGCCAGCCCCTCCACACAGCTCAGTGAGAGGCCAGGTATCCTGGAGGGGCCGCAGGGCTGGTTTGGAGGGACATGGGGTGGCCTCTGGACACTCTAGATGCAAAAGTGGTTGAGACCACGAGGGCTGCACCCCGGCCCTGCTGGCAGCCAGAGGCCAGCATGAGGCAACGCACAGATTCCTCCAGCCTAGGCCCAGAACCAGGGAGCCCTGGCTTGAGCTGAGGCATCGGGAGGGTGAGGCCCTCGCTCTAGGTGGAAAGAGCCCCAGGCACCCAGGAGAGACTCAGCATCAACAGCTGTGGGATTTTAGGCGTGAGGCTTTACCTCTCCGGGCCTTGGTTTCTTCACCTGTATCAACCCCTAGCCTAGAGGATAACTGGGAAGAATGAGTGGGACTATGTGTAGAATAGTTAGTACAATGACAATTCCCCAGTAAAGTAGTACTGTTCTTGGACATGTTGCTTCAAGTCCCTGGGCCTCTGTTTTCTTGTCTGTAAAGTGGGCATCAGGACCTCACCTCCGAAGGATCACATGTATGAGAGGCTTCGGCACAGGCCTGGTGCGTAGCAGGCTTGCTAGGTGTCTGTGGAAGCGGCCGCGGCCAGGTGACCTGGCAGACTCCCCCACACACCTGGCTACAGCCCACCCTGGTTCCAGGGAGGGGACCAAGCCTCATCTCAGCCCTGCAACACGTGCGGGTTGTTTGCTCAGCCCTGGTTGTCAGGCCCCAGATGGCTGCTGGGCCCCCAGCCAGGGGCAACACCTTCCAAACCCACGTGGCCCCTCTGTGCAGCACCTGGCATGAGGAGGCGGGAGCCCGGGGACGTGGCCTGATTCTGCCCATTTCACAGATGGGGCCCATCACGGAGGCACTAGCTACCTATGTGACTGGTCTGGGTGAGTCCGGAGTGGAGAAGGGTCCAAAAGGGGCACCAGGGGTCCTTAGACCCCTGACCTGAGGCCAGCGCCTCCTCTTCACTTAGACTTCCTCTCAGCCCAAATTGCCCGATTCACTTTCTCTTTGGGCAGGATGATCCCACTTAACAGATAAGGAAACAGAGGCTCAAGAGAGGTGAATGGTGGGCCTGGTGAGCTGGTGGCTGAGTTGGTGGCAAAGCTGCGGTTCAACCCCAGGGCTTTTCTCTTCCTACCGTGAGGCCAGGCACATCGGCTGGCAGACACCAGTGGAGAAGAACAAGGCGAGATCTACGGGTGCCTCTCCCCCTGCTCGCCCCTCAGTGCTAGGCAAAGAACCTCAGGGAGCACCTGCTAATTAACAGAGAGCTCCATCAGGGTGTGGTCTTCCAGGGTCCCTCCTTAACCTGCCGCTGCCAGGACAGAGGACACTAGACCCCCTTCCCCTCCCACTCCTGGGGCTGTCTCAATCCTCCTTCTTAGTAAACCTCCTTAATCCCCGTGCCTTTCCTTCTCCCTGGACCCTCACTGCCCCCCAGCCACCAACTCCACATTCTCTGCTTTGCCTCAACCTCTCTGCCTTCTTCGTGGTCTTCCTTTCCACCCCAATAGGCTCCACACTGGCTGGAGTGTTCTTGTGACATCCCAAGGAGGCAGAGAACCTGGGGCTCTTGTCTCAGCTCAGTAATTGACTGCTGTGTGACCTTGGACAAGTCCCTGACTCTCTCTGGGCCCCTGCTTGCCCATCTGTCATTGAGGGGTTAGGTGAGAAGTTCTGAGGTTCTTTGAATATCAAAACCTACCAAATGGGACTTCCCTGGTGGTGCAGTGGTTAAGAATCTGCCTGCCAATGCAGGGGACATGGGTTCGAGCCCTGGTCCGAGAAGATCCCACATGCCGCGGAGCAGCTAAGCCCGTGCACCACAACTACTGAGCCTGCGCTCTCTAGAGTCTGCGAGCCACAACTACTGAGCCCACGTGCCACAACTACTGAAGCCCACGCACCTAGAGCCTGTGCTCTGCAACAAGAGAAGCCACCACAATGAAAAGCCCGCGCGCCGCAAGGAAGAGAAGCCCTGCTCACCGCAACTAAAGAAAGCCTGCACACAGCAACGAAGACCCAACACAGCCAAATATAAATAGATAGATAGGGGAAAAAAAAAAACTACCAAATGTTCAGATTGGTGTGCTGGTGGGCACCTGGGACCTTGGGCTCCTGGCTCACCTCTCGGCTCCCCACTGGGGCCCTGGAGAAGCTGGTCCAGGGACTGGGCTGCCAGGCGGTACCACCCTCTGCACCCGAGTCCCTGCCTGGCTCCATCTGTTTTCTCAGAGCCTTCAATGTGCCTCTGTCTCTGGCCTCTGCCTCAATTCCCTCTGTTCCCTATCCAGTCCTCACCCCATGGCAATGGTGGTTGCCCCGTCACTGGAGCCTGCTCCTGGCAGAATTATTTCCCTCTGTGCTGGGCTTCCATTAGTCAGTACGTACAACAGCCCAGGCAGGGCACTGGGGGATGAGGTGGCCATAAATCACAGTGGCTCCCTCTCTCCCAGCCTGGCTGCTGACAGCCTGGAAGCTCTGCTGGCTCAGCTGAGTCTCCCTTCCTAGAGGAGTTGGGGCCAGGCCCGGAGTGGCTCTGTGAGGGGCAGTGGCACAAACGTATGGCAGGCACACAGCCACTTACCCCATAACCTCTGGTGTATTACATTGTGATAGCAGCACCCCAGGTCCCTACAGAGTGTCACCTGGTGATCACTCAAGGAAGGGGACATGGTAGGGACCTTCCTTGGCAAGTCATCATGACCCAGAGCCTCAGTTTCCTGGTCTGTAAAATGGGGTGGTCATACACCAACCCGACAGAGTTCATGGGAGGATTACCTGGGACCTGCCGACATATACACAAAATGCCACAGAGTATGACTCAGTAAATAATCACTTGCCTTCCCCCTGTGTGGGCTCAGAGTTGGGAGCCGTGGTGGCCTGTCTGCATACCTTTAAAGCCACATCTCTTACACTATACTCTTTCCTTTTGAAGCTGGACAGGGACAGCTCTTTTGCTTGGAATCCAAACTGCCAGAGGCAAAACAATTCTCAGCAGAGCTGCTGGAGTCAGACTCACCCTTTGGAAAGGGTGAGAACTCAGCCCGGGCTGGGAGAGCACAGGAGTCTTTGGCATCCTCAGTAAACAGAGTTTGGTTGAGAAAATTAAATGAGATCACAGGGGTGATATTAAAAGAGCAAATTGCTTTAAAGGGCTTCCGCTAGCTGCAGATCTCCCTACAGATGGATGGCGCTAATTACCAACAAGGAGTGGCCCCCTCCGTAAGACAGGTCCCTGAGGGCCCCGTGTTAGGGACTCTGGAAGCAGGAGCCCTGAGCTCCTTTTGTCTCCAATTCACATTCCCTGCCCCCATAATTAGGGGCACCTAGTGAAGTCTGCAAGCCTGCACTGTCTGGGAAACACTTCTTACCACCTCCCATGCCCATGCATATCTGCCGGGACTTAGGATGAATTGAGAATAACTTTGCTCCAAATCCACAGTACAGACACATGTGTCAAGGAGGGCATGTCTTCTCACCTAGAATTCTACTTCTGGGATGCTCTCCCGAGGAGCTCAACCAAACTGTGTGCGTGGAGATGTTCACTGTGGTGTTATTTACCAGGGTAAATAGAGGGGGAGGAATGGATTGAATAAATTAAAGTATATCCCAAGTGTGGATGATTCTCAAGTATCAACAGTGCTGTGTATGTAGTCTATGTAATCGCAAGAGAAAGGTCCATGTAACCATGTTAAGTAAGGAGACCAGAGTGTGAAGGGAAGCATAAACTTGGATTACACCATGAAACAAACCTGGGCCTGAGCCTAAAAGGAAGCATACTAATATGTAAGCAGTAGTTGGGTCTGGGTGGTGGGATGATGGCTGATTATTTTTCAGACCTTTGTTTTCCATTATTTGGGGAGATATGGTAACATTATTTGGCCTTTATAAACAAACAAACAAATGCTTCTCAGACCCAGAGGTACTGGGGAGAGGGCCAGAGCCTGGTGTTCTTTCAAAGAGCCTCAGGGCAAGTGACCTTCAGGCTGCATGCAGTTCTGGAAGCAGATCGAACAGTCTAGGCTCATCAAATGCCTAATAGCCTTGGGGCTGGGAGCTTGTGGAGGCCAGTGGCCATCTATCCTGCTCTGTGCACCTGTTGCCCCAAGAAGGCCTCTCTGGGGACGTCCTGTTGTTCTCTGGCCAGGAAGAAGGTGTGTGGGGGGGGGCAGGGAGAATGGCTGGTTCCAAAGCCAGGAAATAAATCTTCTCCCCCAACCCAGCCTCTCCATTCAGGCCAGCTTATTGATGGAGACCCAGGGCCTCTGGGGAGAGCGAGCTGCCATCCCAGGATGCGTGAGAAAACTTCCCTGTGCTGAGCCCACGGCGTCTTGTGGACTCTGGGAGCCCATCCTGGAGGCTTCCTCTGGCTGTTTCCTGGCGTTGTCAGCCCCACAGGCAGTGAATGCCAGGCACCCACAGTTCAGAGCCGACTTGCACTCCTCCCCCATCACCACAGCCCGCTGGGACCCAGGCCTTGGGGCGGGTAAGATGATCTCCAGGGGCCTTATCAGATCTGATAGTCTGTGAAGGGCGGAGATCCCCATCAGCCCCCCTAGGAAATGTACCCCCCATGCTAGGTGCAGAGAGCCATGGACATTTGCATATGATTTACATTAATTTGCATAACCACCTGCTATAGTGGAAAGAGCATTGAACCAAGAGTCAGAAACCCTGGAGTCTAGTTCCAACACTACTACTGACTCAATGTGACCTTGAGCAAATCCTGTCCTCTCTAGGCATCAGTCTCCCATATGTTGAACTGGGGATGGCACCACAGATCTGTAAGCTGACATGGCATGGTGGGCAGTAAGGACACACATGGAGCAAGCAGGAGGTCCCTGGGACCTCCCCCTCCCAGGTAGGGACCCCTACCTAGGACAGGTCCTCTCTGAACACCTCCTGAAAGACATCCCTGAGCCAATGCTCTGGCCTCCTGGGCCGCCCTCAGACCATCCCCAGGCTGATGGGTCCCTGGGAAGGGAGGGTGCTCATGGCCCTGCCCAGCTCCCTTGGCCCTCCCCCACTTGGCAGCCTTTGGGAATGCAACAGCTCTGACACCCTGGAAATGCATTGAACCAAGTGCCAGGGAGCTTGGCAGGGCCCCAGGAAGAGGGAGGCAAAGCCCCTGGCTATCCAGGGATTGAGAGGACTTGCTGCACGTGCACACACACACACACACACACACCACCACCACCACCACCACCACTGTAGCCTGGACCAAAACAGTGTCACTCCCGACATCTGCCACCCTGGCCTTCCTTGAGAGCCTGATCACCTGCTGCAGGTATTTCCTGGGCAATGGAAAAGGAGGTGGTGAAAAAAAACCTCATTCCTGGGAAGCTCAGCCATTGCTTCTCCTTGCATCAGGATCTCTGGGGCACAGTGTTGGGGGAAGGGCAGGATGCCAAAACTCAGGAAACTGTCTATTCTGGCACCTGCACCTTGTGCGGTGGGGTGCCCAGTATGGTCGTACTGGGGTGGGGGTGTGGCCCTTCTGATACTCAGCCTTTGGGGGTCCCTTAAGGCTGGGGTCTACAGTGAGCAAGTGTGGGGAGCAGAGGGCACAGGCCCAGAGCCCACAGTTGATGAGGGGATGGATGGGGGAGGGGGAGGAGTTAGGGCTCTGAGCTTCGAAGAGCCAAAGAGCTAAGAGGGACAGGGTGGGCTGCCCTTAGACCCTGGAGCCCTGGCGCTAATGCCCTGCCCTCCTCCCACCCTCTGACTTCTCCAGGAAAACCTCTCTGCTCCCCTGACCCCCAGCCCCTTCCCTGCCCGCACCCTACTCCCTCGGCAGAATAGGTTGCTAGGGTCTAACTCAGGCCCTGGTTGTCTCCGGAGCTCTCAGCCATCTCCTCCCCCCTCTGGGTGTACTTTAATGCCTCTAGCACCCACAGGTGTTGTCTACTGAGGCAAGTCCCCATGAAGGGGTCCAGCCTTGGGCAAGTCCCTTCACCACTTTGAGCCTGTTTCCTCCGCTGAAAAATGGGAAAGATGCGCTCACCCCTTGCATTGTTCTGAGGACTAAATGGAGGCAAGTTAATGCAAGCTCAACACAGTGTCTGGCACATAATAAGAGCTGGAAAACTGCTAGTGGGTTTTATTATTAGCAACCTCTTGGAGCCTTGGTTTCCTCTTTCGTAAAATGTGATACAAGTCCTACCTTCACAGGGTGATTGTGAGATTAGAAAGGGATGAGAGACATGAATGCACTCTGTAAACAGAAGTGGGTGAGGCTTCGGGCATGAGGCTGCTGTTATCAGCACCCTGGGACTGATGCTGGGCCCCTTGCAGGCAGCAGGTCAAACCTTGCCCCGCCCTGATACAGAGCCACAAAGGGAGCCACCTGCTGTAGCCTGGTAGCCACATCTCTGTAGCTACACCTCTGTAGCTCTATCACCATGTCTGCTGCCCTGGCCCTAAGTCATCCCATCTGATGGATGAAAAAACTGAGGCCCAGAGAGGGCAACAGACCAGCCTACAGTCACACAGCACAGTGAATGCACAACTCTGAAGGAACTAGACCCAGAGAAATGAAACTCAAGATTCAGACACCACTGAAGAGAGCACTGGACAGAGAGTACAGACACTGGGAAAATACTGTAAGACATACGATAATTATTTTAACCCAGATCTCAAGTTACCTTTTTATTAAGGGAGGAAAAAAAAAAAGCAACACATCTCACTTTGTTTACTTATAAAACTGGCACACCCGGTATACTTAAAGATGCAAAGTCCCAGAAAAGTAAGGTCGATATGAGAGCAAATGAAATGGCTGGCTTGAAATATACAACCTCAGCCTGTGTTTTTCAGAAAAGAAAAACTTAAAGAAAAATAAATAATCCCCACTTCTTCCCTGCCTGTGTACCACTCTGCAGCTGTGAGACTCTCCCAGGACAGGAGTTACTTCTTGGTTCATTCATTCCTTTATCTGCTCAGGACTGACTGTGGGGCAGGGGGTTCAGACGGGGATGGAGCTGATGTAGGGACCGTGTACACTCTGCAACTTCCATCACTTTGCAGGCACAAGCGAAACAATCTGGAGACACAGTATTTAAAAGCAAACTTATTAAAGTGCAGGCCACCCTTGCCATGTACCGGCACATGATGGATTCTCATTTCCAGTTGAAGGGCAAATGGAAAATCGCTCTCGCCCATGGGGAAGGGCTCTGTGCCCTGTGAGTCTGAAGTCCAGGGCAGTTGCCAGAAGAAAATCCAATTTGTCTTTAAATGCCATTTACAGAATGTTTCTATCACACCAACCACCCACAATATTAAGGGGAAAAGGTAAAAGTTTAAAAGTTTAAAAACTGCATGAAGACTTATGAAGACTGCAGATGTAGGGCTCAGCCTTAGACAGACACATCATCGGTGTGTCTGTCCAGGCTTCCTTGAGCTGTCACTGTGTCCTGCTCACCAGCTGAGAAAGGATGAGGCTTGCCAGGTGAGAAGGCAGAGAGTGTGTGTGTCTGTATGTGTTTTATGTACGTGTGTGTACGTGTATATGTTTGGGAGTATGTGTGTACGTGAGTATATGTGTTTCCAGAGAGTGCGAGTATGTAAGCACAAGTGGAAATTTATGAGCAAGTGGAAAGCAAGCTCCTGCTTTCCTTACCTTGACTCCCTTAGTAGGAGCCAGGATTCTCTAATCGTCCAACCAAGCAATGGAATGACCTCTGACAGATTACCTCTCCCTGGGTCCTAGGTTCCACATCAATATACTTGGAAGACTGAAATAAAACAGAGATAGCAATACTGTAGTATGATTGCTGTCATGGCTAAGCCCATGACAGGCATCACTAATCAATTGTGGCACTCTTTCTGATGGAGCCTGATCTTAGTCTCAGAACCAGCACAGCTCCTGGATATCATTATTGCTTGTTCAGCGTTGGTAGGCAAGAGGAAACCTATTTGCCAACCCTGAACTTGATGGTCTCTAGAGTTCCTTCCACCTCTAGAATGCTGTAAGTATTCCCCTCTTCAGTTTCTACATGTATCTGGACTTACGTTAGAATCGATGGGAAACAGATTCTGCTCACATGAAAAGTTATAATCTATATTGGGGTGCTGGGAGTCAGAAGGGGGATACCCTTCATGAAAGCACTAGAGAGTAATAACAAAACTTTGGGATTTAGCCCTGGATCAGTGATTGCAAATACCTGGTGTCAGTGCTACCATATTCCAATCCCGTGCCCACAGCAGATGATGTGGCCCTAGAATTCTTCTCAACATAACACACCACATAGTCACCCTCAGGCTTTAAAAACAGCCACCTAAGATGAACCGTTTTTTTTTCTTTTTGTTTGTTTTTTGTGGGTTTTTTTGCCACCACTGCCCTAGATTTTGAGAAACAGGCTATACAGGCCTGGGGACGCTGGAGTTATCAGGGAAGACTTCTTGGGAGAGGAAGGAATTAAACTGGGACTTGAGGAAGCACCCCAACACCCAAGCAAGACCGACAGATAAGGAAGAGAGAGAGGCTGGGGCTGGGGAGGGGCCACGGCAGGAATTCCCAGGAGGAGCCAAGAACATGCCAACCAAGGCAGAGGCGTCCTGTTTGGATCCAGCACTAGAGCTGGAGGGTCAGGGTCAATCCCTGGAGACCAGGTAAAAGGGGCTCTGAAATCTGCCCCACTGGCACCACCCCCGATTAAAGGCATCCTGGGGAGCAGGGCCTGGGGCCCCCACAGGTAAAAGGCCTTCAGCAGCCAGGAAGCCTGGACCCAGTGGGGTGTACCACGGGCTCCCAGTGGCCCTGCCCTGCTCAGGAGTGGTAGGTACTTGTGCCGTGGCAGACCCCTGAGGGGGCAGGGATATGGGCACCTGTGGCTCACACATTTTCTGCCTGGCTCTCCTGGGCCTGAGCATGTGCTTGGCGAAGGAACTACCTTCCTACCCCATCCAAAGCAGCAAGGCCGCAGCCTGGGTACCAGAGTGGGAAGCAAGAAATCTGGGCTCCAAAAGGCCCCACAGACACCGGGATATGTGGCCAGTAGCCTACAAGGGACCTTTCTAGAGGCCTAAGTATTCTGTCCCGTGGCCTTGGTTTCTGCCTGTCATGGGCAATCACAGCAACCATATGTCTGCAGTGCCCACTGGGCTGCCTGCCTCCTTAGCCACCTTGGGCTTTGGGGGCCATGGGGGAGGCGTGAGGGGTGATGTGAAGGAGAGGCCAGGAACCATGCCAGGGGGCTCTCCTGGAGTTAGGAATGACAGCTGGGAAGCCACCCTCAAGGACAGCTCTGGATCCTAAGAGCCTTTCTGGAGAGCATGGTCTCAGCACAGAGCTATAAGATGCCTTCCCACAGGGCTAAGGGCCCATCTCAGCTGCCACTGAGCTAGGAAACACACGCTCACACATTGGAATATCACTCTCTGGCACTACTGTCCCCACTTCCTGGGAAGCCCCCAGCCCTTGCAAGCTGGCGCTGGGGCAACTGGGCCAGGACTTGAGGGCAGCCAGGAGCTGGCAATCCCGAATGGGCTCCCCTTGGCAGCCTGTCTGTGTCGGAGCAAGAGCTCAGGCTGCTGGTGCCCAGGCTGCAAGGCTCTGGTGCCAAGGCCAGGTGGATAGCACGCCGCAGACACCCAGGAGGACTTTGGAGCTGGTGCCAGCCCTTGGCATGTGAGCAGGCTGGAGACGTGGCCGAGACCCCACCCTGGGGTCACTCAGGCGCCCGTGTGGGGCTACACAAGGAGGGACAGAAAGCCAGCACACAGAATGGCCCACCTGAACACCATCTGGGGCCCCCCAGCCTCTTTGCCAGAAGGAGCTATGTTTGGGACCACCTGGCCGACCGATGCACATACAGGCCTATGTGTACACCACTGCCTGGAGGAATAAGGAAGAATATACAGGTGGGAGTGGAGAAGGTAGGTCAACGGGGCATGTGCTTTATATCTTTCTGTGTGTGCTTGTGCGTGTGCATGTGTGTGTGTCCTCTGCCTCAGTGTGCGTGCGTGTAAGAGGGTGCATGTCCATGTTCACTGTGAGTTCAGGCATCCTCCTGTGTGCACACAGGAACATGTGTCCAGGTCTGTGCAAATGTGCATGTACAGGAGCCATTTTTAAAACAAAGACCCTGGGCTGCAAAGGAAAATGATGAGATTCCTAAGAACAGCGAGTGCAGCAGATACTAGCCAGTCTACTGGGGGCTGTTACACTCACTGCGTATCCATTCTGCCTAATACATAAATTACTAATGTAAATTAAAGCATAATTGAAGCCCTTTAGGCCCAAATATTTAAATTATTTAACAGGCAGTCAGGAATGGGAGAAAAAGGGAGGAAGAGCTGAGTTTAACACCTAGAGGAAAAAGTGCCAATTCAGGGGAAGAAGGGAAGGGTGGGCCTCCACTGGTCCATCCCTCCTGGCTGGGGGTGAGGATGCGCCAGCTCCAGGTGGAGCCCAGGTAAGGGGGGGCCCTCCTGCTCCAGGACTCCTCTCCCTGGGCTCCGTCTGTACTGTCTGCCTCCCCCTCTTCCTTCCTCCCCTCCAGCTGCAGCCTCCCAGGGCATTCCTGCTTGGGTAAGCACTGCTGAGGCAAGAAGCAAGGCTGCCTGCCCAGGGAGGGTGGCCAGGGGAGCCTGTCTTCTGCTTCTCAAAGGCTCTGCCATCAGGAGAATGCGAGCTGGTCCAAGGGCCTAGGGCCCTTGGACAGGTCCCCAGTGTGAAGGGCATCTTTATCCCTGAGACATCACACACATGGCAAGGCAGCCCTGGAAGAGGGGCTCGGGGCAGGGGCCACACAGAAGGAGGGTGATCATAGCTAGCCAATAGCATGTGTGGTGTTCCCTGTCCCCTCTTCCATTCCCTGAGGTCTCCAGAGGGGTCTCCAGATACAAGTCGGTCCCCAGATCACTAGAGAGCCTTAATTCCCCTGGCATCAGACCCCAGGGCAAACCAAAGGAAGCACGTCTTTCCTCGGGCCCTCTGTCTGATGTCTATGGAAACTGCTGCCTGGTTTGCCATAGACCCCTGTGGCACAGAACTCCCAACCTTGCACTGGCTCCAGTTAGGAGAATATAGGTATTGCTCACACTATCCAGGGCCTGGGAGCTGGGGGTGCAGAGGAGAGGCCCAGGCTCAGGTCCCTGAAACAGGTCCGCTGGGCTGGGGAGTGAGCATCAGGTTAGAAGTGCAGAGGTCGGGTCTGGGGGGCGCACAGAGGGCGAGGCCCCCAGCTGACAGTGTCGGCGACGTCTGGCAGCTCGTCTAAGAGCGGAGCCCTCAGTGCACGAAAGAGAAACAAGCCAGACCTGTTCATTCGCCCCCCTCTCCTCTCCAGCGTGGTACCTGGTCGGGGTGGTAGGGAACCACTGGACAGGCTGGCCACACGGGCCCGCACCCTCCCTCAGGCCCAGCTCCAACGGCACCTGCCCTGGAAGCCTTTCCAACGTGCCCGGGATGTTCATGCCACAGCCTGAGCTGCTGCTGCCGCCTCTGTGTGACCTCTCTGTTCCCAGATGCCACGAGCACCTTTGCAGCAGGAACACCCCTTTACTGTCTCAAGGAACCACCGCCAAACAGCTGGTGCTCAATAAATGTTCAGTGACAAGCTTCCTGGACGGCACTGCTGGGCCTGGACATGCCTCTGGTGGACAATCAGGGCCATCGACTTTTTCATTGGGTTTGCGCTGGCACCTGGGGAAAGGCTGGCATCGGCGTGCTCCAAGCATGACCAGACGGGTCCTGGACAGCCTGCAGGGTGGGTCCCTGATCGCAGAGGGAACGGGCAGGGGAGTGTGGATGCGTCGGTGCCAAGCCCGCCCCACTGCGGGGAGCATGAGGAAAGAGGCAGTCTTCACGGGAGGCTGCCAGCTGCTGGTCAGCTGCTCCCTGGGTCTGGGTCCTGGTCTTACAGATCCTGTCTATGGAGAAATACTGTGGCTTTTTCTCCCTCAGAGGGCAAGTGGGATCAAAAGCATGGTGGATGTGAAAGGGTTTTGACAAATGCAGTATGCTAGGACGGTTATATTCTTCTCCCCTCCCTTCCTTCCTCCCTCCCTCCCTCCCTCCCTTCCTTCCTCCCTCCCTCCCCCCCTCCATCCATTCCTCTCTCCCTCCCTTCCCTCTCTCCATCCCATCACTCACCTAATCACTCATCTACTGTTTCTTATGAAGAAATATTTAATGTGTACCTACTCTGACATGTGACTTGGTCACCTTCTGTAGTGAAGGAGCTCAGAGTGCACACAAGGGCATTCCCTGTCTGGTCCCCACTTCCCTCAGGGAGGACTCCTCTACCGTCCTGACCCCCACCCCATGAAGACCTTGCCTTCCCAGGCTTGGAGATCCACAAAGCCATTTCTCTGGAAGAAGCCCTCTGGGATCCTCTTCCCCTGGGGTCTCCACCTTGCTGGGACCCCTCCACGTTCCCTCACTCTCCTCAGAATCTCTCTCCTCCAAGCCTGTAGCACCCCCCTCCCCACTTTATCCATGAAGGAACTCCTGTCAGCTCTATCCTTGCTTGAGAGGCAGCCTCTGCTCGCTGGTGGTCTCCTGCACTGGGGTCTGATTTTTCCTTAACCTTCCAAAGGTGGGAGTCTTATTTCCCTGGTTAAGCTGGTGGTCAAGCCCAAGCCTCGGTCTCAGGCCTCTCCGGGCATCTACTGTGCCCACCCTGAGCCAAGCGTGCCACGCCTTCCGCAAACCCTCAGTGAGAGAAGGAGTGGAGGGAAGACAGAAACGAGGGGCAGGTGTCGGGTCTGACAGTTTGTGGGGCAGTCACAGCCCCAGCCTCCTCAGGTCCCCGTGAGGCGAGCAGAGCCAACCTTACTTGCTCTGTTTTCACAGAAGGCAGGACCACAAGCCGGGTCACACAGGGACAGGAGAACACAAACTCTGTGGCACCCCATCTGAGAGCCCAGGTCACCTGGGTACAGAGCAGGGACTAACAGAGCCCAAGAAGCAGAGGGTTGGGCTGGCTGGAAACCACTTTACCATGATGTGTGGTCAGGCCCGAGCAGCACTTAGCCTGCTGCCCTCTTGGCTGGCAGGGCTGGGATGACATTCGGGGGATGAATCTACCTCCTTGGCTCCCACCACCAGGGGCTCGCTGAGCTGCTTCTTCCTTCGGCCCACCCAGGCTCCAACCTCTGGGAGCTCAGAGCCTCTCAGTCTGTACCACCAGACCCTACCTCGGTTCTGCTAGGGAAGGCCTGACGGCAGGGCCCTCCACCCTCAGAGTCAGCCCCCATTCCTCATCAACAAGGCAGACCTGGGGCCAGATCAGCACTTCTCAAACTTGAAGTAGGTATGAATCAGCTGAGACCTTGTGGAAATGTAGACCCTGATGAAGAAGGCCTGGGGTAGGGCTGAGACTTTACTTTTCTAACAAGCTCCCAGGGGATGCTGGTCCGGGGACCACACTTTGAGTAGCAGAGCTCTAATGGGCTCCCTTCTCTGCTCCAGCTTCACCCCACTCTTCAAAAACACACAGCCCCAGCTTCCCAGAGAGCCAGCGTCACAGAGAGAGGACACGTCATGCAGAATAAAAAGAATCTTTTCAAAAGTGGTCCCTGAGGGTGGGGGGAGTAGAGGTCAGAAAGAAGAGAGCCTGGGGACAATAGTGAATAGAGCTGGGATTATTTCCTGAACTCTGACTCCTCGTGGGAACGGGGTTATGGAAAGCTTTTCTTAAAATGGTTATTATTTAGTGGGCTGTCCAAAATAAACACACACACACACACTGCACGGAGCCATGCAGGAAGTGAGAAACATCTGGGAGACATCTGGCTGCCGGAGAATAGGGAAGGGGTTGGGGAGGGCCAGAGGGAGCTGGAGACTGTCTGTGTGCCGTGGTCACCCACAGACGCATGCTGACACGGCAGCAAGCCCCGCGCCTGCCGGCCAACGTGGAGCACACACATGCACGCACACACGCACATGCACACGCGCACACGGGGCAGTCCCAGTGACTGCCAGGACCCTTGCTCACAGCGGGGCTGAGAACACAGGTTCTCGGAAGCGGACATCCTTGCTCTCAGCATCCGCCTCCCCTCCTCCCCTTCTTGGATGCTATTATATTTATGACTTGCCCCTCTGAGTATGCAAGCTGAGTGTTTTCCTTCCACCTGCTCCCGGGTTATCCTAGAAAAGCAGCCACAGGAGACCGAGAGAGCCCTGGAGCAGGCATCAGGAGAATGAGGGGCCACCCTGCTCTGCTCTGAGCAGCCGTGTGACCAAGGGTGAGTCTCAAGGCTCCTCCAGGTCTCAGTTTCCTCTGAAAAATGAGAGATGTTATTCTCCTGCCTGGCTCACTGGACAGAGAACACTAGAGAACATCCATCCAGCTGATATTTATTGCGAGTCAGAAAGCTGCCGGGTGCTGGGTGTCATTTTAAGAGATTATGATTCAAACCTCAGCATCCAGGTTTAGGGTGTAGCCATAGTGCCTGAGTGGTGCCAGGGCGGGAAGACAGGCTGCAGGGACAGACCTGTCACACCCTGTGAAGGCTGGGGCTCAGAGACTCCTGCTGATGGGGCACTGGGGCCCCCTTTACCATTTCTGTTCAGGGAGTGATGTATGAAGGAGACTTGGAGGGTGGGGACCTTGCCTATGCAATTTTGTGTCCCCAAAGATGCCTGGCCTAATACTGGCCACAGCAGAATAGGTGGACAGTAAATAAACATGGAGTTGTGAAAAGGGCACAGACTCTGGAGACAGACACACCCAGGTGCAGATCCTGGTCACACTAGCTGTGTGACCTTGGGCAAGTTGCTTCACCTCTCTGGGCCTCGGTGTCCTCAATCAACTACAAACTGGGGAGAGCAACTCTTAGCTGCAAGGGTTAAGGAGCATGAATGTCAGGCGCTTCACACAGTGACTGGTACCTGATTAGCACTCAATAAATGTTATTACAAGGCACATAAGTGGCCACTGTGTGTGATCAACATTGCCATAGTCATTATTTTCCTCTACGTTGCAGAAGGCTTTGAGACAAGCAGTGAGCCTTCCAGCCCACCCTGGACTCTCTGGTCCTCTTGCCTTGGCCATTCAGGTGGGGCAGCCTGGAGGGGTGGTCTGTGAGGAGCCCCTCGGGGGAGCAGGGAAGGGGACTAGCCCTGGCTGAGTGCCTACTGTGGTGCTGGACACCTGATGGATGGCATCGTCCCAGGACCTTCAGAGCTGTGCTAAGACAGTTGCCACATGTGGCTGTTGAATCTTGAATTAATTAAAATGAAAAACCCAGTTCCTTAGTTGCACAGCTGTAATTCCAGCGCTCAGTAGCCACATGGAGCAGTGCTACCGTCCTGGACAGGATCCCACCTGCTGCTCTGCTGCTGGCAGGGCCAAGCCCAGGACAGAGCGGGTGGCACACATGGCTCGCTCCCCCTCCCCCAGGCCTCACCGAGGTGCCTCCTATGCGTGTACGTGTGTGTGTGTGTGAGATTCTGGGAGCCCCTAAGAGCTGAGACCCAGGGATCTACATGGCATGAGGGGGCAGTGGGCACCCTTGGCCTGCAGGTTAGAGCTCCCACCCTCCGCCGGGGGACAGTCAGGTCTCACAGGAGGTAATGGCCACACGAGGGCCTGAGAGGTGGCCTCGCCACATCCCAGCTGCAAAGCGTTCGTCCTGGAAGGTTGGTGCCCACACGCTGTGTCTGTCACTCTCAGAGGGCTGGCCAGGCAGACAGTAGCCCCTCTGCACTCACCCCCCAGCCCCCCAGGCAGAAGAGGGGAGTCCTGACTGGATGCTGCAGGAACCAGATGAAGATGCTGCCGCCCCTCAGGAGCCCAGGGCAGTGTCCCCTCTCCCTCAGCGGGCTTCCTCTTCCGGCTGAACTAGGTTGGGGGACCTCACAGCACCTCGCCCTCAATGTCACTACTCTCTGGCCTTGTCGTGTGGGGCGCCCAGAGCCTCTGCTCCCTCAGCGGCACAAAAGGCGATCCTCTCGCCTGCGGCAGGGTCAGGTGAGCCCGTGTGTGTGAGCACCAAGCACAGGGCCTGGCACACAGGGAGGCTACACAGGAAGGGAGACAGGGAGGGCCGAAAGCAAAGTGGCCCCCTGAACCCCACCCCCTCCCCACTCTATTCTATGGCGGCCGGCGGGCGCTGGCTGTGGTTAGCCCAGGAAGAAGCGCTTGAGGCCTCAGCAAAGCAGATCAGCAAGATGGGCTTCTCTGCAGCCTCTAGGAGCACCAGGCCATGTGTGAGCATTTCACTAGTGTCAGGGACTCCGGGGCAATCCTCACCTCCTCGCTCTGTGACTCCAGGCCAGCCCCACATCCTCTCTGGGTTGTAACCTCATCGGAGGTGATGTACAGGATAACAGGGCAGTGGCCTGGGCTGTGATTAGCCTCATGGCTAGAAGTTTATTATTAAGATTAACCTGGCCTTAACCCACTCTAACAGGCCCGGGAGCACCATGATGATCTTGTGTCCTTGGGCGGCACTTCGAGGCTCTGGGCCTGGACTTGGGCAATGGTAATGGGAGGCTCCTTCCAGCTCTGACAGCCTATGATTTAAAGATAGAGATCTCCTGGGGAGGTGCCAGGCCAAGAAGAAGACGGGCCTGTCTTGGGCCCAGTTACTACTGTTATTGTTCAAGTCCAGCCCATGCTCCCAGGGACAAAGCTAGATATGCCCGATAAGCACATTTCCCCTTCCTCCCAGCCCTCCGCCTACTCAGATAATATGGGGCTACCTGCGCAGTGCTCAGCAGGGGGCGGCACGGGTGGGGAAGGACAGCAAGGCCATTCCCAAGGGCAGCTCTTGGCTCTAGGGCTCACATGCTCACTGTGGCCTCTGGCTCATTCCCTGAGCAGACCAGGGCCACTGGGGCCCACACTAACCTTGGACATGGTCAGCCACCAGGCTCCATGACGCAAGTCCTCTGACTTCAGAGGGCTGAGCTGCAGTACAGACGTGGAGTGTTTGAGGAACCCTTCAAACGTCTTTGCCACGAGCCAAGGCAATGGCGAGGATGTGCGTGGGGAGCTCTTGCTGCACCCATGTGGTTATTAGTCTCTCTAGGGGGCCCCTTGGGCATCTGTGAGCCCTCAGGCTTCTCAGAGTTGCCTGGGCAACCTCTCCCCAGAGCCTCAAGATACAGGCTCTGAGAGCTGTAGAAGGCAGCCAGGCATCATGGAGGCAACGGTGGTAGCACTGTGATTACGGGTGTGGGGTCTGCAGGTGTGCCACCAAAGTATGAGACCCCAGCTAGATGCTTGACTTCTCTGGAAGATGGAGATAGGGTTTCCACCTACAGAGGCTTTCAGGAGTAATGGAGTCAAAATAAACAGAGAGCACAGAGCTGTCCCTGCCATACATGGAAGTTACCAAGATGACAGACTCTCAGAAGCATCAAGCCCTGAAGCAAAAACATCATAGAGTCCTGGACTCCCAGGCTGTTAAGTGAAAAGAAGCGAAGCAGACCATCCTGAACTCCCCTCCAGGCAGGAATTCCTGCCAAAGTCTTCTTTGGCCCTTGGGGACTGGTACCGAGGAGCTAGTGGCCTCCTCTTAACTTCTAAGGGCTGGCAAAGGAACCTCCTTCAATTTCCTCAGCCACAGGTGTCCTCGGGCTAGAAGAGTGGCCAGAAATATCACATATGCGTTCTGCTTTCCCCTGCCCCTAGAGGAGTAGTGGGGGATGGATGGGGGGGACAGGAGGGGCTGGGTCTCTATCTTGGTCAGAGAGGAGACAGGCGTCCACCAGGCAGGGAGGAAATCACTGCTGCTGGCCTCTGCTTAGCTGTGACCCTAACAGGAAGCGATTGCGTGGGCCCCTTGGAGAAGGCTGGACCCTGAGGGAAGAGAATGCAGGACGAGGGACGGAGACTGGACCTTCCAAACCTCGTCGCCCACGCCAACCCTGCTGGCCCTGTGCCTACGCTGGAGCCTAGCAGAGGCAGGCCACATGCATCACCGTCACCTCATCTGGGACACTGGTTCTTGTGGGCACTGCCCATGCCCTGAGAGCCTTCACTCCTTTCTGGGGTTACTGGGGTCCTCGGGGAAGGTGAAATGAAGACTCAGGAGGTTACGTCAGCAGAGGAATTGTTGTTTCCTTAGTGGCAAGTGGTTGGCCTGCTTCCAGCCAGTGGAAGCCAGAGGAGGCAGATTTAGGCTTGTTCCGTTCAAGTCATCCCCAAATGGAGCAGGCCGCCGGCAGGAGAGTGACAGTGCCACTCAGGGTGAGGAGCAGAGGTTGGCATGTGAAAAGTACGGCTTACAAGCTCTGGGGCTCTTTGTGGGGCAGAGCTTCTGGGGGAGGAGGAGAGACCATGGGGGAGGAGGTGGGGGCAGGGAGGCAGGCTCAGCAGGCGCAGCATCGAACATGCCACCTTCTCGCCCTGTCTGAAGCCCCCAGAGCCCCTCCGTTCCCACCTCCAAGCACCCCACATAGGACACCTATTTATTTCTTCAGGAGCCGGAGGCCAGTCTCCCCCTTGGAGTGAGCAGCTTCCATAGGGCAGGCCTGGTGGTTTCTATGTACAGGGTGTACCTGCAGAAACAGGAGAGAACCCTGCGAAGCTGACCTGAGAAATCTGGGCTTCAGGCTCACCCAGGAACCCTCTGGCACTCGCTATCACTCATGGCCCAGGAGCCTGCTGCCCACTGCCCACCTGGGAAGCCCTGCTCTTGCACTGATGAACAGAGAACGGGGTGGGGTGGGGTGGAGGTGGAGTCCAGCTTAGCACCAAATACTAGTATTAGCATCAGGAGAGGCACAGCGTACACTTCCGAGCAGTAACAATTTACCAGCCCTGAGCCAGACACTTCTCTGGGATCCTCAATAGACCCTCCCAGGCTCCTAGGCAGTAACAACAGGGGTGATGGGAGGAAATGGGGCACAGGTGAAGTGATCGGGCATCCGGGTGACTCATGGGGGATGGGGGGAGATCCTAACTACTCGGCAGGATAGGGACCCATAGCCTGCCTTCCCTTGTCCCACCCACCCCACTGATGAGATGGCTACTGTCAGTCTCATTCATTCCCTGCACCTGATGCCGCTTCAGCGCTCCTTCCCCTTGACTAGGCTTTCCTGGGGGAGGGAGTCTCTGTTGACCGTAGATTATGGAAGATGGTTCCCCTTCCAGGCTGCTGCTAAAACCCACCCTACTACCCCCAAAGTCATCGCTGCTGTGTGAACCCCAGACTGCTAGGTGTCTGCGAGGTGAGAGGAGGTGGTAACTCAGCCTCTCCTGGGTCACAGGCACCCCAGGAGTAGAAAGTGTGGGTTTGGGGTGGCTGGAGGACAGGCCACTCAAACCTGAACCCACCCTCTCCCCCACCATCGACCATCTAGGGTGGCTCAAGGGCAGGGAAATAAGTTACCAGGCTTCAGTTTCCAAGTCTGAGCTGGAGGAGGCCCAGTGGGAGACTGCAGATGCCATGGGGAGGGGAGATGCATAGAGCAGGGGCCTCACATGCTGGCAAGGTCGAGGCAGGTGGGGAGGACTCAGGACAAGAGTGAGTGGAGCTGCAAAGCTTGGGGTCACCGGAAGCCTGGGGAAGACAACAGCAACTCTGCAGAAGTGATCCCCCAACAGTTTTGCCTCCCTACTCCCTGGGCAGGGACCAAGCCTGTCTGGAGGGTGTCCGCCCCCTTCAGTAGCAGTCAGAACCCTCCAGAACAGTCTACCCCTGGGTTCCCTGAGCAGTCCGTTCCCAGGACTCCAAATGGAGACTGGTGTTTCCAACAGGAAGCAAGCTTCCCACCTGGGGCAGGGGCCACCAGTGCCGTCTTATTTTTAATGATCACACTCCTATTTATTTAGTTTCTGAACGGTCCCTGATTTCTGCCTGAGGGGGTTACAGGCAGTTGGGCTATTTGCGGTGAAGTTAATGAGGCTACGCAGTGGAAGCCACGTCTCTCCCACCCCCCTGTGGGAAGACAGAGGAGGCCCCTCCATCCCCAATTACCTGCCCGACAGGGGCCTCTCCCCACCTTCCCCAGCCTTCCCAGCTCAGGTTACCACCCCCCCTCTCCCAACTCCCTCTCCATGAACAAGGAAAAAAAAAATGGACTGGCTGGTGTTTTACTGTTTTTACTTGCCTTAGGGTAAGCATTAAATGTTTCTTAAGACATAAAAAAGGACTTAAGGAGCCCTGGTAAAGATCATTCCTGCTCTCAATAAAGCTGTCCCTTCCCAAACCTATAGAGGCAGCAGGCTGAGTGAGGACGGAGGCGGGGGCTCCCAACGCACACTTGACCCTACGCCTACTCTACCAGCCACTGTGTACGCGACGCACATGGTAGCAGCTCGCATGGAATCTTCACTACTCTTACCCCCGTTTTACAGATGAGAGAACTGGGGCCTTGAGAGGTGAAATAACTACCCAGGGTCACACGGTTGGTTAAGAGGTAGAACTGAGTTTGGGATCCAGGCTACCAGACTCCAAAGACCCCTGACCACTGAGCAATATTCCCCCTCCACATGCTCTCATTTCAACTTTATGACAATGGACGTTATGGGCTGGATTGCTATTAATTCCATTTCGAGGTTGAAGATGAGTCTCATATAAGCTAACTTGTCCCAGGACACATGGCTAAGGAGTGGGGAAGGTGGCATTTGAACCTAGTCTGTTGCCAGAGCCTGTCCACATAAGCACGAGTCTAGGTGACCAAGAGACAGGGCGTCCTCGGGGGATGTGTTCACAAAGCTCCATGGCTCTCACAGCCCCAAAGTTCAGGTCCTGGCTACTTGGCCTCTGCCACTCCATACCCACCCTGGGCCCTGAGCTGTGCTCCACCCCAGGCAAGCCCATTTGCCCCTACATTCCTGCTTCCTCCAGGAAGCCTTCCTCTATCCTAGCCATGGAGACCCCTCTTCCTCTGAGCTACAGAAAACATGAGCTCTCTCCTTAACCGCAATTCTGAGAGCTCCTTGGTGCAGGTTCTGGGTCCCCTTAGGCTAAGCACAGAGAAGGGAATTAGAAATAATGGGGGCTTCAATGTTCTCAGGAGGAGAAATCCTGGAGCAGGTCCCTCTGCAGCCTCTTGAAATCTCCACTGGCCTTCAAAGAGCTCCAGGGACCCCTGAGCCTAAGCCTCCCTATCCATCCCTCCATACTTCCTTTGCACAGAGGAGAAACCAAGGCACAGCTAGTGGTGGGAATGGGGAGGAAGCACGAGTGGCTGGTGGGTTTAAATGGGGGCTCAGGCAGAGGGAGCCCAGCACACATGGGAAAGGAGGCCGCTGTCCATCCGGGTGGGGTGGGAGAGCCCTGGGCCCAGCTCCGAGGATCTCCGAGAAACACTTTACGACTTTCTAAGTGGGCGCTCTGCTGACAGCTTAACGGCCAGCTCCTCCTTTACGAGCTGAAGGCTCTGAGGGGGAGGCTCAGGAATCCAGCCCACACCACCCCATCCTCAGCCCTCTGGCTCCGGGGCCAGGAAGCCATAAAAAATGATCTTGCATCGCTTCCCTTCCCCCAGATGGTTTTAGGGGTGTGGGGGAGGGGACGGTGAGCAGAGGTTGGGGGGCAGGGAAGGTGTAGGGCCTTTTCCAAAGCCTGCACAAGCAAATACTCATGGAGAGAGAGGGCTGGCCCCTCAGCCTCCTGACACCCCATGGCCCAGGCTCCTGCAGCCGCTTTGCCAGTCCTGGGGTCCCCAGCCTGTGCTGCTAACAGCTGGCCATACTTGTATTCATGGAGCACCGACTCCAAGGCAGGGTATCACCTCCTACATCTCATTTAATCTTCACAGCAACCCTGGTAGGTCTGACAAGGTTTGGAGAGGTGGTATCTGCGGGCTTGGGTCTCCGCTGTCACCTCCCGCCCCCACTGAGAGAAGCTGTGTGTCCTCATTCACACAGGTTGCCCTCCCCCCGCCCCCCAATGTACAGCTGAAGAATGTAAGGCCCAGAGAGCGAAAGAAACTTGCCCAGGATCAGACAGTATGTTAGTGGTAAGGCGTGGACTCCCAACTTCCAGTAAGCGGAGCCCATGATGCAAACTCCTGGCCCCTGGAAAACGGAAGAGCGTCTGACCTGCCAGGGGGGTGAGGTGGGCATGATCCCTTCCCACTCTGAACGGACCTCCTTGTCTGTACGCTGCCTGAATGTGACCAGATGCATTCCAGGGGGAGCCCGGGCCTGCTAAGGCTGGGCTTCTCTGATGGTGCCTAGTCCTAGGCCCAGGGGATGGGGATGCCCCTCCTTTTCAGGCTGAGGCCAGGAGGCCATGCGAGCCCTGGCAGTTCTCTGAGACCAGTCCCCAGAGCTGGAGGCTGGGAGCCCTCCAGCACCCTCCCTCCCCTGTCCCTAAGTGTCCTCAGACCCTGTCTGGCCTGGGAAGGGCCAGCATCTCCCACAGGATGTGGCCGTCTGGCTGGCGGCAGCCTCCACCACATCCCCTCTGGGCATTGTCCAGGCCCAATGCTGAGGAACGCTGACCACGGAACTGACCCCACCCTCTGTCCCCATCCCAGCTCCTAGCCCACATACCTCTTCTTCCCACTGAAGTGGGTCAGTCCACCCAGGGAAACCAGTCCTCGGCTCTTTGCTGAGCTGGGGGCTCAGGCTGCAGTGGGGGCTTAGTAAATGGCCGTCAAGACCCCAGGTGGGTGGCTGCATGCCCCCTGGTCCCCCTCCCCCACGCCTTTCTCTGTGCTCTGAGCCCCCTCCCAGGTGGCCCCCCCACTGAGGGGTTGTCTGCAGATAATCAAGGAACAGATTCGGAAAGTAGGAGGAAAAAAAGCACTCAGGCGCCAGACAGGATCCTTATCTTCTGGGGCGGAATGTCAGAGGCAGCAGCAGCAGGGCAGGAGTCCTGCAGCACAGGAGGCCCTGCGGCTGCAGCCAGGGAGGGGGAGGGCAGACCCGCCCTGGGCACTGGGGAGGGAGGGGGCCGGCATGGTCTGTCCTGGGCCAGCAGAGCCTGAGGACCAAAGGGAATCTGGCCTTGCCGAGGAGGGGGTCTAGACACCAAATCTTCCCCTCACCAGCCCAGCTCTCAGGCCCTACTTGTTCAGACTGGCCCTGGAACCTCCCCAAGAGAACCAGGGAGGTGGGTTGAGGTGAGTCCCCCGGACCCTGCGGCCCAAAACTGGCTGGGCCACAAGACTCTGGCCAAGTTCCTGACTGGCCATGCCTCAGCGCTCTCACGTGTAGAATGGGGATTAAAACCCCCGCTGCCTCTTGCACTGCACTACTGGGATCCTCCACAGAGATGTCTGGAAACCAGCAAGGGCCATGCCAAGGGTGGGGGGGGCTGTGCTCTGCCTGGTGCTCCCCACCCAGGAGGCTTCCCTGCCGGTTCTCACACAGCTTGGGAGCCCAAAGGAAGTCTGCAGGGGGTTCTGCTTCTCGGCACTGGCTCCCCACATGCAGCGGTCCCTCTCACAAAGCAGAAAGCAGGTTTTCTGATGGCGCAGTGTTTTCTCAGGGTGGTCCATAAACCAAGAATAGGATCAAGGAGCCATGATCCCCTGGCCTGGACGTTCTCCTCTGGGGCTGGGCTAAACCCCAAGGGTGAGGCGTCAACTTTGTGAGGCCCTAACAAAGGCCCCTGGAGAAGGGCAATGTCAGTGGGTGTTAAGGGCACAGGCCCTAGATGTGGGTTCAAATCCAGGCTCTGTCACTTGTCTGGCTATGTGACCCTGGGCAGGTGTCCTCACCCCCCAATCCCCACCCTGGGGCCTCGGTTTCCTCCTCTGTAAAATGAGGGAGATGTCTCTTTCACTCTAACATTCTGTGACTTTACACTTGACCCAGCAGCTGGGGGACAGGAAACACGTAATCATACACATATCAGAGAAGCATCAAACTAAGTGTGAGCCATGTATCTGGGAACACCCTGGAGCCACCTATGTGCACCCTGTCCTAATTTCCTGGTGACCTCAGCCAGGAGCAGTCAGAGTGGGTCAGCTTCCTGTTGGATTTCGGCTAGTTCATCTCCCAGGGTAGAAGCCAAAAATGCCAGGGAGTGTCCATGAAGAAAGGCTTCTGGCAGGCACAGAGGATTAAAGGCATGCTCCCCTGTGCCCCACCCGTCCCCAGCCCCATGAGGGCCTGGCTGGCTTGTCCCCCAGCTGTCATCGGCAAGGCCTGGTTCTCATTAGCTGCTGTGGCAGCTGGGGGGGTGGGATGTGGGTTTGGGGGCAGGCTGTGAATTAAAGCCAGTCTGGGACAGCGCCCGCCTTTGGGGCTGGAGTGAATGAGGGACAGGGGATGGGGAGGGGGATGGGAGGAGGAAGCACAGAGGCGTGGCCAGTGGGAGGGGCAAAGGTAAGAGCTGGCTAGAGCCCCAGCATTTTCCAGGCTGTTATTCTGGGCAACTTTTTATTTATTCAGAGGCTGGGGATGTGGCTTAGCATCTGTCAGCTCAATATTTATTACAAGCACATTGGCCTTGTACCACGGACCCCATGACGGGGCCACCGCAGGACCCTCTCCCCACATCTCCTCCCTGCCAGGGCACTTGAACACCTGCAAAGAAGAGCTGCAGGGCAGCACCTTCCCAAAAGACTACCTAATCCAATTCTTTTGGTTCACCTTTCGGGAAACTGAGGCCCAGAGGGAGAAGCAGCCTTGCTCAAGGTCACAGGGCACTCTGCTGGTACCTGATCCCTGATCTCTCGGCTTTCAGGCCCCCAGAACAAACACTGCTGCAGTAAAAGTACCACAGACCACAGGGCGAGATGGGACAGCGCCTTGCCCTCCAGTCCCCTGCCAGGTGCAGGTAAAGCAGAGAGGAATCTTGGCACAAGGTCAGCTTTGCCACAGGAGCCTTTTACGAGGTACTCAACACCCCCACCCCCTGGCCTCAGTTTTTTCCTCTGTACAAGCAAGGTGATCACACCCACCTCACAGGGTGGCTGGGAGGATTGCATGGAAAAAAAACTGGAAATGGTAAAGTGCTGTACAACTGGAATTTGTTTATTGATTTAGATGCTGCACAGGCTGGGCTGGGAAGAAGTGAGGCAGGATGGCCATGGGGGAGGAGTGGTGTCTGTCCGTGGCCACCAAATCCCTTCTTAATCCTAGCCTCCAAGGCAAGGCGGGAGGCAGCTGACACGTCAACAGCAATAGCACCCGCTTAACCAACTGAAGATGCATAAATGACCTGGAACAGCACTGCGGGCACCAGTTGGCAGAGCTGGCGTGGACATCACATTCCCTCCCTACCCCCCAGCTCCCAGCCTTCTAGCAGCTGTGAGGTCAGCTTGCGGAGTGGTAGCACCTCCCCCCAGCCACCATGCAGAGCCCAGAGGAGCATGGCACTGCCAGGGCCAGGGCAGGCGCCAGCTCGGATTCCCCAGGTTCCTCCTTCCTCCTGCACCCCCTCTGCCGTCGCTTCTCCTCCAGCCCCCTGATCGCATCCCAGAGCATTTCCCCCATCAACACAAGACTGCAGCTTCTCATATAACACATAAGCTGTGGTGTGAACTTCTGGTAAATGAAGATCTTATTTAAAACTGTGTGCTATCAGGGGAGAGGAAGAGACAGGTTCCAACACAGCTCAGCCATCTTGCCGGGAAAAGGAGGCTGGATAGAGCAGAGAGCCACCAGTCGCTCCTGGGAAGTCACTGGAGAGGGGCTATGGGGCCCTGGGCAACGCTCCCAACTCACCTACGAGGGTCAAGCAGGGTGTCACTTTCTTTATCTGTGCAGAAGGGTAGGGCAAGGAGCTGACCCCCGTTGGAGGTTTGGAAGAAACAGTGGCTTAACTTTGCAGGGCTTTGCAAGAATGGCAGACCTTTGGACCAGAGAGGCCTTGGCGATGACTGGATCCTTGGGCCTCTACATTAGCAGCACGACAGAACCACTTGAGTCACTTTTAAAGCTCCCAATGGCCAGGCCAGACCCTAAGCCCAGTTAAGTTAGCATCTCTGGGCGGGAACCAGGCAGAGGTGATCCCACTGACCAGCCAAGGCTAAGAACCAGCAAGCCCTTTTCGTTTTAACAAGAGGTGTGCATCTGAATCACCTGGGGTGCTGTCAAAATTCATATGCCCAGACTTCCTAAACCAGAGCTGCTAGGGGCAAAGACCAGGCATATGAATTTTGAAAAAAAACAAAAAACAAACTCTAGGAGATTCTTAGGTACAACCCTGGTTATTTGTTCACGGAGTACCTGGACATCGAGGGCCCAGTCTGTGCCGGGAGCTGTCCCGGACCTGGGGGGTACAGTATTGAGTGACGTGGCCCCATCCTTGTGGAGTTGACATGCTAGAGGGGTGACCGACAATAAGCCAGCAAGCATGTAAGTCCATACACAAATCATAATTCCCGATGGTAATAGCGCTAGAAGAAAAATAAACGAGGCAGGGGGGATCGGGGAAGGGCTCTCCGAGCAAGGGTCGTCCAAGCTGGGACCCAGACACAGGAAGGAGCAGGCCACGTCAAGGTCCGTGGTGAGAGCATCCCGTGCAGAGGCATGTTTACTGACGTGGAAGCTGCAGCCTCCTGTCAGCTGCAGACCCACACTCTCATCAAAACCCCTGTTTACAGGTCCTGGCTACACAGGAAATGCTGAGAAGAGGCCAGTGGTGTCACAATTGCCCTCTCTGGCTCTCAGGAAATTCAACAGGTGGCTGGAATAAAGGGATTTTAGAAAATGTACATCTGTCAGGGACCTCAGAGTTCCCTGGTCCAGCTTCCTCAGTTAACAGATGGGGAAACTGAGGCTCAGCAAGAGGCAGTGATTTACTTTGGTGCGGCATCTCAGTTCTGAAAGGGTTCAACGGGACCATGACTCCACCGTGAGTCACTGTCAGGCCCAATGTCCACCCTTCCCCCAAAGTCCCTGCTGCTCTTTCTCTCTGTATCAACAAACTGTGTGTTCCAGGTACAAGGCCATGATACACCCAGGGGGCTTGGGTGGTGGGAAAGTGAGGCCTCCCCACATTGTCTCTCTGAGGGTGGGGAGGTCCTTCCTCCCACACTGGGAAGCCCATCAAAGGTCAGAAAAAATGGTGCGCGATAAGGCCATAGAATTTGGAACTTAGTGGGAGCTGGAATTTCCCTATGTGGAAGGCTGGTCCCCGCTGTCCACCCCTGGCGAGCATACAAGGGAAGGGTATGGCATATTCCGGGGAGGGGGCGGGTGGCCCAGGCACTCAGGGTCAGAGGACTGATGTCGAGGGGAGGGCAGGGTGGGCAGAGAGAAGGTGGCTGGCTGTCTCTGGAACATCCCTGCCCAGGAGAGGCAAGCTGGGTCACCAGGTCACTCTGCAGACAGACCACTGAAAGAGGCCACTGCTTGTTCTTGCTCAGCCCTTATTTCCACCGTGAATGTGATGTGGACAGGAGGGCAAGGCCAGGGGCTGCATCAGCACCTTCCCTCACAGGGCCACGGAGTGAGAGCTCCTGTTCCCTGTACAGCTGTACCCGCTACCCTCTCGGACCAACCACAGCTAAAGCCCCGACAGCTCCTCTCAATCTCCCTCTGAGTTTCCTGGGTAAAACCTGTAGGTAAGACAGGGTGCCCTGGAAGGAGGATCTTCATAATCTTTCTCAGCCACGTTAAGAGTGGAGAGGGGCCGGTAAGTGGGGAAAATCTGGTAGCGACAAAGTAAGTCCAGAGATGATGTGGGCAAGTCAACCCCCTCCCTCTTCCTCAGTTCCCCCAGCTGTAAGCAGGGGCCGGGGTGGTGGTGGTGCAAGCACTCACCCGGACGATGTCCTGTGGTTGTTAAGAAGCTCAGCTTCACTTGTGAAGGTGCTTTTTGCATGAAGTGCTCCACACCTGCGAGCGATGGGCACCAGCTGGACGCATGGTGGGTGGGGGAGCCAAAGACAGCACGCGGCTGATTCTCACGACCAGCTCTTGCTCAAGCAAAGAGGACATTGGGCCCTCACGTGCCCCTTTATAAGGTCTGCCAGGCTTCTGAGGCAGAGGGAGGGGACTGATTTGCCCACATCATCTCTGGACTTGCTTTGTTGCTACCTGCCTTCTAAGGACTGCACCCTCCCTGGCAAGCACTACAATTCCCCGGAAGGAGCCTTGGAAAGGAAGTCCAGGGCAGTGTGTTGGAGATGCCCAAGCACCTGGGAACTTCTGTGTAGCCAGCTCTTCTCATCAGTGATCAGGGCCCCTGGGGGCTTGGGCAATCTGTCTGGTCCAGTGGGCCGTGATGGGGAGGCGGAGAGGTTGGCTTACTTCAGGCTCTCAGTGGCCTCTCTCCCTCGAGAGTCCAGACTCTCAGCTGGCCCTGCCCTTCCTTCTGCAAGCTGCAAGGACCCAGGGTGGGGCAGAGGAGGATGCCGTCAAGGGTGTAATAAGCGACTTATTGACTGGCAAGCAGAGTTCTCAGGACTCGGAGCATGACCTTCCGGCAATTATGCCCTCCACCGCCTGCCCAAGGCCCCTCCTGCTCTGCGGAGACTCAGGTCTGGCTTGGCCCCTCCCCCCCAGACCACTGGACCTGTAGGGGCCTGAGGGGTGCAGACAACCCCCTGCAGCTGCTAATGCTCCTCCCCAGGCGCCCACATGAACACACACCCTCTTGGACCGATCCTTAAAATGGCACAGGCCGTGGAGAGAGGGGCCGGCTGGTCATACTGGCTGTGACCAGCCTGTGGGAAGAGCCCAGTTCTGCCCAACAATCCACAGCGCTTTATTGAGGCCAGAATCACATCAGTGGGGAATTCTGTATTTTACAAAGCAGCTCCCAGCTCTGTTCACTCACCACCCAATCACTCCACCAGTTATCAAGCAGCTAGCACTCACAGGGACATCCAGGGAGGCACACAGGGGATAAGCCCTGATTCCGGCCCTGGAGAGTGGATGCAGAGTGGGCTCCTGGAAAGAGCACTGAATTTGGAGTCCAGAGGCTTGGGTTAGACCTAGACTAGACTCTGACCCAAAAGCTGGGAGGCTGGCAGGGGGGGTTCACTTCACTTTCCCTGAGCCCCATTTTGCTCTGCTAGGACCTTCCTCCCAGAGTCATTACAAAGCCTAAATGACACAATGTGTTCGAACTGGCCAGTGTAGGCACGAGAGCAGGCCCAGAGCGGCAGGGAGGCCAGGGGCTCAGAGGGCCTGAAACACACCTGGCGGGCAGAAGGAGTATATGAGGATGGGAACCTCACAGGTAAAGGAAACAGCAAATAAAGCAACCACCTCAGCACCTTCCACAGTTCTGTATAGAATGCAGTGTGTGTGTGTGTTTATATGTGTGTGCATGCATGTGAGTGTTCCAAGGGACTGGAAAAGAGGATCCAAGACCCATCTGAGTCCCAAGGAGCAACGTGCAGAGCCTGTAAGTAAATAATAAATAACATATACTACATCATGCAACGCCCTTTGCACACATGAACTAATTATGATGTTGGTCCCACCTTTTGTCTGTGTGGCCAGTGGTGTAGGATTCATTATCCCCCATTTGACAGAAGAGGAAAGCAAGGCCCAGAGGGCTGTAGGACCACACAAAGCCAGGAGTCACAATTTAAGCCAGGGCAGGGATGGCACTTGGGGTCCCGTCCCTCTCCTCTCCATCTTCCTCGGGGGCAGCACAGAGAATCTGTCTCCCCACACAGGGCTCACTGCTTGGATCTATAAGCACAGTGGGAAGGGGCATCTGATGAGGAAGCAGAATGTATTCAAGAGGCCATGAAAAGAAAATGAGAAGAGAGGTCTGGGTCTGGCCTGGTCTTATATCCATTTCTTACATGAAAGGTTGCATCCTATAGATACTATTTTGTGGTTTGCTTCTTTTACTTGTCAGTATGTCCTAGGAATCTCTCCATATCAGTTCTTGAAGAGTTCTAGCATCATTTTTTAGAGCTGCATAGTATTCCAGTGTTTGGTTGTACCATAGTTTATTCAGCTCCTCTACTGGGTTGTTCGGTTGTTTCCAATATTTTGCCATTATAAATAACGCTGTAATAAATCACCATGCGCATAAGCATTTTTGTATTGATAAAGGTATATCTTAAGGGTAGATTTCTAGAAGTAGGATTGTTGGGCCAGAAAATAAAGTGTACATGCAGTTTTGTTAAGTATTGCCATATTAGTTCTCCAAAGGATTCTACCAGTTTGCATTTCCTCCAGCAGTGTCTGGAAGTGCCTGTTCCGCATAGCCTCCCCAATGGAATGTGTGGTCACAATTTTTAATTTTTTCTAGTCTTGTACGTAAGAAGTGGTATCTCAGAGTTGTTTTAATTTGCGTCTTTCTAATTAGGAGTGAGTTGTAACATTTTTTTCATGTGTTTGAGGGTCACTGTTACATCTTATTTTGTGAATTGTCTGTTCATGTCTTTTTCCCACTTTTTAATCAGATTTTTGGGTCCTCGGTCCCTCAATATTTTAGAGTGCCTTATGTATTAGGGATATTAGTCTTTTGTCTGTGGCATATGTTATGAACATTTTTCTCTTAGTTTGTCAAATATTTTGTCCTTTGACTTTCCTTAGGGTGCTTTATTGTAAATTTTTTTTTAATTTTATGTAATAAAATGTATCAGTTTTTAATTTTATCATCCTGGATTTTGAGCCACAGTTAGAATGCCTTTCCCTGTCCCCAAATTAAAGAGAAATTCACCTGAGTTTCCATCTAGTACTACCTGTATGGTATGACTATTTACATTTAGATCCCTAATTCATTTAAAGTTTATTTTTCTGTTTGGTGTGAAATATGAATCAAAGTTTATCGTTTTCTAAATGGCTACTCAGTTGTCCCAGCACCTTTTTTTTTTTTGAGTTTTCTAGCGTTATTTATTTTAATATCATGCAGAATACAGAGTGGGCAATATCTTGTTCCCAACGCCTTTGTGATTGGCTAATCAACAAGTTATAACTAAGGGTAGCTGTATTCTAAGAAGCAGGTGAGAGGGATGCAATGGCCAGCACCATTTATTTATAAAAGTCTACCTTTATCCCAGTGATCTGGGATACCACCCTTGTATATACCACATTTCCACATGCATTTGGGTCTAATTCTGGGCTTTCTCTTATCTTTGAGGGGCCTATCTGCCAATTCGGGCACCAGCTCCACATTATTTTAATTATAGAGGCGTTATAGTATGTTTTAATATCTGGTAGGGATAGTTTTACTTCTTCTTTACCCATTCTTGTGCCTCTAATTGATCTCTCTTGTTTAATTACATTGGATAATACTTCCAGCACAGTGTTGGATGGTAAAAGAGACGGTGATCATCCATGCTTTATTACTGATCTTAATGGAAGTGCCTTTAGCGTTTCCTCATTAAATAAGATACTGGCTTTAGGACTAGGATGTGTGTGTGTGTGTGTGTGTGTATATGTGTGTGTGTGTGTGTGTGTGTGTGTATTTTATTATACTTAAAAGTATCCCTTAATCCCTATTTCCTTGAATGTTTATATCATGAATAGGTGTTGAATTTTGTCCAAGGCTTTTTCAGCATTTATAGATATAATATGATTTTGTTTCTTTAGATTCATTAATATGGTATATGATATTAATTTGGCACACGCTATTAATATTAATAGATTAATTTTGAACAAACCTTTCTTTTCTAGAATAAATAAGGGGACTTCCCTGGTGGTGTAACGGTTAAGAATCTGCCTGCTAATGCAGGGGACATGGGCTTCAGCCCTGGTCCGGGAAGATCCCACGTGCCACGGAACAGCTAAGCCTGCGCGCCATAACTACTGAGCCTGTGCTCTAGAGCCCGTGAGCCACAACTCCTGAGCCCGTGTGCCACAACTACTGAGCCCGTGTGCCACAACTCCTGAAGCCCGTGCGCCTAGAGCCTGTGCTCCGCGACAGAGAAGCCACCGCAATGAGAAGCCCACACCACAACGAAGAGTAGCCCCCGCTTGCCGCGACTAGAGAAAGCCCGCACGCAGCAACAAAGATCCCAACGCAGCCAAAAATAAATTAATTAATTTACAAAATAGAATAAGTAAGATTTAGTCATTATATATTATTTTCTTCAAAAAAAGGGGAGGATGGAATTGGATACCAATGATGACAGCTACGATTTACTGAACAATTTCTCTGTCCTCTGTATGCATTATTGTCTGATTCAATCCTCAAGATACCTATGTGAAGCAGGCTTTATCATCCCCATTTCACTGATGAGGAAACTGAGATTAACAATGGTGAAGTAGCCTGGCCAACATCACACAGCTAGCAAATAAGAGACAGGGCTGGATCTTGGGTCTCAGTGATTCCAAAGGCCTTAGTACAACACAGGCAGCATTATTTAGCTGTTATTTGGATATATTAAAAATGCTTATTATTTGATAAGGTGTTAGAAGGGGAACACCTCTGGAGGTACTGGGGGGAGGCCTGCCCCTACTTCCCAGAACCCTGAGCTGCCCTCCTCAGCCCATCCTGCCCGAGGTTAGCAGAGGAAGGTTGTGATGGGCTGTGAGGGCTACCGACCATGCGGGCTGCTGCCCAAGGCCAGGCAGCAAGCAGCCCTCAAGGCCTGCCACGTCCCCTTCCAATCTCAGCCTTGATCGGTCCCAGCATTTATGTCTCAGGCCCCAGACAGTGTGGGAACAACCCGGAGAATGAAGACGGGTCCAGGGAGGTACTGGGCTGTCAGGGAACAAAGCAGAGGGAAGAAAACCCTAACCTCCACTCCCTGCTGGTCCTGACTGTCCTGTTTTCTAAGAACAGGCAGCCGGCCGAGGGATTATGTAACTTCTGGTGGGCATAGCAGATGGCGTGCTGGCTTGGACACCTCAAACCCAGCACTGACACTAACCTTCCCTGACATGGCACCCCGGCCTCCCCTACTCTGGGGTGTGGAGCAGAGAGGGATGGGAAGCGACCCAAACTCTTGTCATCTACCTCAATAGCCGTGGCCATCTAGGCCACGGGGAGAAGCCACGGCCCACCCGCCAGCGGGAGGTTCCAGCCAGGGAAGTGGAAACGCAGGCCCTCTCCTGCCTGCCCCACAGCGAACAGCTCTCTGCACAGCCCCTGGGGGAACAGAGCCTGCTGTGCCGGCCTCCTTCCACCTCAGATCAGTGGCCCCTGGGGTTTGGAGAAGTTTCCAAAGCACCTGTCCAGGCATTTTCTCCCTGGGCCCTACCTAGTGTTCAGCTTCTTTTATTCCTTTTGCTGATGGGTAAACTGAGGCTCAGAGAGGGTGAGTGATTTGCCTGTCACACAAAGACAGATCTGGCCCTACATTTTCCTGCTGGTGCATCCCACTCTGTACAGACACAGTTGACCTTAGGGCTGAAGATTCCAGACTCCTCGTCCAGTGCTCTTTCCAAATGCTATGACAACGCAGGCTTCTCCTCAGGCGGCTCACCAAGTCACCCTGTGGGCCATCCTGAACTTTATGTCTAATACTCCCCATGTCAAGAGGGGAATATTGGAAAGACAGGAGGGGTGTAACCAGCGATTTGCAGATTGATTTCCTCCCAGGTAGAAAGAAAAGGGAGCTGACATTTACTGACCATGCCTCATCTCGTTTTCATCTCCCCAACAACCATTCAGGACCCCCATTTCACAGTGAGGCGATGCAGGCTAGGGGAATTACAGCTAGTGTCGGAGCCAGGACTTGAACCCAGTTTACTGATTCTAGGGCAGACCCTCTTCCACTGGACAGATGAGGACACTGAAGCCCAGAGAGGGAAAGGGACTAGCTCAATGCCACACAGCAGATTAGCTGCTGGCTAGGAGTAGAATCTGGGTTTCCCACTCCTCAGCTTAGGACTCTTTCTGTATGTGTGTGTCTGTACAGAGTGGGACGAACCAGCAGGAAAATGTGGGGCCTCACATTTGCAGCAGGGGTTGCTGTGTCCATCAGCTCCGGCTATCTCAGGCTGCCAGGCAGGAGTTCCAGATGAACCTGTGTTAGGGACTCTTGGCAAGGGCCGGAGGGTGCCCAGCTGTGAGCGTGGCAGTGGGCCCAAGACTACTGCCACCTCGGCTAAGGGCCTGGGGGTGTTTAACCTCCCAGGGATGCTCCCTGAATGTTAACACTGGACGCAGTGCCAAGGGGAGCCTGGCTTAGCCAGACTCTGCAGCCAAAACTGCTCCCCTGTATCAAAACCAGCTCCTGCCAAGACGCTGCTGACAGTTGCTCTGGAGGGCTGAGGCCTCCAGTCAGACCCTGCCCATGTCTCAGCCCACACCTACTCCCAGGCCCCAGGGCCAGTGTCCCTGCAATAGACATTCTCTTGAGCCACTAGAAGGCAAGGTGGAGGGGAATGATCAATGGGCTTGGGACTGCAAACAGGAAACAAACATCTTTTTTTGTCTGTTTGTGTTTGTTTCTTTGGCCATGTCGCCTGTGGGATTTTAGTTCCATAACCAGGGATCGAACCAGAGCCCTCAGCAGTGAGAGCACAGAGTCCTAACCACTGGACCCCCAGGGAATTCCCAGGAAACAAACATCTTTAAAGGGCCTGGACCAGCCAGCCATGGCTTGTGAAGGCCACCTTGCAGATAAGTACAAAGTTTACCAGCCCAGCAAATGTCTGCTAGTCTGCTTTCTCCACACAAAGGGGCAAAGGGCACCTGACGGCAGTCCTCAATTAATTCTTTGTGGTTCCACTGGATTTAGTGAGTAAATGCTTTGCTACCTAGGGGCTCTGACCACTGAAGACTTGGCTCTGACATCCATGGTACCCTGTGCATAGTAAGTGATCAAAGATGGAAAGCAGGAGAGAATAAAGGGAGAGAGGTAGGCAGAGCGGGGAAGGGGTGGGGCTGTAAGCAGAGGAAGGAGAATCTTCTAATTCTTTGGTTGCGCATCTACAGTAGCAAGTCCAAAGCGTGGCAGGGAGTGAGTCACAGCAACCTCTTGCGTGAGTTCCTCATTCATCTGTTCTACAAGTGTTTATCAGGCACTCTTTGTGTTCCAGGAACTGTGCTGGGTGCCAGGGACATGCGAGTGAGCAAAATCAGACAAATCAGACCCAGGCTCCCTAGGCACCTCGTGTCACAGTTGCTCTCCTGTCATCTAGTTGTTTCAACCCCATCCTGTCTCCACCCGCTGACCCTGCCTCCTTGTCCCCAGGGCCCTGGCTTGGGTGACAGGAAACAGAAGGGTGGGAACCTGCCCCATAAGACATACCCCACCCCACCCCAGCTCACTCCTCTGTCTCTGAGCCTCTGTCCTGCTTTTTCACAGAATGACCAAAGGTGGGATGGAGGAGGGGAGCTAGGAACAACATTCCCAGAATCCCAACTCAACTTCTTATAAGCTCTGCATCCTCCATGGGTGCCCAGGCCCGGCTGGGCAGGCGGGCGCCTCTGACTGCACTACAGAGCTGCTTGCCTTCGGCTCTGTCTCCTGACGCCAGTAATGCCTCCAGATACCACTCAGGGCCTCTGGGGGTTACAGCCTCCTGGGTGATCTCAGCAGAAGACGTTCCTCCCAGACCCTAGGGATGCCTCCTGATATCCACCAGGCCCAGGTGGGCATCAGGGACCAGAAAAGGCAGCCTTCTCCTTCTGGCCCCTCTCCCTGGCTCTCTGGTCAACGAGGACACTGCCACCAGGAACTCTCTGTCCCCCTGCTTTCCTTCCCAGAGATGTACAGGGAGAGAAGCAGGGCCCAGGCCCAGCCAAGGGGTCAGCCAGAGTGGGGGCAGGGAAAGGCAGGTAGGAGGGAGGCCAAGGGGAATCAATGGAACCTACTCTGTGCCAGAACTGCATGTTTATCTCACATCACATCACCATCCAGTGAAGTCAGTGGGGTCATCCCCACCCCACAGATGGGGACGCTGGGGTACACAGAGGTTGAGCCACCTGGCCCAGGCACTCAGTAAGAGTCAAATCCTTTTAATTCCAAAGCTTTGGCTCTTTCAACTAAGAAGGGACCCCTGGCTCCAGAAGTCTTGTTTTACCAGATGATCAGATGGCTGAACTCAGAATCCGTTTCCTGGGTGGTTGTGTCAGACATCCCCACCCCACATCTTCACATACACACCCCCTACCAAGAAGGCCCTTTCTGTTCACCCAAGCTCTGCTCATCCTTCCAAAGCCAGTCAAGCACCATCCTCCCCTCCTCCAGGAAGCCTTCCCTGACCAACCACCCAGGCCCACAGGAGCTTCTCTCAACAGCTGAAGGATTTCCTGTTGTTATCGCCCAATACTTGGCACCAATAACAATGAGGAGGAGGAGGAGGACAGTGAGTTTTACTGAGCGATTTAGAATGTGCAAAGCATTTGCATACATTACCTCATTCATCCCCACAAGGATCTGATGAGATTGGTGCTACTACCACTCCCCCTTTACAAATGAAGAAACTAAAGCTCAGAGAGGGTAGACAACTTGCTCTAGGACACACAGCCAGATGCTGGAATAGCCAGGATTTGAACCCAAGTAGTCTGATTGCACAGCCCACCCTCTAAGCACCATGCCAGACCCCTCCCAGTACACACACATCTTGGCTCGTCCTCAAAAGGGCTCCTCTCTGTTGCTCCATCATACACTCCTATTGCACCCCAGCATCACAGGCCTGGCACGTGGCTCATGCTTCAAGAAGAGACACAAATCAATTCAAGGGTCAGGCCAGCACTTTGCCCACCTCTGACCCCAGAGCCCAGCACATGCTCAGATTGAATGAATGTCCATGTGCACCAAGTTTTAGGGCTTGGTGTGTTCCAACACCCAGTGTGGTGACAGGAGTCCTCATTCCCCACCCCTGTGCTCAGCCACCCTCCACCCCTGAGAAACGAAACAGTGGATGGGATGGCCAGGTCTGGATAGTATGTTCCTGCCACACCCTCCAGAGGGCCCCCTTGAGCCTTGTGGCGGTGGCAGGGTGGGGCAGCAAGTGCCTCTCTGCTCACATGCCCAGGCTGCCTTTGGCGATGGGGTCCTTCTCTGCCTCCCGGGCCCTGCTTGGCATCTGGGGCTCTCAGTCTGTGAGGCAGGAGATGCTCATGAAACAAGAAAAAGGGACCGAGGTCCCAGAGGGTGATTTATAGCTTTGGAGAGCAAGACCCAGGGCCGCATAATGCTCACAAGGGCATTCTAGTCGATATATTGACTTTCTGGAGGGGCCTCTGTAAACACAGTGGTTCTGGGCCATGGTTACCTCTCTCTTGTTGGTTGCTGGGGCCTCTTCACATGGAACCAGACAAAAACCCCAGAGCCCCTAAGGATCATCCTTCCACATTTCCCCCATCCCAAATTTACAGATGGGACCCAGAGAGGGAAAGGCACTTGCCTAAGGTCACACAGCAGAGAAAGAGCAAAAACCAGAGCCCCCTAACTCGCAGGCCAGGAGCTGCTGGGCCTCCGGGCCCTGAGCCTCCCTGCTTTCTCCTCCCCCAACTCCCCTGGAGGAGGACGTCTCTGGCATCACACGGCTCTCTGCTGAGGAGGCTTTGCCTGAGCGCTCCCTGAGCTCACTGTGTGCCAGGCCCTGTACTTTATAATATATCAGGTCATGTGATCCTCAAAACAACCCTGTGGGGACAATATTATTATTATCATTCTCGTTTTACAGATGAGGAAACTGAGGCAGAGGACAGTTATGTGAACTGCCCAAGGCCACAGAGTTAGTAAGTGGCAATGCTGGGGGGCTATGCTAAACTCCTCAGAATCCCAGTTGGCCACACCCTGCACCCACAGCTGAGGCCCTGGGGAGGGGCCTCTGTGAGAAGGGGTAGGTAGAGGGGCTGGGGCTTCCTGGAGGTGATGAGAAGTGAGCTTGCCCCCTCCAACTTGGCTCATGGAAGTAGCTGGGCTGAGGAGTGTGTGCTTCCCTTCTTACCCACTCTGTGTTCTCTGGTGGGGGCCTGGCAGAAGGCAAAGAAGTATACCTCCCCATGCCTCTATCCCCAACATAATCCCTACCATTTCTTAAAAAGCATTTCCTGGGCACACTCCATCTTCAAGAACCACAGAGAGCAAATCAAAGAATAAGAAATCTTTTCATCTCCAGTGCAAGAGGTAGCTGAGAGGGGCGGGTCCCCCAAGGCACACCCCTTCAGTTGGGCCTGGAAAGGCCAGGATGGTTGGCTCACCAAGGACTGGTGTCCACGCAGGATAGAGGCCTTGCAGATGCTGACAGGGTCAACTTCTCAAGAGTGGGAGAAGTCTCGGGCCTTCTTCACCCCGCCCCCATCTTGTCTCCTCTTCAGAAATGCTCTTAGAAAGACCCAAAAAAGAGAGTCAAGAGGTCTGGCTCACATCACCTCCTCCAGGAAGCCCCAAGGCTCTCTTCCCTGAATAGACACTTGACCCTTGAACAATACGGGCTTGAACTGTGTGGGTTCACTTATAGGCAGATTTTTTTCAATAAACATAGTACCTGTATTTTCATTTTACAGATCTTTAAATTAATTGTGGGGCTGAGTTTATGTTCAATTAGAGATTACAATAGGTGGAATCAAAAGAACTAGGGTTTGAGTCCTGATTCTATCCAAACCATTTCAGCTTCCTGCCTTTGGGTGAGTCGCTTATCAATTCCTTTATTTTTGAGGCTGAGATAGCAGACAGAGGATTTTTAACTGCTGGGGAGCCAGCGCCCCTAACTCCGAGTTGTTCAAAGGTCAGCTGTAGTGTCGTTGCTCTCATTTGCTACATACAGGGGCTCTCGGGATGTCATTTACCATTTTTTGGAGTGGACATCAGCATCCCTCACACACAGTGACCACCTTGAGGGCTGGGGCCAGGGCTGCTCTGGCTCTGACCCAGGTCTGAGATGGGCTTCCTAAGTGGCACCCACCTCCCCAGTGGGGTTCTTACAAGGACAAACTGAGGTCTTACGTATGAGGGTTTTATAATCTGTAAAGCAATATGTATATCGGTGGAGCTGTGATTTTCCTATAGGTCTCTCTGGTCCACAACAGCACACCTTATCCTAGAGTTAAGGAAGGCAGGGGAACTGGGAAAGCAGGGGAGCCCTTTGTGACCATGGAAATGAGGAACAGTGGAGTCCAGGGCTCATGTATGTGTCCGTGTGTGCATGTGTCCTCTTAATTGCATCCACGAGAATCCCAGGCCCAGCCATGCCTGCCCATGTCGCTCTCCATGAGGGATGCCACTCACCCAAGCTCTGCTTGCCTCTTCTCCGGCAAATTCCAGTGGACACCCCACTCCCCCTGGAGGGCTGAAGCATGAACCGGACCCAGATCAGAGCAGATCTTCAAACCACAGGCCCTGTCACTGTTCTAGGGAAGCTGGGAGCTGACTGCAGGAGACCCCAGGACTCGGACCCCTGTCCTCCTGGGGGTAGGCACTGAAGCTCCTGGACTGGCTTCAGGGCTTGTCTGTGACCAGTCTGTCCCACTTGCCCTCAGTGGGGGAAGCCAGCTTCCTCCCTTCCAACTCCACAACCCGGTATTCAGACCAAATGGACCAAATCCTGCTCACCTGGGTCCCACCTCAAACAGGCATCCCTAAGAATACAAGAGAGGAGCTTCCCAAGCCTGGTGGTGACTCACCGTCCCCACACAACACATTCCTATTTACACACAAACACACCACAGCTGCACCCATATGTACACTGCATACCTCCCCCACCCAAACACACACACAGCCACCTACACCATACATCCCATATGCAAAAGGCACAACTCAGCACACACTCATTCCTCCTGCACACTTCACCTCCACGCCCAGCACCCAATGCAGCACCACACCTACCCTCACCTCCCACTGCACACTCCCGCCCCCGCCCACCTCCTCCATACACATTCTCACCCCACTCACTCCTCCATGCACGCTCTCACACCCACATCCTGCCTTCCTGGAGAAAAGAGCCGCCCAGCGGCGGGGAAGTTGTGAGGCACTGGGGGCAGCCTGCTCTGGGAGGTGAGAAGGAGGGAGGCTCTGCTGCGAGCTCACTCCCTAACCAACCGCGCCCTGAGAGCTGCGGACTCCCGAAGACTGATTTAGCTCCGCAGGGGAGGGGGTGGAGGCGACTGGCCAGGGGGCCGAGGGGGATCAGGGTGGTTCAGGATAGGAAGGGAAGGCGGAGTGGGCGGTGCCGAGGTGTGTGCAACCCCCAGGTACCCGCGCTGAATCAGCCCACCAGGCGGAGATGCTAAACGGGCCGCTGTGTCCGCAAGGGTAAATTCTCGGAAGCTTCCCGCAACCCAGGGCTTTGGGAGAGAAGGAAGAGGAAACAAAAGGGGCAGGGTGGGGGGAGCGGGGAGGCGGCTGATTTATGCCAGCACTTCGGCAAATATTTTCGCTGCCATTAGCCTCGCCGAAGCTGAGGATAGGAGAGAAAGGGGAGCCACAGGTTACCGGTGGTCGGGCCTCGCCAGGGCTTGCCTGCCCTGCAGGGTCGTGGGGGGCAGCGGCTGGCACGGAGGACGGGGTCTCACCTGGCCCCGGCTCGCCAAAATGCACTAGGTCGGGTCCCAGAGAAACTCCCCGGGCTCCAGCAGCACCCGGCTGAGTGCAGGCCCAAGGGGGGCAGGAGGTGGTGGCCCAGGCCCAACTTCAGAAGCAAATCAAAAGGATGGAGGGCACACATTCCCTCCACCCTTCTGAAACTGCCCTTCCTCATATTATCCTAATTATGGTATTCTAAATTTTCCTTTAAAAAAAGGAAAGAAACAGAAAAGCACAGAACACACTTGTTTGGTTTCATTTTGCCTTCACAGCTTTAATGATTCCGTTTGTGGAAGCTGTTTAGAAAACCGGGGAGGAGGAAGAGGCCAGAATCACCAGCTCTGGCCTCAGCGGCCAACTTCCTCCTCTCTGCCCCTGGGTGCCAGCCTGCCTAGGCAGCAGTTTCTCTCTACTCCCCAGCCCCACGAGGGCAACCCCTAAACCCCAACCTATGACCCCTGCCTCTCCTCCCTTTCCTCCCGTCCTCAGGGTGCTCCAAGGTGCCTCCTTGCTACTCCAACCCCAGCGATAAGGTTCAAATGACCATATATTTGGCCAGCAGGCCCGGGAGGAGGCTCCAGGATGGGCCGATGAGAATCACCAACCAAGCACGTGGAATGTAAGAGATCCACCTCCCCTCCAGCCTCATCCCCAAAGTCCCAGGCAGCCCAGACACTCCTTAGAAGACATTGCTGGTAAAAGGGAAGGGGAAGTGGTAGGCAGACCTGACGATGTGGTCTGACAGCCAGGAACAGGTCATAGTACCTCAGTCCAGGAGAAACTCAACAACAAAGTAAGCGCAGGAGATGAGCCCCCAAAGCTTCAAAATAAAAAAGTACAAACCGATTTTGCCCCCAACTATACAAATGGGTACAGAGCTCTGAGGCTGGCTTGTGATTTATCTCACCTGGGGCAGGTGGGGGCTTTTGCTGAGAGGATCAGTGTTGGAAGGCTACCCTTGGGCACTTGCCTGGTCTCAGGGTCTCACCTTGACCTTTGGTGCAGCCCTGTTGCACCTCTCCCAGGTCCCTGCTCCCAACTTCTTTCCACCATCCCCCAGCAAGTCCCAGTCTAACTCAGCTAACAAACCTACTTCATCTTTAGCTGCCTGCCTTAGCTCGGCCTTGATTTCAGAATCTCAATCCCAGACCCATGCGGCCAGTCTGCAGCCCAGGTGGAATAAAGGAGCCACAACTAGAATGAGGTTTATGAGGCCTGAGTTCAAATGTCAGCTCTATCCCTGAGTCCCAGTGTAGTCCTGGGCAAGTCAGGGCCTGCCCCAAAGCTTCAGCAGTTAAATAAGTGGATTGGAAGAGAGAGGAATTGTTTCATCCTATGGAATTCCCAGTTTGTGGGAAGTACCCCTGCAGTGGTACTTTCACTTTAATGAGAAAAGCCAGTAAGAAGCTCTTGATTTTCCATTTGTTTAAGTGAAATGGGCATTTGGTACAGAGTAGAGGAAGACAAGGACAGGCCACCACCACACACACACACACACACACACACACACACACACACACAGCAGAGACACTCGGAAAACTCCGATTTTAATTACACCTTAAAAAGAAGTGCTATCATGACACCTTGGTTCCTTCTCAACCATCCCAGCCGGAGGCCAAGGAAAGGCTCATTAAAAGCTCCAGGAAAGGCTGAGGGGTGGGTGGGAGGAGATTCCCAGGGCCAGCCTGGGCTTTTGAAGTGGCTTCTCCTGGCCAGTCACTTGCTGAAATCTTCTAAGAGTCTCGGGTTTATGGTTCCAGGTTTGATTTCTCCACCATCAAACTTTATGGCTTAAAAGAAAATTCTCAGTGCTGGAAAGGGAACTCATTCCCATATTCACTGGGAATGGGGGTAGGGGAAAGGAGAGAGAGGTGCCTGCCCCTTGAGGAGAGCTTGGACACGCCCAAGAAGGAGCTTCCCCCTCCCATGGATGGGACCACAAGGAGGAGTCCAAAGTGGCCTGAATCAGCCCGCTATTGGACAGGAGCCCTGGATACAAATCTGGGATCTGCGGTCACGTGAAGGCAAGATTTGAGGAAAGGCCACATCCTGGACTTTGTTTTCCCCATCTGTGCAACGGAGCTCATGAGGAATCACTGGGAAGACCTAGAGAACATTCTGAAAAATGTTCTGTGCCTGTGGCATTAGAGTACAAGGGCTGTGTAGGAGGAAGGGGCATGTTCTCTCTCCCGAAGGCAGGTTTCTGAGGGCAAAGGGAAGGCAGCAGGCTGACCCCACCAGTTGGCCCCTCTCCAGGCTGGTGGACAGGCAACCCCTGCTGCGCTAAGTAATGAGCACAATTCCAAGGCCAGTTCTGCTCGCTAGTGAGAAATCAAAGGCCGGTATTAGCCACCCATTTCTGGCTGGGCACCAATCGTGCTCAAATCCATCAAAGCCCTGGGCCTGGCATTTCTTCTGGGGAAAGTGGGGGCCAGAGGCTTTGTTAAGCAGGCAAGGCAGGCCACCCCCAGCCTCCCCAGCAGAGCCTACTCTGCAGCTCTGGAGAACTCTAGGCCAACCAGTCTTGTCTTTCTCCTGCCTCCCCAGCTCCCCACCCTCAGTAACCCCAGTATTTATTCCTGCTACCCTTGCCCTGCTGGTCCAAACACAGCTTCCCAATCCTGCCCATATGCCATTTACAGAGACTTCACCCAATCCTCCAATCACCTCCCCTCAAACACCCCCAAACCAGAAACCAACACCCCAACCCAGCACCTCCCACACCCAACTGCACTCTTAAACAAAGTTGGTCACTCAGCAGCCTGCTTCCTCCCCCATCATTACCTTCCAACTTCAAAACACTGCTTTAAATACCAGAGTCTGCCCAAATCATAATTAACGTGGATCAAATGATTGTGTCGTAACTTTACAACACAGGGCTGGCAAAAAAAAAAAAAAAAAAAAAAAAGTGGGGTATGTGCTAAAACCAAGCCCTCACTCCCCGGCCATGGGAATCAATTCCAGAGTGAGGATAGCTGACTATAAGTGGGGGAGGCGGGCGTGGGACGTTCGGGGCGGGGTCGAGGAGGGCGGCGGACGTCAACATCCAAGCGGAAGGTAGAGGGGGGAGGGCTGCGTCATCTGTCCACTTTGTGCACCAGTTTACAGAGTCAATGCAGGATGCGGCCCACGCCCACCCAACCTCGGAAGCCCGGCGCTCGGTTTTTGGGGGGAGGGAGGGAGAGAGAGAGGAGAGAGAGAGAAGAGAGGAGAGAGAGAGGGAGGGAGAGAGGGAGGGAGGGAGGGAGAGAGGGAGAGGGAGAGAGAGAGAGAGAGAGAGAGAGAGAGAGAGAGAGATGGGTTGGCTCCCGTGTCCACCCGCTCCCCAGGAAGACGCAGCCCAGTCAGCTACACCCGGCCCAGCTACAGACCAGCGAGACGTGTACACAACCACGGCGGGAGAGGGGGAACAGGGACTTTATTTTAGGAGCCCACCGACTCCCTTAAGGCATCTTGCTGGGTCTGGAGTAGGAGCGTGGAGAGCGCACCTTGTCGGCTGCCCAGACGGGGAGAGTCTCAGTGACTCATTTAAAAGGAAACTCGTCAGGATCACTACGTACTCCTCCCCCCAACACACAACACCAACACCCAGAAAAAAAATTCTTCCAGGCCTGCGGATCCCAAGATCTCGAGGAAAGCTGTACGTGCAAGACAGCCCTATTCCCTTCAATAACAAAACCCTGCAAGCTGGCCTCATCTGGCTGGCGGAGCGGACCCGCGCTTCCCGTGTTCCCCAGGTTTCTCGCTCCCTCCTTCTCATCTGCGGATTCGGGTCTGTGCCACGCTAGGAGTCTGGGCGAGCAGGGACCTGGACTAGGAAGTTGCCGGCGAACGGCAAGCGAGCGCACACCTGGCCTGTGCAGCGACTGTGGTTTTTCGGCGCCGCTGATAGGCGCGCGCGAAGCCAGGGGTCCCCCGGAGGCGCACACCCCGACTTGGACACCGTTCCAGGGAAAAGAAGCGATCTCTCCCTTCCAGGCGGGAGCTGGAGGGCCTGAGCAACACCCCCGCCCCGCCCCGCCCCGCGAGATGGCTGCGCCATCGCCCACTTTGCTGGGGCAGAGAAATCTACCTTTTAACTTGGGCGCCCTTACCGCTTTCCCTGTGCGCACTGACGGAGCGATGGACCACCTCAACTTCAGGGCAGAGTGAGGCGCCAGGGTCCCCTCGCTCCCCTCCCCCATGCCCGATCGCTCCCTACCTGCTTGGCTCAGCCTCAGGTCCCAGCAGAGCAGGAGTGTCAGCAGTAGCGCGCCCCGCGCTCCGCTCCGGGCCCACATGCTCCCGCGGCCCGGCTCGGGCGCCTCTCCCCCGGGGCTCTCTCCCTGGCCCCAGCCTCGCCGCCGCCGTCTCCGCCGCCGCCGCCTCTTCCTCGCCGTCCTCCCCGGCCCCCGGCCGCGCCAGCCCGTGCCCTCCGTGGGGGCAGAGGCAGCCACGCTTCGCAGAGGGCTGCCCGGCGCTCGGAGCGCGATGGGTACCCGGCGCCCACTCTCCGGCCAGGCTCCGGCGCGCCCCTCTCTGCGCTCCTCAGGCTCCGGGAATCGAGCGCTCCGTTGGCTCCCGCGTCCTGGCTTCGAAGTTGCGCGACTGCAGGTGAGAGCGCTCAGCGGCGCGCGCAGCGGCCAACGCCGCGCCGTCCGAGCCCCCGTGCGCGCCTCCCTGCGCCCCGCCGCTGCCCGCGGCTCCGGCGCCCTCGCCGGCCCCCACCGCCTGCCACAAGGCCGAGCGCTGCCGCTCTCACGCCCAAGTGAGTCCGCGAGCAGAGGGGGGACAGCGCGCGGCCGGGGCGGGGCCTGGGCGGGCAAGGGCGGAGCCGGCGGAGGGCCTTTCTAGGGGGTAACGACGGCCCCTTAGGCGCGGCCTCGGCAGAGCTGGGGCCCCTTCAGGGGGGTCCGCGCGAAACTCTGGGCCCGGAGCGTTGGAAATCCCGGCCGCTAGATCGTAGCTGGAAGCGGAGTCTGCCCAAGTTTTGTTTCCAGAAACTAAAGAAATGTATCTTGGCGCTTTCCTCTGACTTGGCTGTGTCAGGCTGTGTCAGCTTTCTCCTCTGATTAAATTCAGGACTCTGTCGTTTTTGGCTCCCTGGTCTGTACTACGTAGAATCTACGCCTTCTACAGGGGGCGGGCGGGATGAGGGGGGTCTTTCCCAAAAAAGCTCCTTCAGTGAGGAAATCTCAAACACTCAAGTCCGTGTTAAGCAGGGGCTTACAGCTATGTGGACTTGGGTATGGATTTGGATCATCCTGTTTGGCCCTACTTGTGGGTATGACCTTGGGCAGAACTGTTTGACTAGTCCCCTCTGAACCTCCTGTAGCACCCAGGGCCTACGATGTTACTCCCCCCACCCCACCCCCACCCCCCGCAAGTGACAATGGGGCATAGGGAAGCCATTTTTGGCTCGGGTGGGTGTAAATTTGGGCTCTGCCCCTTACCTGCTGTGTGACCCTGAACAAGTTACTTAACCATTCTGATGCTTCCTTCATCATCACCTCCGAAATGGAAAAAAATGATAATAACAATTTTATAAGGGAATGTAGAACTGAAGTTTTAAATATATATATAGAAACTGCAGCACAAATGTCAGTAATCTCTCTTTCCAAGATTTCCCCTCTCAGCCAATCTGATTCCTGGTGGAAAATCCTGACCACCCAAGGGTGAGCCAAAGGGCATGTGGAGTCAGGTGGAGGCTGGGTGGTGGGCGATATCTTGAGATTGAAACCCAGTGACATTAGAAGGGGTGGATCAGCTAACACTGGCAGGGTCCTTGTATGTGCCAGGCATGGGGTTAAGCACTTTTAAACACTTTATATGCATCACTTCAGTTAATCCTCACAACTCTCTGAGGTAAGTACCATTTGTATCACCCTTTTATGGATGAAGAAACTGAGGCACAGAGATGTAAAGTCATTTGCCCAAGATCACACAGCTTTGAGTGAATGAGTGGGTGAGTGAAAAGGGCAGGAGAGATAGGATTGGAAAGAAACCCTCTGAGCTGGGGATTCTCGATGCTTACACCTCTTCTGGGGCTGGCAGGTGAGAAATGACTGGCAGCCAACAGCAATGCCTCCTCCCCAAGCCCTGATCTCTTCACTACTTGAGATGTTTCCAGAACTGGGATCTGGAATCATTCCTCAAATACAGAGGCAGTGGCTGCTTCAGGAAGGGGTAAAGGAAGGCAGAAAGAGGTCCAGCCAGGCCCAGGAGTCAGTAGGGGGGTAGGCTGGAATAGGGTCAGTGTCCCCAGGGGCGCTTCCTAGACTGGAGGAGAAAGGACTTGGGGGCCAGAACTGCAGGTTGGAAGGGTTGCTGGAGGGGGCAGAGAAGCAACAAGGGCCTGCCCCAGCTGTTTCCCCAGAGAAGAGAGAAAGGCAGGACTGCCCAGGATCCCCCTCCACACACACTCCCCCCACAGGTTGGGGTCTGGAACATGTGGGGGAGTGTGCATATGGTTAATCCACCTCCTTAGCCCTCCCTGGCCAGGCACCCAGGACCAGGAGGGTGGATATGGGTGAGCGGGACTCCCTGGGAAGAACTCAGGCCAATTGAGAAAGGTACCCGTGGGCAAAGATAGGTGGGTTATTTTTAGCTTGGCCCAGGCAAGGGCAGTGGGTGAGGGAGTCAACAGCGCATCACACCCAGCCAGCCCCACCCAGCCACAGAAGTACAAGCACACATACGCACACGCAGCCCTAGACAGTTACAGGCACACCTAGAAAGGTACACACAAGCAAACATACAGCAAACATATACAGGTGCAAAATGACCCTCCCAGAAACATTACAGGGGCACCCAACTGCAGAGACACCCACATAGTTAAGACACAGGATTTTAAAAAGCACACACCTACACCTCATCACAGACACGAACACACACACAGGCATGCACATCCAAAAGCACAAATACACTCTTGGGCAGATGACGCTAAAGACAAATAGATACTTAGATGCTTAACTTTCACCAGGCAACACATACAGGGACACGTCCGAGGCCCAGCATCTGACTGTCAACACCTGGCACAGGCACAAGGTCAAGGGCTTTATGCTGGATAACTCAGCAGGGACCTCAGTAGAACCTCAGCAGGCAGGGACCACAGGGCAGGCACGCTCACTCTCTCTCTCTCATTCTCTCTCTTAACCAGAAGGACAGTGGGTTATTGGAGATTTTTCAAAAAAGTTCCAGTGCTCAGAACTTTGCTGTTCAGACAGTAATTGCACCAGGCAGGCCCTTCTAGTCCTAATGTCAGGTTTCCTGACTTTAATTCCTAACTGGAGAGAAGGGGGACGGGGGAGGGGGTGCAGGCCAAAGGAGAGTGGCCATTTCCCTGTCTTCTGCTGGCCCTCATCCCATTTCCCCCAAGCCCCAGCATAGAAATATGCCCATGGGAGGTCCTAGACCCTGCTTTCCCTCCAGGGCTCCCATACTGGGGTAGGGGACTTACCACATTGGGATCCTTCCATAACTCCCCTGCACCCGCTCCCCTGCTGTTCCAGTGTTCCAGTGTCCAGAACGCCCCTTCCCCAGTCACCTGCAGCTAAGCAACCACTGCAGGTGTGGTTGCTTCCCAGCCTGGGCATCTCCAAGTGCTGGCCCTCAGCTGGGGCCAGGGAAAGGACTTCAGAGGGAGTCAGACTGCCCTGAGCCCACACCTTTCCCCAGTATGGGTGAAGAATGGGCAAGGCCCTGGCCCTGGGATGACACACTGGAGTAGCTGGATTAAGACTTACTAGGGTGTTCCCAAACCCAGTGCCATCAGACTCACAGCAAAGAGGTCCTGCTGTGAGTTAAGAACGAGGATGAGGGACTTCCCTGGTGGTCCGATGCAGGGAGTGTGGGTTCCATCCCTGGTCAGGGAATTAAGATCTCACATGCCGCGTTGCACAGCCAAAACATAAATTAATTAAAAATAAATGAATGAATGAATGAATGAGGATGAGGCAGTGAGCTGCTCGGAGGCCGGGCCTCCCCTTTCTTGCTCACCATGATATATCCAGCACCTCAGACTGTCCCGCGCATAGTAAGCATACATAAATATTGGTTGAGTGGATGCATCAGTGAGGCTGGGGAAAGAGGGGTTACTGATTAAAGGGCCTGCAGCCTTGCCAAATGAGCCCTGGAAGGAGACTCCCACCTCCCCTCCATTTCCTAGGCGGTTTATGGGGCCTGAGGCTGGAAGTGGGGCAGCCTTTGTGCAATACAGCAGCTTTGAAATCAGTCTCAGAGCTAGTTCTGACACTTAGCAGGGGCTGTAGTGCTTCCATGGGCTACCCTCATTTATCCCAAATCACAAGTGAGCGTCGGAGACAGAGTTCTGGAGTCTGGAGCTGAGCTGATGGAAAACCAGACGTGGGGCTGCTCTTACCTGCTGGGAGAACTTGGGCTGGCTGCTGAGCCTTTCCAAGCATCATCAGTTCCATCAGTTATAAAATGGGAACAATAACTAGCTCGTGGGATTAAAAAGAATATACAGAATGCCCCTAATCTGGCTGAATACAAGCCACTTATTTTATAATAAGGAGCAGCTGTCGGGGTGCCCTGCAGGCGTGGCTGGAGCCTTTGGCTGGCGCTTCCCACTGCGGCCGGTACTGGTATGCTCGAAGGTTCCACTAGGAGGCGCGCTGCAGCGCACACCTCCTCCGCGGCCGCTTCAGCCTGCATCCCAAAGCAGTGGGTCTGGAAGGGAGTGGGGCCGCCCAGGAATGGGTCTCCACTTCAGGTTGACAGGGGAGGGGGCTCTCAGACCACTCGGTTTGCAAGATCTTGGGTGGGAAGGTTTGGGGATGAGTTCATAATTCCTCCCCTGACCCATCAAGGCCAGGATGGACCCCAAACGCCTGGACCTTGCTGACAACAACCTTATGAGATGGCTCCTACCCCATTTACCAGATGAGAGAACTGAGGCAGAGAGAGGTAGCTTGCCCAAGGTCGCACACAGCTAGTAAAGGGTACCCTGGAAATTCAAATCCAGGCAGAATGGATCTCAAGCTTGTACTCTTTTTTTTTTTTAATCGAGATAACATAAAACTAACAATTTTAACTATTTTAAAGTGTACAATGTAGTGTTTTTTAGTATCTTCACATGGTTGTGCAACCATCACTACTATCTAATTCAATAACATTTCATCACCCCAAAAAGAAACCACATACCATTAAGCAGTCACTCCCCATTCTCCCCACCCCTCCCCCTGCCCCTGGCAATCAGGAAATCTACTTTCTGTCTCTATGGATTTGCCTATTCTGGGAATTTCATATAAGTGGAATCACACACTATGTGGCCTGAGTCATCAAGATTGGGCTCTTAACCTCTCTACTAAATAATGTGACAACCCTCCACCTCCTCCCCCACTCCATACACATCTTTTCGCTTACCTCCAGGGGAGGGCCTTCTCCCTGGAATTCAAGCTGTGTAAGCAAGTCATTCACAAAAGCACTGGGGTCAGGCAGATCCGGGTTCAAATCCTGACTCTGTCTTGGACAATTTACTCTGCTGTTGTCTTCTCAAAATTCTTTGCTGTTGTTAATTTTTTTAAAAAAATTTAATTTTAGAGCTGTCTTAGATTTATGAAAAAATTACATAGTACAGAAAGTTCCCATATGCTCCTCACCCGTTTCCCTTATTATTAATAACTTACATTAGTATGGTGGATTTGCTACAATTAATGGACCAATATTGAAATATTATTATGAACTAATATTCATTTAGATTTCCTTAGTTTTTACCTAAGGTCCTTTTTCTGTTCCAGGATCCCACATTACACATAGTAGTCAGGACACGAAGGGCTTCTTTTGCTTGTGACAGTTTCTTAGACTTTCTTTGTTTTTGATGATCTTGACAGTTTTGAGTATTATTCATCAGGTATTTTGTAGAATACCCCTCAGTTGGGATTTGTCTATCTTAAAGTTCTTAATAATTTTTGAACACGGAGCCCTGTTCAAAATAATTTTGCGCCAGGTCCCATAAATTATGCAGTAGGTTCTGCTTGTGGGTTATGGGGCACAGAAAAGGCAGGTGAAGCCAGAGCTGGAACAGGCTGCAGACTGTGGCCACCATGGCTTGGTCCTGCCTGCATTGGTGGAGGGGGCTTACTGAGTGCTCTGAAGGGGAAGCGCTGGGGGCTAGACGGAGGGGTGAGAAGGAAACTGTAAACATGAAAGAAGACTGCATTGCAGGCAGAGGGAACATTCGTGAGGAAGGCCTAGGGTCAGGAATGTGGCTGGTGTGATTGGGGGTAGCGGTCCAGGTCCTGACGTGGTGAGTCAGAGGTGCCTATGGACTTCCCAGCACACAGCTGTGATGGCAGCACTGACCAGTGATTACAGGAGTGGTCACCATCTTGAAAAATAACAAAGCCAGCTAACGTATACTAAAGCAATTGCAGCAAGCCAAATACTGTGCCAAGGGCTCTGCATGAATTAGCTCCTTCAATCTGTGGTAACCAGTGAGATTGATGCTATGATTATCCCCATGATTATCCCCACTTGGTGAGACAGAGGCCATATCCAAACCCAGGCAGCCTGGTTCCAGAGCCTGTACATCCAACAAATCCCCTGGGTGTAGTTTTTTTTTTAAATCATAACAATGCGATTTCCCTTTGTTCATTTCCATTTTTCTTGGAGGTAGGCGTTAATCATGGGCCCATTAAAATGGAAACTGGGGCTCGGAGAGGGAAAGGGACATGCCTAAGATCAGCTGGTAAGTACTGACTCTGAGCTTTAAACCCACATTCTTATGACCAGTCCACACTACCAGTTCCAGATCCTCTCTGGAATTCAGTGGGAAATTATTGATGTACAGGGAAGAGGAAGAGGAGAGGGTACAATCTAATAGGGAGATTATAAAATAGCAAGATGGACCTTCTAAACTTGCTCATACTCTGTTGTTATAAACTTTCCAATTTAAATGTATTCAGGTAAACATCAAGTTACTTTGTCTAATAAAAACATCAAAGCACTTCACATTTGTTTTAAAACTATAGAATACAGCCCTTGGCATATAGAAATGCCTTTTGCCATTTCAAATATGTCTAATTTCACATACAGATGGCCAATAGGCACATGAAAAGATGCTTAACATCGCTAATTATCAGAGAAATGCAAATCAAAACTACAATGAGGTATCACCTCACACTAGTCAGAACGGCCATCATCAGAAAGTCTAAAAATAACAAAAGCTGGAGAGGGTGTGGAGAAAAGGAAACCCTCCTACACTGTTGGTAGCCATGTAAATTGGTGCAGCCACTATGGAAAACAGTATGGAGGTTCCTTTAAAAAACTAAAGATAGAGTTGCCATATGATCCAGCAATCCCACTCCTGGGCATATATCCAGACAAAACTATAATTCAAAATGATACATGCACCCTTATGTTCATAGCAGCACTATTTACAATAGCCAAGACAAGGAAACAACCTAAATATCCAACAACAGATGAATGCATAAAGAAGATGTGGAATATATATATACAATGGATATTATGCAGGCATAAAAAAGAATGAAATAATGCCATTTGCAGGAACATGGATGGACTTAGAGATTATTATATTAAGTGATGTAAGTCAGAAAGAGAAAGATAAATGCCATATGATATCACTTATATGTGGAATCTAAAATACGACACTAATGAACATATCTACAAAACAGAAACAGACTCATAGACATAGAGAACAGACTTGTGGTTGCCAAGGGGGAGGGGGTTAGGGGAGGGGAGGATTGGGAGTTTGGATTAGCAGATGCAAACTATTATATATAGGATGAATAAACAAGATCCTGCTATATATAGCATAGGGAACTATATTCAATATCCTGTGATAAACCATAATGGAAAAGAATATGAAAAAGAATGTATATATGTATAACTGAATCACTTTACTGTACAGAAGAAATTAACACAACATTGTAAATCGACTATACTTCAATAAAAATTTAAAAAATAAAAAAACCCAAATATGTCTAATTTCAGAATTGCTCATGTGACATTTCCAGTATTGTTCATATAATAAGGACGGTTAATCAAATTAAACACAATATTTAAACTACCCAGAGACTACATAATTCACTCACTGAGATTAATACTTAAATCAACTTTATTTACAAAACACTATCTTGATAATTATAATTCTGTAAAGCTTTCTTTGGGCAAAAGTATGACCACTTTAGTTACAGCAGTTCCTTAAACTAAGACTGAGGGAGAATTCAAAATTAATTTGGAAGAGAGGCAAAATTCCCGCGTTTCTTTTGTGGTTGTGGACTTTTAGGAGCAGGTTCTTTTGAAGCCTGAGTCAACACTGAAGATAACTCACTATTGTTTTCAGGATACACACCAAAGGAACCCTACAGTGAAAAGGATTCTTGAGGTTGAGCATATACAAGCTTTCCACAGGACCAGGAGGAAGAAGAGGTCCTTGAGCTGTGAACTCTGTCCCCTGGGATGCATCAGCAAGAAAGATCTTAATTGCAGGAAGAAGCAAAGGAAAGAAACCCCATAGGAGAGGGTGTGTATAGGGGGAGGGGTAGTGAAAACCTTTCCTTATGGGGAGCATTCCTTGCCAGGTCCTCTGATCCTCTGCTCTTTCTTGCAGTATCAGCCATCAACTCACCTGGTTCTCTTTGTTCTGCATCTTTGCTATAAAATCGACTCCACTCTGAACTACGAAGATGGACCTATTTAGCTTTCATTGTTTGCTTCTAGAGCTGCTGTTCCTGATGACTCTTTATCATTTTTTTTTAATTGGGGTATAGTTGCTCTACAATGTTGTGTTAGTTTCTGCTGTACAGTGAAGTGAATCAGCTATGTGTATACATATATCCCCTCTTTTTTGGGTTTCCTTCCTATTTTAGTCACCACAGAGCACTGAGTAGAGTTCTCTGTGCTATACAGCAGGTTCTCATTAGTTATCTACTTTATACATATTAGTGTATATATGTGATGATTCTATCATTGCTGGCATCTTTTAAGCAGGACTTGAGGCTGTCAGTGTGAATGTCTACATAGATATACATATTCTGTCTTAACATGGCTAAGTTTCTTGAGAGTTTTACCTTTTCTTTCAAGTAGTTTGGCTAAGTTGTATGGTGAGAGATTTTTTTAAATAAATGTATTTATTTTATTTATTTTTGTCTGCATTGGGTCTTTGATGCTGTGCATAGGCTTTTTCTAGGTGCAACGAATGGGGGCTACTTTTCATTGCAGTGCACGGGCTTCTCGTTGCAGTGGCTTCCTTGTTGTGGAGCACAGGCTCTAGGCATGCGGGCTTCAGTAGCTGTGGCATGCAGGCTCAGTAGTTGTGGCTCGCGGGATCTAGAGCGCAGGCTCAGTAGTTGCGGCGCACGGGCTTAGCTGCTCTGCGGCACGTGGGATCTTCCCGGACCGGGGCACGAACCCGTGTCCCCTGCATTGGCAGACGGATTCTTAACCACTGCGCCACCAGGGGAGCCCAGGTGAGAGATTTTTAAACAAGTGAAAACTTCAGTTCCAAATTAAGAGAGCTATTAAAAATTCCAGTGGCGGCTACCCAGAACATCATCACCCAAAGATGTGCAGAAATCAGGACTTAAGACTTCTGTCACCTGGTTGGCGTCATCTGCTGGAACCAGGAAAGCCCAATGGTGAAGAAGGTCAAGTTTGAGGAAAGGCAGTTAAAGAACTAGCACACCCATGTTCCTGCCCAGTGCGTCCTCTTCTCTCTCTTTAAAAAAATTTGATTGAGGTGTAATTTACGTACAGCAAAATGCATAGGTCTTAAGCATAAAATTCCATGACATTTGGTAAGGGAAAACACCTAGTAACCATGATCCCAATCAAGATTCGAATAGTTCCATCATCTTAGAAAATTCCCTCCTGTTCCTTCCCAGTCAGTCCTCACCCTGCAGAGACTAGTTTTGCTTATTCTTGAATGCCTCATACATGGTATCCAATAACATGTAGTCTTCTGTGTCTGGCTTCTTTCTCACAGCATAATGGCTGAGGTTCATTCCAGGGTGCTGTGTTGTTGTGGTAAAATGGAAGTTCATTCCTTGAGATTGTTGGGAGGATTAATTATTTGAACACTGGGTAATTTGTTTATCCCTTCACTTATGTTGGACATTTGGATTGTTTCCCATTTTAGTCTAGTATGAATAAAGCTGCTGAAAATATTTTTGAGCAATTTTTTTTGTGGACATATGTTTTCATTTTTCATCAGGAAATGTATAGGAGTGAAACTGTTGGATCATCAGGTAAGTATATGTTTAATTTTATACAAAACTGCCAAAGTTGTTTTCCAAAGTTATTATAACATTTTATATTCCTACCTTCAAAGGATGAGCGTTCCAGTTGTTCCTCACCAACATTTGATATTGCCTGTCTTTTTAGTGTTAGCCAGTGGGTGTGAAGTGGTATTTCAATTTAGTTTTAATTGGCACTTCCCTGATGACTAGTGGTGCTAATCACTTTTTCATGTGCTTATTAAGTATTTGTATATCTTCTTTCATGAAGGATCTGTTCAAACCTATTGCCCAATTTTTATTGAGATGTTTGTCTTTTTATTATTGATTTGTAGGAGTTCCGTAAACATTCTCAATACACATCCTTTGTCAGACATATGTGTTGTGAATACTTTTTCCCATAGTTTGCTTTTTCATTTTGTAAAGCGTGTTTCAAAGAGCCAATGTTTTACATTGATCAAGACATTTCTATACTTTTTTTCTTTTATGGTTACTGCATTTTCTGTCATAAAGATAGTCTGTTTCCTTCCAGAAGTTTTATAGTAATCAGCCTTTTTATTTAGTCTCCAATTTTTTAAAAATGTATAATGTGAGGTAGAGGTTGAGGTTCATTTCTTTCCCATATGATTATCCAGTTTTCTAGCACCATCTTTTTGAAAAGACTTTCCCTTTCTCACTGAATTGCTTTGCCCCCTTTATCAAAATCAATGGACTGTGTTAAGTGTGGATCTATTTCTGGATCCTCTATTCTGTTTCATTAATCTATTTGTCTATCCTTACCCCAATACCACGCCATCTTTCTTACTACAGGTTTATAGTTAATTTTTAAGCCCTCTACCCGTTCATCTTTTTCAATATGATTTTGGCTCTTCTAGATCGTTAGCATTTCCATTTCCTTTAGAATCATCTTGTTAATTTCCATACAAAAACCATTGGGATTTTGATGAGAGCATTGAATATATAGATCAATTTAGGGAGAATTGATGTCTTGATTTTTTTCCAACCCACAAACAGGCATACCTCTCCATTTTCTTAATTTCTTTCAGCACTGTTTTGTAGTTTTCAGTGTAGAGGCTTTGTACATTTTTATTAAATTTCTTTCTATACATGTTATAGGTTTTTGTGCAATTAAAATATTTTTAGCTCATTTCCTAACTGTTTGGATAAAAATATCATTGACTTTGTATACTGACCTTGTGACTTACTAAATTCACTCAGTACTAGTTGTTTTATTCTCAATTCCTTTGGATGCTATACATACACAAACATATTATCTATGAATAAAAAACATTTTACTCATTCCTTTCCAATTGTTATGAAGTGTATTTATTTCTCTTGCCTTATTATACTGGCTAAAATCTACAGTACAGTGTTGAACAGAAGTGGTGAGATCGACATTCTTCCCATTTTCTGGATCTTAGGGGGAAAGCATTCATATTTCACCCTTAAGTATAATGTTAACAGTCAGATTTTCATAGTTATCTGTTATCATATTGAGGAAACTCCCTTCTATTCCTACTTTGCTGAGGTTTTTGTTTGTTTGTTTGTTTGTTTTTTAATATCATGAGTGGGTATTGGATTTCATCAAATGCTTTTTCTGCATCTATGGAGATGATCATACATTTTTTCTTCTTTTTCTCTTAATGTGGTGAATTATGTTTATTTATTTTCAAGTGTGAAACTAGCCTTTATTCTTGAAACAAACAATACTTAGTCATGATATCTTTTTTATATATTTCTGGATTTGATTTGCTAATGTTTTGTTAAGGATGCTTGCAATGATGTTCATGAGGGATATTAGTTTATAACTTTAATTTTTGTAATATTTTTGTGAGGTTTAGATGTAGGGTTCTGCTGATATCACAAAATGCGTAGGGAATGTTATCTCGTTTTCCAGTTTTGAAAAGAGTTTGTGTAAAATTGGTATTATTTCTTTCTTACATATTTGATGGAATTTACAAGTGAAGTCGCTTGGGACTAATGTTTTCTTTGTTGGAAGGTTTTAATTATCAATTCTTTAACACACTTAGGGCTTTTAATATTTTCTATTTTTTCTTGGGCCAGTTTTGGGAAGTTGTGCTTTGATGGGATTTATCCATTTTGTCTAAGTTGTCATATTTATTTGTATATGGTTTTAATATGTCTGTGGAACTTACAGTAATAGCCCTTCTTTTGTTTCTGATATTGGTAATTTGAGTTCCCTCTTGCTCTCTCTCTCTTTTGATTTAATCCAGCTAAGGGTTTATCAATTTTGTCAATCTTTCAAACAACCAAATTTGTCTTTGATGAATTTTTCTACTATCTCTCCATTTTCTACATTGTTTTCCACTCTTTATTAATTCTTTCCTTCTACTTAGTATGGAGTAAACTTGCTCTTCTTTTTCTTACTTCTTAATGTAGATGCTTGGATCATTAAGTCTTTATTCCTATCTAACATAAGCATTTAAAATTGTATTTTAGTAGCACTTTAGTTGCATTTCATAAATTTTGATATGTTTTGTTTTTAATTTCATTTAGTTTGTTCAAGTAACCTACAAGAAGGCAAAAAAAAAGGAAACAAAGGAATGAGAAACAGAATAAACAAATAATAAAATGGCAGACTGAAACCATATCAATAATTACTTTAAATAAAAATAATCTAAATACATCAATTAAAAGACAGAGATTAGCATAGTGGATAAAAAATGACTATATGCTGCCTATAAGAAACTAATTTCACATACAGCAATACAGGTAGATTGAAAGTAAAAAGGGGGGTGGAATATGCCATGCAAACACTAATTTTAAGAAAGCAGGAGTGGCTATATTAATACCAGATAAAGTAGACGTCAGAGCAGAGAAAATTACCATGGACAAAGAGGGACATTAAATATTGAGAAAAGAGACAAAATGTCAAGAAAACATAGAAATCCTAAATGTGTATGAACCAAGCAACAGAACTTCAAAATATATGAAACAAAAACTGATAAAACTGAAAGGAGAAATAGAAATAGACAAATCTGCAATTATAGTTGGACACTTGAACATCCCTTTTGCAACAACTGGTGGAACTATTAGACAGAAAATCGACAAGGTTATGGAGAAACAGAGCAATGCCATTCAGCCAATAGGATCTGATATTCATAAAATGCCCCAACCCAAACAGTAAAATACACATTCTTTCAAGTGTTCATGGAAAAGTCACAAAAATACACCATACTCTAGACTATAAAATTAATCTCAATTAAAAGAATTGAAATCATAAAAAGTCTGTACTCTGACCACAATGGAATCAAACTGGAAATCAATAACAAAACAAAAAAAACAGGAAAATCTCCAAACACTTGGAAATTAAATAATTACATAATATGTGAGTCAATCAGGAAGTTTCAAAAGAAATTTTAAAAATGCTTAGAATTGGGTGACAATGAAAATACAATATATCAAATTTTCTGAAATGCAGCTTAAACAGTGGTGAGAGGGAAATTTATAACACTGAATTCTTGCACTGGAAAAGAGAAAAGGATCTCAAATCAATTTCATTTAGTTAAAAGAACTGTCTAATTTCCTATGGGATTATTCTTTGACCCATGAATTATTTATAAATGTGCTGTTTAATTTCCAAATATGTTGTGTTTTCCAGATACCCTTTTGTCATTGATAATTAATTTACTCAAGTGTGGACACAGAGCAAACTTTTCATGATTTCAGTCCTTTAAAATTTATTAGAATTTGTTTTCTGGATGAACATATATGGTCTGTCTTGGTGAATATGCTGTGTGCATTTGTAAATAATAAATACACATAAATAATGTGCATTCTGTAATTGTTAACTGTAATATTCTACAAATGTCAATTAGGTAGTTTGTTAGTTGAAAACGACTAACAAATTGATAGTTTTTTTCCAATCTATCCTTAGAAAATTTTTAATCTACTTACTCTATCAAATGCTGAAAGACTAGTGTTGGAATATTCTCTACTTCTTCCTTTAATTTTGTGAATATTTGCTTCGTGTGTCTTGAAGCTCCATTATTAAGAACATAAACATTTAGTAGCATCATGTCTTCTTGATGAATTGACCATTTATCATGATGCAATCTCTCTCTTTATTGCTGGTAATAGTTTTTGTTTTGAAGGCTACTGTCTGATATTAATATAGCAACAACAATTTTTTCTTATACATTAAGAAAAACTTGTTTTACATATTACAGTACAAAACTGATAATTAAAAAGATGGTTACATTTGAGCAATAAGATAAAAGGCAAACAAATCTATCAAATAAATCAATATGAACTTAGATTCATTGTACATATGGACCATAGCATATACTTTAAAAAATTTAGACAGCTTTATTGAAATATAATTGACAAGTAATAAACTTCATTTTGAAAACTGCACATATTTAACATGTAAAAACATTCATTTTGGAGATATATATGTAAAACCTTCACTACAATCAAGGTTGTGACCATATCCATCACTCCTAAAAGTTTTCTCTTGTGACTCTGTAATCTCTTGCACCCACCCCACCCTGTCCTCTCCATCCCTGCCAAGCAAACACTGATCTACTTTCTGTCACTACACGTTAGTGTGAAGTTTCTACAGTTTTATAAATGTGGAATCATACAATATGTACTCTTCTTTTGTCTGTTTTCTTTCATTCCGCACACTTATTTTGAGATTCATCCATGTTGTTGAGTATATCAATAGCTTATTCCTTTTTATTGCTGAGTAGTAATATGTTGTATGGATTTGCCACAATTTATTTATCCAATCATCTGTTGATGAGCACTCGGGTTGTTTCCAGTTTGGGGCTATTACAAATAAAATTGCCATGAACATTTGTGTCCAAGTCTTCATATGGATATATGCTTTCATTTCTCTTGGGTAAATATCTAGGAATGGAATACCTGGATTATACCACTGGTGTATATTTAAACCTTTAAGATACCGACAAACTGTTAAGTTTTCCAAAGTGGTTGCACCATTTTACATTCCCACCAGTAGTGCATGGTGGTTCCAGTTCCTCCACATTCTTGCCAATGATTGGCTTGGTCAGTCTTTTGAATTTCAGCCATTCTAATAGGTATGTAGTAATTTGTCATTTGTGGTTTTAATTTGTATTTGCCTAATGACTAATGATGTTGAGCATCTTTACATGTACTTTTTGTATCATCTTCTTTGATGAAGCATCTGGTTAAATCTTTTGTCCATTTTTCAGTTGGTTATTTCTTTTCTTATTATTTAGATTTGATATTCTGGGTATTAAGTCCTTTATCAGATATAAACTTTGAAAAATTTTTCCCCCAGTCTGTGGCTTGACTTTTCAGTCGCTTAATAGTGCCTTTTAAAGATTGGAAGTTTTTCATCTTGATGAAATCCAGTTTATCAATTTGTTCATTTATGGATTGTTTTTGGTGGTGTATCTGAGAAATCTTTTTTTTTTTTTACAAAGAATTTTCTCTATGTTTTCTTCTAGAAATTTTATAGTTTTAGGTTTTACATTTAGGTCTATGAGTCATTTTGAGTTACTTTTTTGTACATGGTACAAGGTAGGGATCCAACTCCATTTTTTTCTTTTTTCTTTTTGCATATGGACATACAGCTTTTTTCTAGCACCATTTGTTGAATAGACTAACTCATGTCCCTTGATTTGCCTTTGTACTTTAGTAAAATATCAGTTATCCATCTATGTGTGGGTTTATTTCTGGATTCTTTATTCTGTTCCATTAATCTATTTGTCTGTCTTTATATCAATACCACACTGTTTCGATTGCCCTAGCTTTATAGTAAGTCTTGAAATCAAGTAGTGTTAGCTCTTCAACTTTGTTCATCTTTTCCAAAGTAGTTTTGACTATTCTAACTCCTTTGCATTTCCATATAAATTTTAGAATCAGCTTGTGAATTTCAACTAAAAACCCTGCTGGGATTTTGATTAGAATTGCACTGAATCTACACACCAATTTTGGGAGAATTTATATCTTAACAATATTAACCTTTCTTTAATTTCTCTTGGCATTATTTTGCAGTTTTCAATGTTCAGGTGTTCACATATTTTATCAGATTTATCCCTGAGTATTTTATATTTTTATACTATTTTTAAATACTATTATAAGTGATTTTTTTAAATTTCAATTTACAATTGTTCATTGCCAATATATAGAAGTACAACTGATTTTTAAATATATTATTGACCTTACATCCTGCAACCTTGCTAAACTCATTAAATCTTCTAGCTTTTTTGCAGATTCCATCAGATTTTTTACATAGACCATCATGTTGTCTGCAAATAAACAGTTTTGTTTATTGCTTGCCGATTTGGTTGCCTTTTATTTCTTCTTGCCTAATTGGACTGGCTAGAACCTATATAATTTTTCCCCAAAGCTTTATTGAGATATAATTGACATATAACATTGTATAAGTTTAAGGTGTACAACATATTGATTTGATACCCTTATATATTACAAAATGATTACCACCTCCATCATGTCACATAATTACCATTTCTTTTTTGTAGTGAGGACATTTAAGAGCTACTTAGCAATTTTCAATTATATAATACTGTATCATTAACTGTAATCACCATGCTGTACATTGGATCCCCAGAACTTATTCATCTTATAATTGGAAGATTGTACCCTTTGACCAACATTTCTCCATTCCCTCCACCCTGCAGCCGCTAGCAACCACCACTCTACTTTGTTTCTGTGAGTTCAGCTTTTTTAATTTCCACATATAAGTGAGGTCATACAATATTTGTCTTTGTCTGACTTATTTCACTTAGCATAATACCCTTAAGACTCATCCACATTGTCACAAATGGCAGGATTTCCTTTTTTTCTCACGACTGAATAATATTACATTATATATATGCACAAGCGTTCCCTTTTCTCCACATCATTGCCAGCACTTGTTATCTTGACTTTTTGGTAATAGCCATTCTAACAGGTGTGGGGTGATAGCTCATTGTGATTTTGATTTGCATTTCCTTGATAATTAGTAATGTTGTAAACCTTTTTATGTACCTATTGGCCATTTGTGTGTCTTCTTTAGAAAATTGTCTATTCAGTTCCTCTGCCCATTTTAAAATTGGCTTGTTTTTTTGCTATTGAGTTGTATGAGTTCTTTTAAAATTTTGGATATTAACGCCTTGTCAGATATATGATTTGCAAATATTTTCTCCCATTTCATAGGTTGCCTTTGTTTGATGTATTTAATGTAGTCTCACTTATTAATTTTTGCTTTGTTGCTTGTGCTTTTGGTCTCATATCATAAAAATCATTGCCAAGACCAATGTTGACGAGCTCTTCCCCTGTGTTTCCTTCTAGGAGTTTTACAGTTTGGGTTCTTTTGTATAAGTCTTAATCCATTTTGAGTCAATTTTTGTGAGTGGTATAAATAGGGGTCTAATTTTATTCTGCACGCAGTTATCTAGTTTTCCCAACACCATTTATTGAAGAGACTGTCTTTTCCCCATTGAGTATCCTTGGCTCCCTTTTCAGATATTAGTTTACCATATATGTGAGGATTTAGTTCTGGTCTCTGGGATTCTGTCCCATTGGTCTATGTGTCTATTTTTATGTCTGTCCTATACTGTTTTGATTGCTAGAGGTTTGTAGTATTCTTTGAAATCAGGAAATGTGATGCATCCAGCTTGTTCTTTCTCAGTATTGCTTTGGCTATTTGGGGTCTTTTGTGATTTCATACAAATTTTAGATTGCTTTTCCTTATTTCTGTGAAAAAATGTTATTGGAATTTTGATAGGGACTGCATTAAATATATAGATGGGCATTTTAACAATATTAATTCTTCCAAACCATGAACATGGGAAAGCTTTCCATTTGTTTGTGTCTTCTTAAATTTCTTTCATCAAAGTCTTGTAGTTTCCAGTGTACAGATTTTAACTCCATGGTTAAGTTTATCCCCAAGTATTTTATTGATTTTGGTGCTATTTTGAATGGGAGTGTTTTCTTTAGTTCTTTTTCAGATACTTCATTGTTAGTGTACAGAAATGCAACTGTTTTCTGTATGTTGATTTTATAACCTTCAGTTTTACTGAATTCATTGTTTACTTTTAACAGTTTTTTTGGTGGAGTCTTTAGGATTTTCTGTATATAAGATCATATTTATCTGCAAACAAAGACAATTTTATTTCTTCCTTTCTGATTTGGATGCCCTTTCTTTCTCTTTCTCTCTCTCTCTTTCTCCCTTTCTTCCTAATTGCTCTGGTTAGGACTTCCACTACTATGTTGAATTAGAGTGGTGAAAGTGAGCACACTTGCCTTGTTGCTGATCTCAGCCCTGTGTGAAATTTAGGCACTGTTCCTTCAAATCATGTTGGTTGGTTCCAACCCCGGCCTCAGGTAGTTTCCTCAAATGAATATGCTGATCAGTACTCTGCTGAAAACTCAAGGGGCAATCTCTGCAGATCTCTGGAATTCTTTCTCTGTACCATCTTCTCCTTTCTAGTGTTCTGTCTTGTGACTTCTAGATGAGTCAGTCTCCCTGGACTCTCAGCTCTGTGTCCTCAACTTAGGGTATCTTCCAGGCTCTGCCTGAAATTCCTCTCCTTGCACTGTAGCCTAGAAATTTTTTCAATGCAGTAAGCTGGGGAAATCATTGGGTATACCTCATTTGTTTCCCATATTTCAAGAATCACTGTCCTTCATTATTTTCATGTCCAGTGTCTTGAAGGCCATGTTTCATGTATTTTGTCTTTTTTGATTGTTATTTCACATGGGAGGGTATATGCAACCCCTGTTACTTCATCCTAAGAGCAGAATTTACAATTTTCTCTTAAGAATTTATGAATTTATAAATTTATAGAATTTACAGACTTAATTTCTTTAATTAAAAAAACAGTATTTTATATTTATTCACAACTTTCTTTTTATAGATGCATTTCTTATACAAATGCCTTTCCTTCTACCATCATTTCCATTAACCTGAAGAGTATCCTCTTATTTCTTTAATGTGCATATAATGACTATAAATTCTTTAAGATTTTATTTATCTGAAAAATGCTTTATTTTGTTGTAATTTTTGCAGATTATTTTTGCTGAATATAGGCTTATAGGTTGACAGGCTTTTTTTTTTTTTTACAACTTTATTGGAGTATAATTGCTTCACAATGGTGTATTACTTTCTGCTTTATAACAAAGTGAATCAGTTATACATATACATCTGTTCCCATATCCCTTCCCTCTTGCGTCTCCCTCCCTCCCACCCTCCCTATCCCACCCCTCCAGTCGGTCACAAAGCACCAAGCTGATCTCCCTGTGCTATACGGCTGCTTCTCACTAGCTCTCTACCTTACGTTTGGTAGTGTATATATGTCCATGACTCTCTCTTGCTTTGTCACAGCTTACCCTTCCCCCTCCCCATATCCTTAAGTCCATTCTCAGGTAGGTCTGTGTCTTTATTCCTGTTTTACCCCTAGGTTCTTCATGACATTATTTTTTCTTAAATTCCATATATATGTGTTAGCATACGGTATTTGTCTTTCTCTTTCTGACTTACTTCACTCTGTATGACAGACTCTAGGTCTATCCACCTCATTACAAATAGCTCAATTTCGTTTCTTTTTATGGCCGAGTAATATTCCATTGTATATATGTGCCACATCTTCTTTATCCATTCATCGGATGATGGACACTTAGGTTGTTTCCATCTCCGGGCTATTGTAAATAGAGCTGCAATGAACATTTCGGTACATGACTCTTTTTCAATTATGGTTTTCTCATGATATATGCCCAGTAGTGGGATTGCTAGGTCATATGGTAGTTCTATTTTTAGTTTTTTAAGGAACCTCCATACTGTTCTCCATAGTGGCTGTACCAATTCACATTCCCACCAGCAGCGCAAGAGTGTTCCCTTTTCTCCACACCCTCTCCAGCATTTATTGTTTCTAGACTTTTTTTTTTTTTTTTTAGTTTCTGCTTTATAACAAAGTGAATCAGTCATACATATACATCTGTTCCCACATCCCTTCCCTCATGCATCTCCCTCCCTCCCACCCTCCCCATCCCACCCCTCCAGGCGGTCACAAAGCACTGAGCTGATCTCCCTGTGCTCTGCGGCTGCTTCCCACTATCTATCTACCTTACGTTTGGTAGTGTATACATGTCCATGCCTCTCTTTCGCTTTGTCACAGCTTACCCTTCCCCCTCCCCATATCCTCAAGTCCATTCTCAAGTAGGTCTGTGTCTTTATTCCCGTTTTACCCCTAGGTTCTTCAGGACATTTTTTTTAAAATTCCATATATATGTGTTAGCATACGGTATTTGTCTTTCTCTTTCTGACTTACTTCACTCTGTATGACAGACTCTAGGTCTATCCACCTCATTACAAATAGCTCAGTTTCGTTTCTTTTTATGGCTGAGTAATATTCCATTGTATATATGTGCCACATCTTCTTTATCCATTCATCCGATGATGGACACTTAGGTTGTTTCCAGCTTCAGGCTATTGTGAATAGAGCTGCAATGAACATTTTGGTACATGTCTCTTTTTGAATTATGGTTTTCTCAGAGTATATGCCTAGTAGTGGGATTGCTGGGTCATATGGTAGTTCTATTTGTAGTTTTTTAAGGAACCTCCATACTGTTCTCCATAGTGGCTGTACCAATTCACATTCCCACCAGCAGTGCAAGAGTGTTCCCTTTTCTCCACACCCTCTCCAGCATTTATTGTTTCTAGATATTTTGATGATGGCCATTCTGACTGGTGTGAGATGATATCTCATTGTAGTTTTGATTTGCATTTCTCTGATGATTAATGATGTTGAGCATTCTTTCATCTGTTTGTTGGAAGTCTGTATATCTTCTTTGGAGAAATGTCTATTTACGTCTTCTGCCCATTTTTGGATTGGGTTGTTTGTTTTTTGCTATTGAGCTGCAAGAGCTGCTTATAAATTTTGGAGATTAATCCTTTGTCAGTTGCTTCATTTGCAACTATTTTCTCCCATTCTGAGGGTTGTCTTTTGGCCTTGTTTATGGTTTCCTTTGCTGTGCAAAAGCTTTGAAGTTTCAATAGGTCCCATTTGTTTATTTTTGTTTTTTTTTCAATTTCTGAACATTAATTATTTCATAATTTCTGTGGGCCAGGAATTTGGGAGCAACTTCAGGTTTTTTTCCTTCAGATCTTTCATTAGATTGCAGTCAAGGCTATAGCTACAGTCATTTAAAGGTTTGACTGAGATCATAGGATATACTTCCAGGATGCTTCACTCACATGGCACCATCAGGAGCCAGTTCCTGCTGCTTGTTGGCAGGAGGCCCCAGTTCCTAAACATGTGGACCTCTCCATGGGTCATGCTCTGGTCCTCAGAGCATGGCATCTGACTTCCCCCAGGGTGAGTGATCCAAGAGTGAGCACCACCTCTTATGACCTAGTCTTGACAGACACACTGTCCTTTCTGCCATATTCTTTATTAGAAGGGAGGCACTAAGTCCAGCTTACACTCGAGGGGCGAGAAATAGGTATAACCTCTTGAAGGGAAGGGTATCAAAGAATTTGTAGACATGTTATAAAACTACTGTACTTTTCTTTTTTTTTTTTTTTTTTTTTTGCGGTACGCGGGCCTCTCACTGTTGTGGCCTCTCCCGTTACGGAGCACAGGCTCCAGACGCACAGGCTCAGTGGCCATGGCTCACGGGCCTAGCCGCTCCGCGGCATGTGGGATCTTCCCGGACTGGGGCACAAACCCACGTCCCGTGCATCGGCAGGCAGACTCTCAACCACTGCGACACGAGGGAAGCCCTGTACTTTTCATTTTTAACTTTCATCAATTTGACTATATCTAGGTTGTGTGAGTTTTTTGGCTTGGTTTTTTTGTTTTGTTTTGTTTGTTTGCTTATTCTGCTTAGAATTCATTGAGCATCTTAGACCTGTGAGTTAATATTTCTCATCATTTAATCATTAGTTAAAAAAAATTTTTTTTTGGCCCATTATCTATCCTTTCCTTCTGGGACTCCAAATACATGTCAGACAGCTTAATATTATCCCACAGGTCACTGATGCTCCATTCATTATTTTTACATCAATTTTATTTCTCTGCTCTTGTTTGGAAAATTGTCTTGACCTAGCTTCAAGTTTCACTTACCCCTTCTTTTGCTATGTTTAAGTCCATAAGTGAATTCTTTATTTCATATAATATTTTTTCTTTTCTATTATTTGTTTAGTTTGTTTTAGAGTTACTATTTCTTTCCTGAAATACTCCATCTATTCACCCGTTATGCACATCTTTTCCTGTATATAGCCTCTAATTTTTTTTAATGGGGTATAGTTGTTTTACAATGTTGTGTTAGTTTCTACTGTACAGCAAAGTGAAGTAGAGTTCCCTGTGCTATACAGCAGGTTCTTATTAGTTATCTATTTTATACATATTAGTGTATACATGTCAATCCCAATCTCCCAATTCATCACACCACCACCCCCCACGCCCCACTTTCCTCCCTTGGTGTCCATACGTTTGTTCTCTACATCTGTGTCTCTATTTTTGCCTTGCAAACTGGTTCATCTATAACAGTTCTTTTTAACATCCCATTCTGCTTATGCTAATAACTAGGTCATCTATGGATCTGCTTCTAGTGACTGTTTTTTCCTTGGTTATGGGTCATATTTGCAGTGATATGTTATAAATGTTTAACAACCAGCTCTCTGAAGAAGGAGGAAGAGGAGGAGGGGAAAGGGAAAGAAAAAGAAGCAGCAGCGGCACTGATTTGTAGTGTTTGCCAATTTCCATTGTGTGAATACTCCCACTCAAGCTGAGTTCAAGTTACCAACATACCGATAACATAACTGAACACAGACTTATAAAAAGATGTGCACATTTGGTTCTCATGAGCAGAGCTAGCTCCAGCACACTGCTGCATATTTTCTTACTTCCTCATATGTATAAAAAATTTTTAATGAATACTATCTAGAAAAAATATGAGGACTGAGATGTAATTTTGCTTTCTTTGCTTATGTCTTTCACAGGGAGTATAAACACTTTCCTCTGTCTGTGGTGAGGAGCAGATCAATAAGATTCTTCCTGGGTTGAGTTGATTGGTGTTGGGCTTCAGCTTTAATTAGATCAGGTCACCTATGATTAGCTCTATCCGCAACCTCAAGTGCAGTGAGCAGCTTTTCAGTCTTGTTACAGAGCTGGGAAAGGGTTTGGCTGCAGTTTCAGATGGTCTTTTGGTTTACCTTTGGATTTGATTCTGGCAGGACCTTGGAATTCAACGGCTAGAGGAAGGCATAGCACCATGTGAGTCTCTCTCTTAGAGGCAACGTAGCTTCCTGGTGAAACCCAAAGCCAGTGGAGACAGACTGCTGGGACTGGGATCTGAGCTCCTGTCCTTGACAGTTGTGTGCATTTGAAAATGACCCCTCGCTTGTCTCAACCTCAGTTTCCTCCCTGGGAAATGGGCATGATTCCTTCCTGGGAAAGAGCCCTCATGGGGTTACTGGGAGGAGGAAATGGGATGAGCTATGTGGTATTAGTACAGTGTTTGACACCCAGTCCTTCCTTTTCAGCGTTAGTTATTCCAGTCTGAGGTCAGAGTATTCACCTCTCCTGGAGGGGCTACTTTAGCTCCGTCTCTTACCAGTGGCAACAACAAAAAGGGCCTGGTAGGGGTTTTAGTCCCCTCATGATGCTATCTGTCCTTCCTCAAGCCATCATCCAAAATAATATTGCTTGATATGGGTGGGCCCTAATCCAGTATGACTGGTGTCCTTATGAGAAAGGGACATTTGGACAGAGACACGCACAGAAGGAAGATGATATGAAGACACACAGGGAGAAGGCCACGTGAAGACGGAGGATTGGAGTGGTGCAGCTGCAAGCCAAGAAACTCCAAGGACTGCCGACCAAGAAGCTAAGAAGCGGCGAGGAGGGATTCTACCCACTCTCAGAGGGAGCACGGCCCTGCTGACACCTCATTTCAGACCTCTAGCCTCCAGAACTGTGAGATAATAAATGTCTATTGTTTTAAGTCATCCGGTTTGTGGAACTTTGTTGTTGCAGCCCTAGGAAGCTAGACAAGCCCCTTTAGAAAGTGTTACTTTTTTTTTTTTTTTTTTTTTTTTGCAGTATGTGGGCCTCTCACTGTTGTGGCCTCTTCCGTTGCAGAGCACAGGCTCCGGACGCGCAGGCTCAGCAGCCATGGCTCACGGGCCCAGCCGCTCCGTGGCATGTGGGATCTTCCCGGACCGGGGCACGAACCCGTGTCCCCTGCATCGGCAGGCGGACTCTCAACCACTGCGCCACCAGGGAAGCCCTACAAAGTGTTACTTTATTGACCCTAATATACATCCAAGTGTGTCCCCTGTGCCCCTCTCTGTGCTCCCTCAGTATCTGAGTTTCTTCCCTGAATCCCTCCTAGTTGGGGTTCTAGAGCTGCCACTGCCCCTGCCCCACCCAGAGAAGGAGCTACTGGTTCCCCCAACCCTCCTCCTTTTGCCCCTGCTCCCCCAGTTCCATCATGCTCTTGCCTTCCAGAAACCACCTCTGCCCTCACTCTCTAAAGGGGAGACCTGCACCCACAGGGAGGCAAACAAGTCTTGAGTCCCTCCTGTGCTCCTGGTCTCTGCAACATGAGGTCCCTTGGGATTCTTGCAGCCCTGCCCCCACAAGAAAGATGCTGCCAGCCCTGTGCTTTATGAAGACACTGAAGCTCACAGTCACTGGGAAAAAGCCAGCTCAAGAGGGGAATGTCGGGAATCAGGCTCAGCGGTCACTCCAAAGCCTTCCTCTTTGCACTGCCTGGGGTCCAGTCTTGGCTTGTCTGCTTGCTTCCTGTGTGACCTGGGGCAGATCACCCTGATGATGACGGCTATAATAATGACTCTGTTTACTGTTTACCACCCCGTTCACCCCCACCAGCAGGCTGGTTCCAGTGCAGTGTGCTGGCCTCACGCTGGGCCTCTATTCTCCCTGGGGCTCTCGTAGCCTGGGCTGGCTGAAGGACTCTCCTGCAGTCTTTGGGAATTCCTGCTAGACAAGCAAGTTCCCTTCCTCATGGCTCTGGTTGGGTGGGAGGGCTTCCCCAGGCTGGGATGATTTTTCCTGTTCAACAGTAATTTATTGTGTCTCCCACTGAGCTCACTTCAGGGAAAAACATGCTGGGAAACAGAGTAGCAGCTTGTGAAGACAGTGTGTCCTCTTAGGCACTTTCCTTCCCCTTTTTTTTTTAAATCACTTATCTTGATTTTAGTCAGTTGCATAACATCCCATTATTTTTTTCCCAACCTCCATCGTCTGACCTGGAAACTTCATTGATAGCTGACTGTTGGGGTGGACAGGGCACTGGGAGGCCTGGGGTCCAGTCTTGGCTTGTCTGCTTGCTTCCTGTGTGACCTGGGGCAGGTCACCCTGATGATGATGGCAATAATAATGACTGTTTACTGAGCACCTACTATGCTCTGGGCTCTTTGCACAAGTCATCTTATCCTCACTCATAGGTCCTTACGAGGCAGGATGGGGGCCGCACTACCAGATGTAGGAGGTGAGGCTCAGAGAGGCGGAGGAACTCCACAATCATGTCAAGGCTGGGGTTTAAGATGAGACCAGTCAGCCTAGACTGGCTTCACTACACCACACTGCTGCCACTTCCCGCTCTGGGTCCCAGTTTCCCCAGTTGGACAAGATGGTTATTAGGCCCTTTTCCAGCTTCCTGGGCAAATGGCTCCATTCCTGTCTCCTTAAAAATCCCTTCTCCATCCAGCAGCCAGTGAGCCTTTAAAGCATAAACCAGATCTTACCACTTGCACGATCTGCTGGGGACTTTTTTGTTTACTGTGTGTCTTCCTCTGAGGGCAGGGCCTGGTCTGTCCTCTCATGGCTGAATCCCTGGCACAGAGAACATTGCCAGGCGCACAGTGGGCGCTCAGACAGTGGCTGCTGATGGAGTTAAATCAGCACAGCATGGTGGCTGGGTTGGGAGGCAAGAATGGGACTGGGTGGGAGATGAGTCTGCAGGGAAGCTTGGCTGTGCTGGGTTGGTCCTGAGGTTGGTTAAAATCTCAAGATTGTCTGCCCGAGTATCTGCTAGTGAAAATGATGGCGTTTGTGAAGTTGATGTTTGGTTCTTGGGCTGACCTCCTTGACTGTCATCCCAAGCCCAACTCTGCCAGATGCCAGCTCATTTTCCCCAAGGTCTTATCTGATGAGCTGTTTCTGTCTCTCACATATAGCTCCCTGTATTTTCACAACATCTGAGTGGAACATAAAGTACTGGGGATACAAAGGGATGCAGTGCTAATGGCAGAATTTTAGACATTGTGAAAGGCTAGAGGTGACATATTTTGGGGCCATGTCTTTGCAGGATCTCAAAACCTTCCTGATATACAATGACTCACTGCAGGGGGGAACTGCCACCTGAAGAGATGTGGCTGCTTCCAGGTTGCCTGTTTCAGGATGGGTGAGGCACTGCCTCACCTATGCTCATGGTAACCCTCCCCCTTCTCCCCACGTAGGGTTGTGGCTATCTTTTCAGACTCACCCATCCCACCCTTCTCTCTCAACTAAAATGGACCTGAAGCCCAGAGAGGGTAGTAACTTGCCTAAAGTCACATGGCAAGACAATCACCTGTGCTATATTGCCCAATTCTTCTGACTCTCAGTCTTTCCTCCACCTTGATGATTTTCAATCTGTGTTCCAGGGAGTCCCAGAGTTCTGCATAGGTATCTAAGAGGCTGCCACAGAGTGGGATTGGGAGGGAGGGGAGGCTGAGTAGGAGTAGTCTACAACCCCACCCCCCTCCTTCAGTGTAGCTGGTTTACACATTGGGGTCTGTTTAAAGAAAGGGTTTAACTACTAAAAAAAAAACAGTTTGGAAACCAGGGGCATGAGTGGGTAGAGATTTTGGAAAGATGGAGGAGGCAGTGGATGACCCCTTCGTGAGATTGTACAGCCATCATCTGCATCATCCCTGGGATGGTTTGGTCCAGGGAGGGAATATTCAGTAGGTGATAGTCCCCTGGGAAGAACATGGTCTACAGGGAAGAGCATGCTCAGTACCTAGCATAGAAGAAGATGAGAAGGATGATTATAATAATAATACTACATTTTAGTGGGATCTTGGTTGGCATTGTGCTAGGCATTTTTCATAAGAGATATTAGATTGATGTTTGTTGACTGAATAAATGAACAAAATGGGCCTATTCCTGTATAGAGAGGCAGGTGTCCTAAATGTTCAGAGAGAGAGGAGTCTTTAAAGAGAAGTGGGAAGCACGATGTTTGCAGCCTTCACTTAACAACCTGACTTGCAAACCCAGCTCTCCACAGGGGCAGCCACTTCTTTTCGGATACTGGGTCTGTGACTGGATCTCCTATCTCTGCATGCCTGCACACAGAGGACTCATCCTAGCTTTCTTTCCCTCCATAAAGGTTTGGTCGATGTCAGGAGTGGGACATAAGACGGAATTTCAGGAGAGTCTTCCCACTTGGGCAAACAAGCACAGAGAAGCAAAGTGACCCTACCCAGGCAGCACAGCAATTCCAGTCTAGCACAGCAGCCCCTAGAAACTGCCTTGGCCAGAACCTTGGCCTCAAATTCTCTCCCTATGATGAATACCAGGTCAAAGGTGATTTCAAGGACTGGGTGAAACATGCCCTATGAAAAAGTTCCAGAGAAACTAAGGAGAAAGAGAAAAGTAACAGGCCAGGCCAGCTGATCTGGTTCCTCCCTTGGCTTGGGGAGGAGATGGCCCTAGCCTCCTCTCCCTTCCCGCTAGGGAGTTTCTGACAGACCTGGGAGCCTAGGAGGGCCCTGCTTGCTGGTGGCCCAAGCCGAGATAATGCAAGGCAGCAACTGGGGTCATACAGCTGACAGGTCTGACGGGTGTCACGATGTGCTCCCTCTGGAAGCCCTCTGCCGGCACCCGGACACAGGAAGCCTGCAGAGGCCTGGGCTGACAGTGCCTGCCCTGGGCCTGTCTGTTCTGCCATTAGGCCGTGGGCAGGGAGGCAGGAGGGGTTGGTGATGCCTGCTTTTCATGCCTGGCTGAATTTAGGAAACTCTGGGCCCATACCTGCTGACAGCTCAGGGTTGGTGCATCTTGAATAAAATACACTTATAAAGCCTTAGAATCATGGTGATTTTTTTAAGTTGAGATGAACGCGGGGTGCACTGGAAGCACACAGAGGGGCCCTGCTCACTCTTGGGCAGCAAGGAAGGCTTCCCAGGGCCACCTGAGCCACCTAATGGATAATGCATATTCTAAAGCTAAATTTAGGCCAGGATTCAAGACCTTCAGCTCTGTCTAGTTGAAATATAACTCAAGTCACATATGTAATTTAAAATTTTCTAGTGGCTACATTAAAAAAGTAAAAAAAAAAGAAGTGGAATTAATTTTGATATACTATATTTAACTGAATATGCCCCAAATATTTCAATATGTAACCCTGTAATCAATATAAAATTTATTAATAGTTATTACATTCTTTTGTTAAAATACTAAGTCTTCAAAATCTAGTGTGTATTTGATGCTTAAAGCTCCTCTAATTTGGGTGCTAGATTTTCATCAGGAACACTCAATCAGGACCTCCCTGGTGGCAGAGGGGTTAAGAATCCACCTGCCAATGCAGGGGACACAGGTTCGATCCCTGGTCTGGGAAGATCCCACATGCCACAGAGCAAATAAGCCAGAGCACCACAACTATTGAGCCTGCGCTCTAGAGCCTGCGAGCCACAACTACTGAAGCCCGCATACCTAGAGCCCGTGCTCCGCAACTAGAGAAGCCACTGCAATGAGAAGCCCACGCACCACAGCAAAGAGTAGCTCCCGCTCGCCACAACTCGAGAAAGCCCGCACGCAGCAACAAAGACCCAACGCAGCCAAAATAAATAAATAAATATATAAAGAAACACTTATCAGTATTTACATTTCATAAAATTTACAGCAGAAAAGTATCCATGTTGTTCTAAACATACTAAAGTTTTCCAGTAGGTGAACCAAGTATCAGTTTTCTGGGGTTATTTATTTATTTTTTTGGGCCACACCATGCAGCATGTGGGATCTTAGTTCCCTGACCAGGGATTGAACCCGTGCCTCCTGCAGTGGAAGCACAGAGTCTTAACCACTGGACAGCCAGGAAAGTCCCTCAAGTACCAGTTTTAAAATTAAAATTTTAAATTTAAATGAATTAAAATTAAAACTTTTTAAATGAATTAAAATTTAAAAATCAAAACTGAAATTTCCGTTTCTTAGTCACTCCAGCCACACTTCAAGTGCTCAGTAGGCACTTGTGGCCAGTGGCTACCACACTGGACAGCAGAGATACAGGCTACCTCTTGAATTTTCCCCCAGCCTCATGCTCATGCTCCCCTTCCCTCCAGCCTCTCCTGAACACACCTGGTTATCCGCCTTTCTGTCCTTCACACAGGGGTCCTCTCCTCAAGCAGGCAGCAGAGCTGGGACAGAGACTTGCCCTTCCCCTTTCCCAGCTCTCTTCCCATGCCTGTTCTCCCTCATCCTCCTGGAGCTGGCCCAAGCCTGCAGGGAGGTGGTTACAGCCCGGATGCTCTGTGCCCTCACTGACTCCCTTCTCTGAGACTTTCCAGGCCTTGCCTGTGGGAGGGAGAAGGCCCACACCGCCTTGCTCCCTTTCTTCAGAAGGCTGAACTCGGGAACAGGGAGAGGGGCAGTTCATGTTGGGGAAGGGGGTCACAGGTAACACTGAGGCTCACCCAGAGAGGGAGGGGTAGTTACCCCAGGGCAGCCCCTGTCTTGATTCTAAGTGGGCCCCCAGGCCCTCTGAGCCTCCGTTTCCCCCTCTGCCCAATGGGATCTCCTCATTCTTTGAAGACAGTGACCTCTGAGGGGGCAGCAGGGTGGGCTCACCAAATCCAGCACGAACCTGCGGCTGCCCCCATTAACACCCAAGGCTTTGCTCAGCCATTCCCTGGGCCTATTCCTATCGATGCCACGTTCAATCCAGAGGGGATCTGAGGCCCCCTTACATCATATGGGCCCCCATATCACCACCAGCTCTTCCCCTGTCAACACCCATCCAAAAAAGGACCAAACTCTCTCTGCCCCTTAGTTTTCTTACCCTTGGGAGACCTTTTGCCCCATTCTGGCAGATAAGCTTGGATGGTGTCCTGCAAGCTCTAAACATTCTATGGGTTGGGGTCTCCAACCCTTTCAAGGAAGCACTTACACTCTCCCTCTGTCTCCAATGGCACCTGCCAGCCAAGATTTCTTCGAATCTAACTTTCTACAGGTGGTTTACAAAATCAGTCGTTTTGTTACATATGCATTTCCAAACTGGACAGGTCTACCCCATCCCTGGGTGTTCTCTTCTCTGTCCCATCCTTCTTCCCAGATGATAGTTACACAACCATGTCAAGATAGGGAAGTGGAGGCACCTAGCGTAATGCCTGGCACATCTCAGGGCCTTGATGAGCTGAAAGAACACACAGACTTAGTTCCCTATGAGTAGGTCAGAGGTCCCTCTGGTCAGTTGGATCCTTTAGGGCACAGGGTAGAAATGTGATAGAAGGATCCAGGGAGGGAGCTGGGAACATAGGAAGTGCCTGACATAATTGTTGAATAAACGATTGAATCTTCCCAGAGCCAAGGCCAGTTCTGCAAAGAAGCCCAGAGTCACTTGTCCATGGTGACTGCTGGCCATCAGTTACCAAGGGTGTGCCTGACACTCCCTGGAGAGGGACCTTGCTTTGAGGCAGGAACACTGGGGCACTTATTCTACAGCCACGGGATTGCTAGTTTTTGCTAGAGTCTGGAGGCATGAATGGGCCCAACATACTTAGTTCTTTTTAAAGTTGTATTTATCATGGTAGGAAAAAATAACCCATATATTATCACTTCTATTTTTGGACTATGTAAAACAAGATGTGTTCATTACCTCCTGGCTGCCCTTATCCAGTCACTGCAGACAACCAGCCTCCTAACCTCTGTTAACAGTCTCTGGGTGCGTGTCTCAATTAAGTCCTAAGATTATATGACGTGTCAGTTTATATCAGCATGATTAAAATAACTATTTTAAAAACAAAAATGGGTATATGCTTTATACTGGGGTGCAACTTCCTTTCCCCTTAACACGGTCACAGTGATGTTATTGGAGGTCAACATACAAAGATCTCCATCACTCTTTTCAATGTTTACATGGTGTTTTGTAGAATGGATGCATCATAATTTGGTTGGCCAGTTGTCCATCCATCAACAGAGTTGTTTTCAGGTGTGTGTGTGTGTGTGTGTGTATAAGAAACGCTTCCCAAAGAAGACATACAGATGGCCAAAAAGCACATGAAAAGATGCTCAACATCACTAATTATCAGAGAAATGCAAATCAAAACTACAATGAGGTATCACTTCACACAGGTCAGAATGGCCAACATCAAAAAGTCTACAAACTAAATGCTGGAGAGGGTGTGGAGAAAAGGGAAACCTCCTACACTGTTGGTGGGAATGTAAATTCGTATAACCATTATGGAGAACAGTATGGAGGTTCCTTTAAAAACTAAAGATAAAAGTACCATATGATCCAGCAATCCCACTCCTGGGTATATATTTGGAAAAAACCATAAGTTGAAAAGATACATGCACCCCAAACTACATAGCAGCACTATTTACAATAGCCAAAACATGGAACCAACCTAGATGTCCATCGACAGATGAATGGATAAAGAAGATGTGGTATATATACAAAAGGGAAAATAACTCAGCCATAAAAAAGAATGAAGTAATGCCATTTACAACAACATGGATGGACATAGAGATTACCAGGTGATTACTAGGTGAAGTAAGTCAGGCAGAGAAAGAAATATCATATGATATCACTTATATGTGGAATCTAAAAAAAAATTATACAAATGAACTTATTTACAAAATAGAAACAGACTCACAGACTTTGAAAACAAACATGGTTACCCAAGGAAAAATGTGTGTGGGGGGGAGGGATAAACTGGGAGTTTGGAATTGACAGAAACACATTACTGTATTTGAAATAAATGGTCAACAGCGACCTACTGTAGAGCACAGGGAACTCTATTCAATATTCTGTAATAACCTAAATGGGAAAAATAATCTGAAAAAGAATGGATTTATGTATAGGTATGGATGAATCACTTTGCTGTACACCTGAAACTAACACAACATTGTAAATCAACTGTACTCTAATATAAAATAAATTTTTTTAAAAAGTCTACAAATAACAAATGCTGGAGAGGATGTGAAGAAAAGGGAACCCTCCTACACTGTTGGTGGGAATGTAAATTGATGCAGCCACTATGGAAAACAGTATGGAGGTTTCTCAAAAAACTAAAAATAGAGTTGCCATATCATCCTGCAATCCCACTCTAGGGCATATATTCAGACAAAACCATAATTCGAAAAGACATGCACCCCAATGTTCATAGCAGCACTATTCACAATAGCTAAGACATGAAAGAAACCTAAACGTCCAATCAACAAAGGAATGGATAAAGAAGATGTGGTACATATATACCATGGAATACTACTCAGCCATAGAAAAGAATGAAATAATGCCATTTGTAGCAACATGGATGGACCTAGAGATTATCATACTAAGTCAGTCAGAAAGAGAAAGACAAATACCATATGATATTACTTATATGTAGAATCTAAAATATGACACAAATGACCTTATTTATGAAACAGAAACAGACTTACAGACAGAGAGAACAGACTTGTGGTTGCCAAGGGGAAGGGGAGGTGGGGGAGGGAAGGACTGGGAGTTTGGGATTAGCAGATGCAAACTATTATACATAGAATGGATAAAAAAAACAAGGTCCTACTGTATAGCACAGGGAACCATATTCAATATTCTGTGATAAACTGTAATGGAAAATAATATGAAAAAGAATGTATATATATGTATAACTGAATCATTTTGCTATACAGTAGAAATTAACACAACATTGTAGGGGCTTCCCTGGTGGCACAGTGGTTAAGAATCCGCCTGTCATTGCAGGGGACATGGGTTCGAGCCCTGGTTTGGGAAGATCCCACATGCCGTGGAGCAACTAAGCCCATGTGCCACAACTACTGAGTCCGTGTGCCACAACTCCTGAGCCTGTGTGCCTAGAGCCCGTGCTCCGCAACAAGAGAAGTCACCACAGTGAGAAGCCCGCACACCGCAATGAAGACCCAAAGCAGCCAAATAAATAAATTAAATTTATTTATTTTTTAAAAACCATTGTAAATCAACTATACTCCAATAACATAAATTTTTTTTTAAAAAAAGCAATGCTTTAAGACCACCTAGACCAACTGACCTCGCAAAACAGGAATGGGCATCTCTTGGCTGTACTTGGTTTCCCTGCTACCAGCCCTGTGAATGGATATAGTAAGTCCCAGGGGCGCTGGGGGTCTGAGTGGGAGTGTGGATGGTGCAGCACCTTCTGCCCACTGCTGGGGAGGTGGGCAGGCAGGGTGTGCAGAATGGCAGCCGTCCCAGCCTTCCTCCTGAGACTCTGCACATATCATGGGCTCTGACTCCCTCCTGGACCCACCCAGGCTTTGCAGGGGAGAGCCAGGAGTGGTGAGGCATGGGAGACGCTCTTACCTGAAGCCGTGAGGATGAAAGTAAAGCAGTGTCCCTGCAGGCCCAGTCTGGGAGACTAATTAATCCAGGGGAACTTGTTATCAAGAGGTGGAGACAGTGTTCTGGGGGGCACAGGCAGGGCTGGGAATGGCTTACGAAGGGTCCCTTTCACACTGCTGCCCTGGCCCTGGGCCCAGCTGCTATGGGCAGATAGAGCTGCGGCGGGGGTGGTTTGCCATTGACCCCCAGCCCCTGAGGGGCCAAAGGAGAAGCTGCCAGGCTGAGCATAGAGGCTGGAGGGAGCCCCACACCCAGTGCCTGTGGTCACAGCTCTGGACGTGGACGAGATAGATGGCGGGGGCAGCACCTGCAGGAGGATATATGTGTGGGGTCGGCTGTCTGCTCACTCCTGCTCCCTCCAGCTTGGAGGATGGCTCTGGGGCTGCTAAGGGGGGGCATAGGTTAGAAGCATCTAGAGACCTGGGAGGAGGAGAAATGCTATTACAAAAGTAATTTATTGTGTGTGTTTTTTTCTGATTACAAAAGCAATGCATATTCATTGTAGAAAATTTGGAAAAGAGAGATAAATGCAAAAAGCAAATAAAACCCCTCCTAATCTCCCCATTCAGGGACAGGCACTCTCATACCCAGTGTGATGGGTAAGAGCCCAGGTTTGGGGCCTAACTACCTGGGCTTGAATCCTGGTTCTGCCATGAACCTAGCTGTGTGACCTTGGACAAGTGCCTTAACTGCCCTGTAGTTCTCCCCTTGCACTGCTGTGAGGACAATGTGAACGTGACTGAAGCTCTTGGCACACAGAGTGCCCACCAAGTGTTAGCCATTGTTTTGATAACAAACATCCTCCCCATCTCCACTTGGATGGCTGACAGTTTTCTCAAACTTACCCAGGACTGCTGGGTCCACCCCACCCCAATGTCTGTCCCCTAGCTTGCCCTGTCTCAGGATATAGTATCCCCAGCACTTGGGTGTTCAGCACTTGAGTTGTCCTTGACGGCTCTTTTGAATGTCCACCAGTCCACCAGAGGTCCTCTTCTGGGTCAGAGGGCAGGAGGAGGAAGCGGAGGAGGAGGAAGAGGCAGGAGGGAAGAAATGATGGCCCTTGGAAGGGGGATCTCAAGGAAAGATTGAGGAAGAGCGAGAGAAAGAGAGAAACACTGGTATCACTCTCCTGCCTGCGGGGGAGCATAGGTGTACCCTTCTCCCCACTTGGGTCCTCCTGCCCAAACCCGCTGCACCTCTCCCTGGTCCCTGCATCCTGCACACCCAGCACCCTCCCCTTGGCCCAGGCCACAGCCCCCGCCCCTCTCCATGCTCCCGGTCCTGTCAATAATTTATGGCTTGCAGGCTACGATAACTATCAATAATGCACAGGCAATAATGTTCTACAGCTCTCTGCACAACTGTGTTTCTCCTAATGTATGCAGGGCTGGGTCCTGGCCCTCAGCCTGCTCACTGTTCCTCCCCCAACAGGACCCCCAGGGGCTCATGAGAAGAGCCGGGCTGGCCAAGGAGGAGAGGAAAGGGGGTGTCAGGTTGGGAGGCCAGCTCTGCTCACCTCCCAGAGCTGCCTGTTCTAAGTCCTGTGGTCAGTCCAGGCCTCAGCCTCCCACCCCTCCATTCATCCCAGGCAGGACCTACCTCTCAGTTCTAATACTCAAATAGGCAGGGAGCACCCCACAGCCCACCCCCATGGGCAGCTACCAGTTTATTTAGTTCTAAGCCCACAATCTCACTTGCTAATCACTTTTCTCACCTGTAAAATAAGGCTGCTAATACCCTCTCTCCCCTCTTCTCCCCATCACACTTCACAGCAGTTTGGGAAGCAGGTATGGTATCGCCTTGGAAATCTGGGAAAGCTCTTTCCAAGCCAAGACTGAGGGGACGAATGCCTCAAGTGGTCATTATTGCCACAGAGGCAGCACCTGGTCCAGACACTTCAGGGACTGGATAGGAACGGGGTGAGACAGAAATACACAGACCCTGCCCTCAGAGTGTTTCCTGGAGGGGACAGGCAGGTAATGTACAGTGCATGCAGCTGGCTGGGTGTGAGGCTGTAGGGAGTGGCAGGGACTGTGGAGAATTGGAGATGCACGTCCTGTCTAAAACAGGTGTCTACTACTCGGCAACAGCAGACAATGCCGTGTGGGCACATGGGTTACCATGTTCACTTACCTATCAAGGGGGAGTGGGATGTGGATTTTCATGAAAAATCTCCTGAGTTTTAAATGTGGGTTGAAAATTTGAAAGGAGGGGTACCGGCAAAGCAAATTCATGAGTGGACCAAATCTAGTCCCAGCTACTAGTTTGGTCTACAAACTGGATGCATTCTCTGTGTTTTTCTACCAAAAGAATAATTCCAGCCGGTTCAGAGCAACTGAAGGAGCTTCGGACTGGGAGTCAGGGAGCCTGGGTCTGGCCCCACCTCTTGCATTGATTGTGTGGTTTTTCTTCTCTGAGCCTTGTCTCCCCCTCTGTATAAAAGAATGCCAGACTGGATGGTTGATGAGGCTCCTTCCAGCTCTAAGGCTAGTGTGGAAATGTTCCAAACTTCCAGGTGGGGTGGCCAGAGTCTAGAGGCTTGCCTTTAAGCAGATGTCACAGGCCAGGCAGTGTGGGGTGGGGGAGGAAAGGGCTTGGGGGTGCCCCCAGGACTAGAGGAGGGGGTGATACCACACACCCCCAGGCTTCACCAGGGTCTGCAGGCCACAGCCCTTGGATCACTCTTTGGAAGTCCCTTATAGATGAGACCACTTGAGTATGGGGCCTCTTTGGTCTTTGGTAATCAGGCCCTCCAAGTAGGGTGTAAGCCAACCTCTCTACAGCTGAATTCTGTCTCTGGCAAATTGCTGCTGATAACACTAACAACAGGGGTGGGCCCTCTCCCTGTTGAACTTATTTCACTATCATGCCAAAGCCTCACAACAACCCTGTGAGGTAGCATGATCCCCATGTAGGAGAGATTAAAAAAAAAAAAAAAAAAGCAAAAAACCCACTAAGGCCCAGAGAAGGTAAGCAATTTACCCAAGGTCACACAGTGAAAGATAGTGAATGTGAGAACCCTAACTCAAACCTAAGTGTGTCCAATTGCAAATCTCAATCTCTCACCACATTTTTCTGCCCCCACGTAGGTTTGAGGTTTCTGGCATGTGGCTCCCCATGTTGCCTGGAGTGGGACAGGGCAGAGCAGAGCACACCATACCCATTGTCCAGAGGGGGATGTTGAGGCCAGCATGCAGCTTAGCCCTAATAGTGGCAGAGCTGTCAGACTGCAGGGGAAGAGCACAGCTCTGGGGGTAGCCAATCTGGACTGGGGTCCTGGATCTGCCAGCTCTGCGACTCTCAGAGCCGGGGTTTCCTCCCACCCTCGGGAGGACTGTTGTGAGAATTCAGGCCAGTGGCGTAAGTGGAGGCACCTGGCACCTGGCTCACATTAGGGACTCAGTAAGCATTTGTGTATAAAAGAAAATAAGAAGAGGAGGAAAACTTCTTAACTACTCTTCCATTTCCCTGGTATCTTGGTTGGGGAGAGGAACACGGTGGTCTTTAAAATAAGGTGACCTGCACTGCATGCTACTAGGTTGTTCGATGGGACATACTGGTTTAAAAGCACAATTTTTAAAAAAGAAAAGGAAAAGAAAAGAAAAAAGAAATCTGAGGTGAGACTGTGGTTCCCAGACCTTCAGCAGTAGGATTGACAGTGGGGAAATGGTGGGGTTGGGGAGGGTTGGAGGAGACTGAGGCCTTACAGGGGAGGGCACTTCTGGTGGGGATGCTGGCTTGCTCCCTGGCTGTACAGTCACCATGCGCCCATTCTGGGGACCAGGCTTTTACCTGGGGACAGCCAGTCCCTGGAGCTAGGGCTCAAATGACTCACCCAGACCAGGAGCTAGAGTAAGGCAGGACAGGCAACTGGGCTGCCCTGGGGCTGGCTGCATGCCTGGGGAGGGGCCCTGCCGGCTGAGTCTCAGCCCTCCCGGCTGAGTAGGCCTGGGAGTCAAATGAATCACTTTGAAGGACTCTGGTTATTTAAATTGCTCTTTTTAAAACACTACAATGAAATATCACCTCATGCCTGTCAAAATGGCCATCATCGAAAAGGACACAAATAACGAATGCTGGAGAGGGTGTGGAGAAAAAGTTACCCTTGTGCACTGCTGGTGGGAATGTAAATTGGTGCAGCCACTGTGGAAAACAGTATGGAGGTTCCTCAAAAAACTGAAAATAGAACTACCATATGATCCAGCAATCCCACTCCTGGTTATATATCCGAAGGGGAAAAAAACAACAAAAGCACAAATTCAAAACGATATATGCACCCTAATGTTTATAGCAGTATTATTTATAATGGCCAAGATATGGAAGCAACCCAAGTGTCCATCAACAGATGAATGGATAAAGATGTGAAATTTTATATATATATATATATATATATATATACACATGCACACACCACGCACACAATGGAATACTACTCAGCCATAAAAAAGAAGGAAATTTGCAACAACATGGATGACCTTAGAGTGTATTATGCTAAGTGAAATAAGTCAGACAGAAAGACAAATACTGTATGATATCGCTTATATGGAGAATCTAAAAAATAAAACAAACCAGCGAATGTAACAAAAAAGAAACAGGCTCACAGATACAGAGAACAAACCAGTACTTACCAGTGGGGAGAGGAAAGGGGAGAGGGACAAGACAGGGGCAGGGGATTATGAGATACAAACTACTATGGATAAAATAAATAAGCTACAAGGCTGTATTGTACAACACAGGGAATACAGCCAACATTTTATAATAACTATAAATGGAGTATAGCCTTTAAAAATTGTGAATCACTATGTTGTACACCTGAAACACATAATAGTGTACATCAACTATACTTCAATTTTTAAAAAGCAATGGAAAAAAATTGTTTTTTTATTTCTCAACACTCATTTAGACTCATCTTCCCACACAGACCTACACTGATGCCAACTTGTTCAAAGCAATGTGTTAATAACCCAAGCAAAGATCTCAGTTCTAGCCAAATTAGGGGAACAGGTAAAGTAGCTCTAATGAGGCCCAGAGAGGTGACACCATGTGTCCAGGTCACACAGCAAAACAGGCTTGAATTCTGAAGAGGAAACTCTTCATCAAAACCCCCTGCTCGAGCCCCAGCCCCTTAGTTCCTCTTAAAGCCACAAGTGCAATTGTATTTTTCCAGGTAAGCTGAGTCTGAGAGGGGCGCCTTAGGGTCCTGTCTCCACACCTGCGGCCTGGCCACCCCCGCAGTATTCATCTGGTTCTTATCAATGTTTCATCTGCTTTCTATCCCGTATCACCCCTGATACTGTCTTCTCATATTCGAGCTTGGGATCATGAAAAATAGATGTGTTCACTCCACCCGCTTTTTCCCAGGTTTGAGCCTTAACAGGAAGTGATCTTGTTCCAATGTTCTCCCAATCATCTGGATTCCCTGCCCTCCCTCCCCCACCAGCACCCCCTGCCCCAGCTGGGCTCAGCAAAGGATACTAAATATATTGATACCTTGCTTCTGGACCCGGCTTTCAACTTTTCAAAGCACACTTCTGCATGCTGTCTATATTCCAGGCAGGCAGGAGAGCCATCTTTGACCACTAAGCTCAGAGACGCTAACCCACTCGCCCAAGGCCACACAGAAAACTTTAATGATGGTGAAGGGGCAGGAGTCAGCTCTGATCTCTTGGTTTGGAGTGTCCCTGCATCCTGTTAGCTGCATTCTCTAACAGGACGGGCTCCTGAGGCCCGAGCCCTTTCCTTTTTATCACATGATAGAAACAGTAACGTCTAGGAGGAAGAGAGGAGGCCGGAAGAAGCCGAGGCCGGTTACTCAGCTTTCGTTACATCGTGCCCC